>NC_059356.1:20837196-21172910 GCF_019703515.2 Myxocyprinus asiaticus
GATCCTCTCAAGCTCTGTCAGTTTGGATGGAGACCGTCGGTGGACAGCCATTTTCAGGTCTCTCCAGAGATGTTCGATTGGGTTCAAGTCCGGGCTCTTGCTGGGCCACTCAAGGACATTCACAGAGTTGTCCCTAAGCCACTCTTGCTTTGTCTTGGCTGTGTGCTTAGGGTAATTGTCCCGTTGGAAGGTGAACCTTCGGCCCAGTCTGAGGTCCTGAGCGCTCTGGACCAGGTTTTCATTAAGGATATCTCTATATTTTGCTGCATTCAGCTTTCCTTCAACCCTGACCAGTCCCCCAGTCCCTGTCACTGAAAAACACCCCCACAGCATGATGCTACTACCACCATGCTTCACTGTTGGGATGGTATTGCGCAGGTGATGAGCAGTGCCTGGTTTCCTCCAGATATGATGCTTGGAATTTAGGCCAAACAGTTCAATCTTTGTTTCATCAGACCAGAGAATCTTGTTTCTCACAGTCTGAGAATCCTTTAGGTGCTTTTTTGCCAGTTCCAAGTGGGCTTTCATGTGTCTTGCACTGAGGAGAGGCTTCTGCAAGTTTCTCCCATCTCCAAACATGATCTTTGGAGCCCAACCAGAGTGACCATCGGGTTCCTGGTCACCTCTCTTACCAAGGCCTTTCTCCCCCGATTGCTCAGTTTGGCCAGGCAGACAGCTCAAGGTCCTGGTTTTTCCAAACTTCTTCCATTTAAGAATTATGGAGGCCACTGTGCTCTTGGGAAACTTCAATGCAGCCAAAATTTTTTGTAGCCTTCCCCAGATCTGTGCCTTGACACAATCCTGTCTCTGAGCTCTGCAGGCAGTTTCTTTGACCTCATGGCTTGGTTTTTGCTCTGATATGCATTTTCAGCTGTGAGACCTTATATAGACAGGTGTGTGCCTTTCTAAATCATGTCCAATCAATTGAATTTGCCACAGGTGGACTCCAGTAAATGTGCAGAAACATCTCAAAGATGATCCAGAGAAATAGGATGCACCTGAGCTACATTTCAAGTGTCATAGCAAAGGGTCTGAATACTTATGTCAATGTGATATTTCAGTTTTTTTCTTTTTAATACATTTGCAAAGTTATCAAAAATCTGGTTTTTGTTTTGTCATTTTGGGGCATGGAGTGTAGATTGATGTAAAAAAAATTTCACATCAATCTACAAAAGAAGTCTGAATACTTTCTGAATGCACTGTGTATATATTAAAGCAATATCACATGAGCAAGTGTGCTGAATGGCCTAAATCAGCAGGGCTGTGATTACCTGAGACCTCATGCCGGCGGCCAAATCACAGCCCTGCTGATTTAGGCCATTCAGCATAATTAAGTGTGTGATATTGCTTTTATACAGCAATTCAACGAACAAGTAAATATGAAAATGAGGAAAAACTATAGACTGCCAAAAAAAAACAAAAAAACACAGTTGTCCATGGAATTACATTCTTACGCCACGGATGAGGATCTGCTGTTGCTAGTTCAAAAGATGCACCCAAGCCTCCTTTGCTAATTCGAAAAAGTCACTTTAGAAATAGAAACTATGCATTGGGCTGTTTCTAACAAGTTATTGGAGAAACCAAAATATGTGTGTTTGTGTGTGTGTTTGAGAGAGAGAGAGAGACAGAGAGAGCGATTGCGAGTGTGTGATTAACTGCGTCTGTTGCGACTCCCAAGCAGTGATGAACATTAAAGCTATAGCTGTTTAACTCTATTCCTCAGCTGTAATGTTAATCGGCTTGCTGAAAATGGTAAAATACTTCCTGTTTTCTCAGTGTATAAGAAGCCATTTGATTGGGGTCCAACCTGAGTATTTCATGGTAGCCGGTGCGCAAGAGCCATTTACTTCTACTTTTATTTGTGTCCACTCACAAACCTTAAAATGTTAACTTTTAAATGAACCAATTAAACAAATATTCTCTGATTATGTAATGCATATGAAATTCACAAGAGGTACAGTTTTTCAGTCTCATCTCATTAGCGCTGTTCCTGACACACCCATTAGCAGAGCGCACTATTCACATGATAATGACTTGGGAAGAACCTAACAAATATGGTAAACGCCCCCATCAATGCTAAAATAATGGCATCAAGCTTTATCAGATTCATTGATGTTCCATTGCTTTCGAACGATGGCACGCTTTACACACGCAATGAAGTTCTTAGATTATCCTGGACAGTGAGGAAGAATTCACATTTTCCTCAAAAGAAGAGTGCGACTCTGAAGAACGGTTGCATTTTAAATAGCAACTTGATCCAGCGGAGGATATAATTTCTGATAAGTAATCTAAAAAATCTATTTATTGTTTACATACTGTGTGATAATAGGGTGCAACGAGACAAAAGGCTCCGTGGGGTAAAATGCTCATTTGATTTTATTTTCTCCCAAAACACTAAATAGCATTATTTTTATTCCATATTATATATTATTCCTTTCACAATGAAGATTTATTTGTTTATAGAATACTTGAGAGGTAATGAAATGTCAAATGTGATTGAAATGAACAAGAAATGGTGCACCCTTTTCTGAAGTTTTTATTTTAAACAAGCATTATCTTAATTTGTTACTCTGAATGCATCTTTTCAATCAAATTTGCAATATATGACAAATTATGCCATATAACTATTTCCCTAATATTTACACTATTTCATGAAAAAAAAATAGTTATACTGTTAGTAATAGTAAAATACTGTAAATTATATTGTGCACTATGTTGTAAATAAAATTAAAAAAAATGAAATGAATAATAATAATTCACATTATTTCTTGTAGAGTCCTCACAGTGGCATTCCACGCTGATAGCCCCATTAGGGGGTGGGCCATTATCACTCTCAGTATTCATGGCCATTGACACTCCCTTGCATACAGTCTTTCTAAAACAAAAGGTATCGTACAAAAGTTAAATCAATGTAGTGTTTTATGTGAATGAATGGACAGGATGATTTTCACAATATGTTGCTGTAATAAAGACTCTGGTCTACAAAATCCAGCACTCAAAAGTCTTGTGAAAAAATATCTAGTATGTGTTTTATGGCCCTATCTCAGTGTCCTTAATTATTTATTTATTTTTTTTACTAATCAAGTTTAAACTTGATTTTCTCAAAAATACAAACATGTAAATACACATTGCTCACATATTATTGTAGCACAATTTGGGCTGAATACAATGTAATGAGACTTTTGCAATTAATATGGTGTAAGTAACTGAAATAAGATGTCAAGGCATGTCAAAACATCTCCAGGATCCAAAAAACGTCTCAGACTCCAGAGGGTTAAAGGAATATTGCACCCAAAAATAGAAATTCTGCTATATACTCACCCTCATTTCATTCCAAATAAACACACAACTTTCTTTCTTATGTGGAACAAAAAATTTGAAAATATCCTGGCCACTTTTCTATTTAAGGAAAGTGAAAGGGAAGTGGGGATGTCAAGATCCAAAGTTACCAAAAAGCACCATAAAAGTATCATAAGAGTAGTCCATATGACTTATATTAAAATTCTTCTGAAGCCGTACAAAAGCTTTGTGCAAGAAAAATACCAAAATTTAAAGTGTTAGTTCACCCAAAAATGAAAATTTTCTCATCATTTACTCACCCTCATGATATCCCAGGTGTGTATGACTTTCTTTCTTCTGCTGAACACATCTGAATAAAAATATTTTAGCTCAGTAGGTCCTTAAAATGCAAGTGGATGGTGATTTGACTTTAGAAGCTCCAAAAAGAACAGACAGTCAGCATAAACGTCATCCATATGACTCCATATGTTAAATTAATGTCTTATAAAGTGACACGATCACTTCTGGTGTGAAAAAGATAAATATTTAAGTACTTTTTAACTATAATGCATCACTTCCGGTTAGCAACGGAATGCACATGTGACGTAATCGCGTTGGCATGTTCACGCGAAAAACTGAGGCATGTGCGTCACAGCTGGAAGAGCAGCGCTGTTTACATGTGAGAAGGAGGAACTCTGTAAGCTTCGTTTTCTTTGGTTTTGATCTGTATTTTTTTGCACCAAAAGCGATCGTTTCTCTTTATAAGGCATTAATTTAACTGCTGAAGTCATTTGGATGACGTTTATGATGACTGTCTGTTCTTTTTGGAGCTTAAAAGGTTTAATCACCATCCACTTGCATTTTAAGGACCTACTGAGCTGAGATATTTTTCTATTTTTCTTCAAATGTGTCCTGGTGAAGAAAGAAAGTCATACACACCAGGGATATCATGAGGGTGAGTCAATGATGAGAGAATTTTCATATTTGTTTTTTATGGAAAATCTTCCGCCCTAGCATCCACCCTAGCTCGACTTTCAGTTAAAACCTATTATATAAATAGCTGCTTATACATTTTCCTCTGTGTGTTTGCTAAAAGCTAAACAGGTGATAGAGAGCAACAAAAAATGGAAAAGAATCTTCAGGCAAGCTCAATGAAACGAATGAGGTATCTGTGCCTTTGCCCTTGCAGCGGAAAAAGATGTTCCATTTACGTTTGTGTGAATAATGAAAGCGTTCAAGGAAATGTAAAGAGTTGTTAATGAGGAAGCGATTTAAAGGAAACCATGCAATCAGCATGAGGCAGTCAGATATGTAGAGCGGTAATATCTCCTCTCACCAGACTCCACATCTATTCTCTCCAACTGATGCTTTCTGGCTTATCTGAACACCTGCTCTGCTAAAATAATGTCATCATGTCTATGCCTCTCCATGCAAAGTGAATGTTGAAATTGAACTTTTTGACTTTCGGGCCCACTTCATGAATACAATATTTGTTAGTTTGTCTTTGAAAAATATTTATGTCACCCAGGTTAATGTGAAGAGTAATCTGATTTTAAATTCTAAATTTTAAATTCTGACATTAAACTTTAAAGACCCACAGTAGCTTCTTAACTCTTAACTCGACCTCAATTAATGCTTGACTGTGTTAGACGTGCTCACGGTAGACATTTAATGGCTTTATTTGTTCAGTTATATTCTGGATTTTGAGTGTGACTATTCAAGTGGAGCCAGTTAAAAGCATTTCATGCCTGAAATTTTGTTGTCATATATTTATGTATAGTCATCTCAAGGTGGGTTAAACAATTACTGCTTATTGTTATTTTATTTATTTATTTATTTATTTATTTATTTTTGGCATGAATACTCGATATATGTGTGAGTGCTATAGAGTTGGATCCTATATTTGGATCCAAATTGTGGATCGACAAAAGGCTGTTTGCACTGACAGCAATGTAGGTCACCATGTGGCAGTATTGTTGGTTGTATTACTACTGTTGGTTGCCCATAAAGAGGTCTATAATACCTGGAGAGAGCGATTTGATAGCTTTTTCCATTCATCTCAATTGCAGTTGCTTGGCTGGCAGAAAACCCCCGAAAGTAAGCAATTTGATCTGCCATCTTTGCTTATGGCGCTCAGTTTTGCAACCATGTTTGTTTGTTTTTTTCTGAGCCGTAAAAGTCATGTGACAAATTACTTAATGAGCTGCAGGAAAATGGCATCATGACAGTGCTGATTGCCTGCACCACTAGAGGACGCACACATTGGGAATCAGTATTGCCTCGCCAGCAGGGTTGGGAGGGTTACTTTTGAAATGTATTCCACTACAGATTACAGAATACATGCTGTAAAATATAATTTGTAACGTATTCTGTTAGATTACTCAAGGTCAGTAACGTATTCTAAATACTTTGGATTACTTCTTCAGCACTGGTCGATTTTTTCACTTGTTTTGACTATAAAAACTCTGCCAGTACAGTAAGACAAAATACACGTTAAAAATACATTCTCTGAAAAACCTAAATATCTTATCCAGTGTTGTTTCTAAAACAAGATAAATCTAATTGATATTGTTTTAAAGGTGCAGTATGTAAGATTCAGAAACACTTGTTATTAATGACACCTGTGGCCGTTAAGTGAATTGCAGCCAGCTACCTGTTGCTCGTGCTCACACTCGTGCACACAATCCATAGGGACGCGAGCGAGCATCGACCAAAACAATGACGTAACGTACAAAGAGGCTGAACGTGATTCACTGGCATCATGCTGACAGATGAGGTAGCATAATTAAAATTACACAGTTATGATTGTTTTACTACAAACTTTGAGACTAAACTAAAACCACTTATCAGCTAACATAACTGAAATACACATACAGCTACATACTACCGAACTGTACCAGACAGTTTACTGTTGCATTGTTATGTTGCACTATTGTATGTTTTGTATGTCATATGTTGTACTACGAAAAGGAAACCAGCGTATTTGCTTAAATTTATCCTGTATACCTGACTTTTATTATAAAGAGAAGATCGTTGAAATTATTTGAAAGTTACGAAGCGAGGTAGCTTGCAATTCGTCAGCGTTAGCAGGCAAGATCAAGTTAGCTAAAATTACACAGATCAATCCTTATGGCACTATATTTCACATGTTTTGCAGTTATGTAAGTTTACCTATCCAATAAGAAGAACTGCAATTCAGGGTCGGTTTTGATCCCCAAAACCGAACGAAGGTCCCTCCAGGAATCAAATGCCCTGCTGATGTTCACTCTAGTTTTTGCTCGACCACGATCACATTCCCACTTAGCCAGACTGGATTCAGTTTATTTTTTTTTATTTTTTTTTATTTTTTTTGGCTTACTCTGAGTTTGTGTAGGAGTCAGTGTTGTGCTGGGAGTTGGACATTCACTGGATTCCATCTCTAAGATAACGTTACCTAGTGTTGCAGACTGTCTGTTTTTTTTTTTTTTTTTTTGGGATTTTTCCCCTTTTTCTCCCAATTTGGAATGCCCAATTCCCAATGCGCTCTAAGTCCTCGTGGTCACATAGTGATTCACCTCAGTCTGGGTGGCAGAGGACGAATCCCAGTTGCCTCCGCGTCTGAGACAGTCAACCCGCACATCTTATCACGTGGCTTGTTGAGCGCGTTGCCACGGAGACATATCGCATGTGGAGGCTTCACGCCATCCACCGCGGCATCCGCGCTCAATTCACCATGCGCCCCACCGAGAACAAACCACATTATAGTGACCACAAGGAAGTTACCCCATGTGACTCTACCCCCCCTAGCAACCGGGCCAATGTGGTTGCTTAGGAGACCTGGCTGGAGTCACTCAGCACGCCCTGGGATTCGAACTAGCGAACTCCAGGGGTGGTAGCCAGCATATTTTACCACTGAGCTACCCCGCAGACTGTCTGTTGACACTGTTGAATAGTGGAAGAGAAGCTATTACTGAGGCAAGGGTCTCGGGAGCGCGCATAAACGTCACATCCTTTGGATTTTCTGACATTTTAATGTCAAAAGCAGGGACTAAACGGATGATTTGAAATCTCAGGTAAATGCATTATTATAATTTTTTTTTTTCAGTGTGTTGTTTTGCATGTAAACACACTCAGTTATAATTAATTAATTCCATTTGCTCTGAATGACTTCGTCAAGTAGCATTTTTAAAAGTGCATTACTTAAATGTAATTTTTTTTTTTTAAAGAAAATTGAACATGGGCCTAAGCCTTGGCTGACAAAGCCATAAACCAAAATCAATTCCACATTTGATATGCAGTTATGAGAACATAAGATAAAACAGTGGAATTTTCCTTTAGGATCCCTATATTATGTGCTATCCTTAAACTCTCTCTTTAGAGCGAGGCTGTTGCCTGAGGAACAGGAGTTAATACAGAGCACGATAGTTGAAGGGCCCCATCAGTCTTTTACTGCATGCTTGTCTCCTGCTTACTGTAACATCTGTCCATTTTGGGCTTATTAAGCACAGGGAATAGTAAAATGCTTTACAAGCCCATAAAAACCCAGCAGTGCAGCTCTTCACAATGAGCCATCAACTACTCACACCAACTACTATTTATCTGCCACAGGTTTTGTTCTCTGATTGAGAACAGCTTGGCAAAATTGGCACAAATGTTCCGTCCAATCACAGGAAAGAACAGTGCCCTCCAACCCAGTGCTATTATTGTTGACAAAAACTAAATGAAAACATGTTTTTAACTTAAATAAAAACATAACATAATTGGAAAAAAATGGAACTTTACAAAAATACATTTTCATGACTCCTGAAATAACTTAAAATAAAAATGATCTTGAATTCATATGATATATATAACATTTTAAACCTTTACCCGGCTTCATTAAACATAAATATGATAGATAGTGTTAACATTAGACAGCCCTGAGTAATGTAAGTGTTTACCATATTTAAATGATATCAGTTAAATTGTTGACAGCCTAAAATATTGAAATAAAAACTAAATAAGTATAATGATAAGTTTAACTAAACTGAAATTGGAAAAACACTGAAAAGATACTAAAACTAAACTAAAACATTCAGCAAGTGAAAACTGAAGAAGACAAAACTGAATTGAAAGGGCAACTTGAAATTAAAGCGAAATAAAAACCAAATTAAAAATTCAAAACTATAATATATAACGGGCTTCAACCGCCTCGTTGATACTGAGCTTATTAAAAATTGATTGGCCTCATGTATTGTACAGATAATTGACTGAAGGGGCTGTACCCCAAATCTTTTCTGGATACCCTTGAATATTTTAAATGGGCCCTGCGCTCCAATTAATAGACAATTGCCTTGTGTGGTTTATGTTCAAAGGCAGATGTTTAATGACTGGTAGAACATTGCAAGTGTGTAAATACTGCATGACTGTATAAAATGCCTTTTCAAAGATCCACCAAGCAGTCTTTCCTTATTGTCATGATTAGGCAGATTTACAGAGCTCTTTCTGAGAAAAGCTCCATGATATTGGTTCTAGAGGGCATTAATTATGAAATAGACTTCTGGGAAGAAATAACAAGTGTGGTCAGAGCTGGTTTAAGAAGACTGACAATAAATCTGAAAGGACCCAATGATCCTATTAAAGTTTAATGCAGATTTAACTGTCCATTAGCATGAGACGCAAAGGGCTGGATGAATCTATGAGCATTATTAAGCATTCAACACTTATTCATTTTAAAATTTAGTTCATTAACAAAATGCACATTCCTTTGGCATAATGGACTGAACAGTGGTCACAGAATTGTATTTAATGTGTGCTAGCAAATAGCCCACACAGGCAGGCAATTATGTCTTATTTGACATTGCCAATGATCTCATAGCTTAAACTGCCATAAATAAAGTACAGACAGTCTTTAAATTATTTCAGTTCAAACATGTTGTAGTAAGGTCTAGTAAGAAGAGACCAATAGGGTTTTTGGTAATCAGATTTTGTGGTGCATGCCTCCATTTTGCACATCAGCGCCACTGGTTTGAAAAAGGGCACTACAGAGGTCAATCACAATAACTATTCAGCATTGTAAATAATTATTTTTATTTTAAAAAATAAAAACAAAATGGTCTGGTCATAATTCAAATGCTTTAAATTTCTGTGAAGCGCTCAACTTGACAAACGCAATCTTGTACAACTGTGAGTCCACCCAAACCTTCGTACAGACATGCAGTTTCCAGGTAAGCAGCCACAATGGATAAAAAAGGGTTGGGTTGCTTGAAGCAGTGAGAGACTTTTCCAAGAAAGCGCAGAGAAAGTGCTTTTGATGATGTGGGTGGATGTGACACAGTGTATCATGGCTGGGGAATGGACTTCTGACCAGAGGGTTACACTTAAACAGCTCACAAGGAATATTACTGTTGTGCCCTGGAGCGAGTCGACAAACCTAAGATGCGAGAGAGAAGATGGAATGCTGAATCGCTTATATAAGATCACTTTGGCTTTGTTCACACACAAATACAAGGACTGACTTTTCACAATGTCCTTTTGTAGTAAGTGGCAACAGCATAGTGAGTAACTGGTGTATCTACATTGGTTGCCATAGAAAATACACTTCCTCTTAAAATGTGTTCACATTTTTATTTTATTTTTTTATATCAGACATCACACTAAAATACTTCGACAGTGTTTCATGCTGTGCTATTCAGCTGCAGTGCTGATTCTCTGATCTATAGTGCAATACACACAGCATGAACAATGTATTCTGATTTACAAACAAATGTAAATCATTATGTGCCAGTTTTTTTGTATCTTTTGAATCACAACCAGTGTAGTGAGATTCTCGAATCAAGGACTCTTATAAGCCAGTTTTTTGGATCTACAACACAAAACACACACCACAACAAGCAGGGTTGGGGAGTAACGGAATACATGTAACGGGATTACGTATTTAAAATACAAAATATAAGTAACTGTATTCCACTACAGTTACAATTTAAATAATTGGTAATTAGAATACAGTTACATTCAAAAAGTATTTTGATTACTGAAGAGATTACTTTGCATTTTATTGTCTTTTGTTTCATTTAATATTTAGTCCTTTCAGATGGAAAACATTTATCCATATAAATGATGCAATCCAAAGTGCATTTAAACAGCGGTGAAACACTTTCTTATGATGTGTTACATTCATACGAGCAGACAGAGAAGTAAGTTTGAAGTAAGTTTGGAGCAGAAGAAATAGAAATAAACCTTGTGTAAATTATCAGCTTTACGCTAAGCTAAAATGCTATTTCTAGCCATTTTACATGCACATTTTACCAGGCACAATCATATTTTTTTATCAAGAAAATTCACGTTGGATCATAATTTTATTTTATTTATTTTTTTAATTTTTTTCATATTCTTGATAATAATTTTTGTATTGTTTTCCTGTAAAAATATCTAAAAATCCTTAAAACAAGATCAATTTGATTTATCTTGTTTTAGAAACAACACTGCATAAGATATTTAGGTTTTTCAGAGAATGTATTTTTAACGTGTATTTTGTCTTACTGTACTGGCAGAGTTTTTATAGTCAAAACAAGTGAAAAAATCTACCAGTGCTGAAGAAGTAATCCAAAGTATTTAGAATACGTTACTGACCTTGAGTAAACGGAATATGTTACAAATTACATTTTACAGCATGTATTCTGTAATCTGTAGTGGAATACATTTCAAAAGTAACCCTCCCAACCCTGGCGACAAGTGAAGTCCGATTCTCAAACAATTGACTCTTATGGGCCAGTTCTTTTTAATGAATCTGTCTTCCGTCATGTCCAGCTCAAAATTAAATAAGAACTGTTATTGTGTTAAGTACTTAAGGCTCCTGTCACTTAAATCAGGTTGTTCATGTACACCGATCAGCCACAACATTAAAACTATACCTGCCAAATTTTGTGTAGGCCCCCCTCGTGTCACCAAAATAGCGCCAACCTGCATCTTAGAATGGCTTTCTAAGATGCTATTCTTCTCAACACAATTGTAAAGAGCGGTTATCTGAGTTACCGTAGACCGTGAAAATCCCAAGAGATCAGCAGTTACAGAAATACTCAAACCAGCCCGTGTGGCACCAACATTGATCCCTGTGATTATCTAATGAACCAATCGTGTGGCAGCAGCGCAGTGCATAAAATCATGCAGATAAGGGTCAGGAGCTTCAGTTAATGTTCACATCAACCATCAGAATGGGGAAAAATGTGATCTCAGTGATTTAGACCGTGGCATGATTGTTGGTGCCAGATGGGCTGGTTTGAGTATTTCTGTAACTGCTGATCTCCTGGGATTTTCACGCACAACAGTCTCTTGAATTTACTCCGAATGGTGCCAAAAACAAAAAAACATCAAGTGAGGGGCAGTTCTGCTGATTGAAATGCCTTGTTGATGAGAGAAGTCAATGGAGAATGGCCAGACTGGTTCGAACTGACAAAATCTACGGTAACTCAGATAACCGCTCTGTACAGTTGTGGTGAGAAGAACATCATATCAGAATATTATTCTGAGATGCAGGTTGGCGCTGTTTTGGCAGCACAAGGGGGACCTACACAATATTAGGCAGGTGGTTTTAATGTTGTGGGTGATGCAATGATGCTGTATTACAATGTCAATCATAAAAAAGAAAAAAAAAGAATGAATGAATGAAATAAAATGTTTGTTTGTTTAGAGTTTTTATTTGATATATACGTATTTACAGTAGGACCAATTACTGGATTACATTTATGACTTTAAAAAGTCTAAGTAAGAAGTAAAGATTCATTAACTGTTAAGGAATCGGAATCATTAACTTCCTTACGATTCCCATCCCTAATTATGACATCTAACTGCATTGCTGAGATTGTGAGCCACATGAGATGACAAAGCAACTGAGGCAATACTGTATTTTTAACGTTTTAAGGTATTTAAACTGTATTTTGACATTTAAACGCATTAAGTGCCCAAAACCGCTAATTTACTATTCACTGCAAAGTAAATGCCATATAGAGTGAGCAGAAATGAGTGAATTCAGACACAGCTCCAGACAGAATTGCTCACTTTGTATTAGGCTTTATTTGTGTTGCGTCCTGAATGACGAAATGACTACTGAGAATCTAATCTAACTGTTCAGACTGGACACATTTAAAAAAAAAATATTTCAACTCTAATTTCAAACCACATACAGATATGGCTTCTGTCCAGTTTATAAAAATATATTTCATGTTTTAGTTTGTTTTTGTTTTTTTTCTGAAATGGATTTCAGTCGGATACGCCAAAACGTTCGGTTTGGTTTACAAAACTTTTGGTTTGTAAAAAGCAGTTACGTTTGTGGTGATAGCAACAGTCTTTTCTCTGCAGGCTGATGTTGCGAGAGGAACCACCCAGTGCTCCACCCAAAAACATAGTGGCCAGTGGCAGAACCAATCAGTCCATTATGGTGCAGTGGCAGCCACCCCCAGAGCCTCAGCTCAATGGAGTCTTGAGAGGTTATGTCCTCAGGTACAGCATGCACAATACCAAACAATGCCTGATATAATGAGAGGAAATGCCTCTTTTTAAACAACACCGTGACACCTGTCCTAGATTCTGTAACATAATGTAAAATAAATAAATTAAATAAAATTTCAGCTGCTTTTTTTTTTATTATTTTTTTTAGTTGTTTTTATGTTTTCTTGTATATTTTTCAATGCTATTTTTTATTCATTTGGCAGACACTATTGAATAAGAATTCAAGCATATTTTTTTTTATTTTTGTTTTTATTTTTTACCAAGCATACAGTATATTTGCCATTCTAACTTGATATTGGAGTTGACCTTGTAGCTTTCAGTTCTGTTTTGGTAAAGTTGTTCCCCTGCTGGAGGCCTTTTCAAGAGGATCCATACACATTTATAAGCTAAAGCTGATTTGAATGTTTGGCATGTCTGAATGAAAGTGTGTCTAGCCTGTCTCCAGCGATTAGTGTGAAGACTTTGGCAAAGTAAACTTCCAGTCAAACAAACCTATTCTCAAACCAGGACAGACATATTCATTAAAATTTTACATATTTTGGATTAATAGGATATTCTATGAAATGAGACAAATTGAAGAATAGGAATGCTGTATTGACCAAAACAAAACATTTAACAAATCAAAGCTTATCTTATATTTTAAACGTAATATTTTTTAGCTTCTTCAGTTTTGCAATAATGCTTTTGCCCAGATTACTGCGCTGCACACTCTTGGCATTTTCTCAACAAACTTCATGAAGTACCCACCCGTGATGCTACTTAAAAATATTGAAGAAGTACCATTTATTCTGGCCATTTTATTTTTATTTGTATTTATTTATTTATTTATTTATTTTTAAAGAAATTCATATTATGTAGGCACATTTTGTAATTTTCTGCAAAACTATTTTTAAGCATTGACGCACAAGCTATTAAATCCTTGATTCATCAAATCAACTTGTTAATTTACACTCTTGTAATATCAATGTAGTATCACTTTCATCACCAGTGTTGGGCCACCTTTACACTGGAAATATTTACACTGTTGTTCATAGCATTCTTCCATCTTGTGGTGTATTTAACACAATTCCTGTCCTGAAAAGCATTGAAGTGTTCCTGATAATTATACAGCCTCTGGAATGGCTTCTAACAGAGCGGTGGCCTGGAAGAAGAAAATCATTGTCGTTCACTGTTTGCCCATCGATTCCACTGATGCAGGTATCGTCTCGCCGGGCTCCCTGGAGAATACCAGCATAAGAACATCACCAGCCCTGAGATCAACTACTGCCTCATCACAGAGCTCATCATCTGGACACAGTATGAGATTCAGGTGGCGGCGTACACTGGGGCAGGCCTGGGCGTCTTCAGCCAGCCTGTCACTGAGTACACTCTGCAGGGAGGTGAGACCTTGTTTCTTCTGTCATGCGCTCTCTCTCTCTTTTTATTGCCTAACAGTTGCTGCTTCTATCAGCCTCTATGTTTTCATCTATTCCTTTTCATCAGTGAATCAGCAGAGGCAGACAGCATGCTGGTTTGATCCGGCTGATGCAATACTTGTTTACATGCCCTTACGTAGACGACACATTTATTTCAGGCTGTGCTC
This sequence comes from Myxocyprinus asiaticus, assembly GCF_019703515.2. Lineage (NCBI taxonomy): Eukaryota > Metazoa > Chordata > Actinopteri > Cypriniformes > Catostomidae > Myxocyprinus > Myxocyprinus asiaticus. The sequence continues at coordinate 20,851,523 of NC_059356.1, forward strand.
TTCAGCCGGCTAACTACCACGCTAATCCTCTTTAAAATTATTATGGCAATTATCTATCAGATTGCTTTGCTCTTCAGATACAAATTACAACTCAATGAGAAGACTCTGTGAAATCCATCTAAAGAAATTTGAGTGTTTTGATTGGATATTTGGATGATTATCTGAAGAAAAGGAAAAGCAGTGACTGCATTAAGAGCTGGAGAGTCTGTCTAATCATTATGTTGTCTTGACAAAGCCAATATACTGTTATTCTACTAGCTTTGTATAGGGTTTTTTCAAAATTCCTAAATGAAGACCAAAATTTCTGACTGTAACTCCTCCTAGAGCTTTTAAGCTACATCCACCAAACTCGGCACAGACAATCAGACTGTTCTAGAGTAATGTCTTTTCTAATTGATCAGACTTTTTCACACAGCAGATAAATCTCACAGACTTACTTTGATGGAATTTTCAAATAGGCCAATGGAATGTTTGTTAATTTAAAGGAATAGTCTCTCATCATTTACTCACCCTCATACCATCCCAGATGTGTAATATTTTCTTTCATCTGCTGAACACAAACAAAGATTTTTAGAAGAATATTGCAGCTCTGTAGGTCCATACAATGTAAGTGAATGGGTGGCAAAATTTTGAAGCTCCAAAATCCACATAAGGGCAACATAAAAGTACTCCAGATGACTCTGGTGGTTAAATCTATATCTTCTAAAGTGATATGATAGGTGTGGGTGAGAAACAGATCAAAATTTAAGTGATTTTTCTATCAATCTCCACTTTCACTTCCACATTCTTCTTCTTCTGTTTTGGGTGATTCACATTCTACATGCATATCACCTACTGGGGAGGAGAATTTATGATAAAAAGGACTTAAATATTGATGTGTTTCTCACCCACACATATCATATCATGTCTGAACACATGGATTTAACCACTTTTGCTCCCTTTCTGTGGATTTTGGGGCTTCAGATTTTAGCACCAATTCACTTGCATTGTGAGGACCTTCAGAGCTGAAATATTCTAAAAATCTTCATTTGTGTTCAGCAGAAGAAAGAAAGTCATACACATCTGGGATGGCATGAGGGTGAGTAAATGATGAGAGAATTTTCATTTTTGGGTGAACTATTCCTTTAAACTCCAACTGTCAATAAGTCAAATGTAAACAAACCCACACACCCTTTCTCTCTCTATGGCCACATACACACTAAAAAGTTTCGGGAGTGACAGTCGCATTTGAATGCGAGTGTGAATCCACTAAATTATCATTCCATGTGTGTACGGAATACAGGATTAAGCACTGAAGGTGAACTGACAACCAAATTTATATGCAGTGTGTACGTGGCCTTTATACATATCTGTCTGTCTGTCCATCTATCTATCTGATGGTTTATCTGACTATGTGACAGTCTGTTTGACCATATAGCTAGCTAGTTTGCTGTTTGTCTTACAGTAATGTCTGCATTTTCATCCAATTTAAAACTTTAGTTTAAACTTTCAGACAAGGCTTGGTCAAGCCAACCTCATAGTTTGTCTTTACCAACCTTACCTATCTATTTTTAAATTGACATGTATTAAACAGAGTTTGTCAGGAGGTTGAATTATATTGGTGCATCTTGACTGAACCCACTCAACCCTGACGACATCACAGATCGTAACGGAGTAGTTCACAGAAAAAATGAAAATTCTTTCATCATTTACTCACCCACACTAATAATATGAAAGTTCTTACGACTGGTGCTCTATACTCCAAATCCTCTGATGTTATATGATAGCTTTGTGTGCGGAACGGACTCAAATTTATGTTGTTATTCACTGATAATTTGTCCCTCTGCCATTACTCACAAATATCATCCGCCCTTGTGTTCAATAAAAAAATGTCACCTTAAAACGCAAGGTTTGATGTCTTTGGCAGCAAATGTCATTGGTTCTTATTGTCACATAATCATTTGTGATGCATTGCTTTAAAAAAACACAGTAAACTTATCAGTAAATGACAAGTCATATGGACTACTATTTATGATAATTTTATGAACTTCTATGAAAGGTGCTTACAGTAACTTGTCTTTTGGAGTTTTAAAATCACTATTCTCTTTCTTTGTATGGAAAAGAGCTGATCAAACATTTTAACTAAAACCTCAGATTGTGTTTCTTAAAAGACAGAAAATAATACTGGGTTTGAAACAGTATGATGGTGAGTAAATTATGACATTATTGTCATTTTGGGCAAACTATTTCTTTAAAAAAGAGACAATATAATTTTTATTTTCAGTTATTTTTTAGTTTGAGTTTTTTATAAATAAATAAAAAACAAACCAGGGCTATGTGCTTTTTCAAACAGCACACATTTTACCTTAATGAAGGATTTGAGGTAGGCAGTAGTGACTCTGGTAACTGCAGAGCAGAGACTCTGCTGCATAATGAATGTGTTTACAGCACTTTAAGAGAGAGCTATAATTGGCAGACTTTTGAAAGATAGTCTTTTCATTCAGAATAAGTCGAAGCTTGACAGGCAACCTGAAAAGATCAGCCCCAGAGAGAGAGAGAAAAAAAAATCTCTCTCACCGGGCATTCATGAATATGCTTTCTGTATTAATTTTTGTGTCAGGATATTTATTTATTTATTTGTTTATTTTTTCTTAATGATTGTACACAACCAGTTTCACAAAAATTCTGTTTTTGTACAAGTGATGAGGCATTTCAAATGTATAACACTGAACAACACAAAACACAGTGTCCATAGAGCAAACAAGAAGTATGGCAAACAATCAGAAATCACAACTCTGTTTTGATATTTTGTTGTGTTTTGGCATAGATAAGGCTTATCCTTTATTTGGTTGCCTCTTGTATCACTTTGGCCTTTGATAAGGATAATAGATATTTAATAGAATGTAAATATCTTTCATCTCTTTCATACTGTTGCTCCCTAGAAAAACGTTGGAAGAAATATCTTTGCACATCTCAGATGCACCATGAAGTTTGTAAACCAAGCCACTTAATTACAAATAATTATGCTGGCTTGATAAATCCATAGTACTGTCCTAACCAGACGTGATAAGATTCCAGCGACAAGCAATCTGTGTGTCCACACTAGACGCAACATGTCACTGCGAAATTCATACTCTAAAATGATGACAAATGACAATACAATCAGAAATCATGGAACATCTGACTGTCCTGACATTTTTTCGGCATTCCCAGAGGGGATAAATACAAAAGCACACACATACACAGGGCAGAGTTACTTAATGAATCGCTTTGTAATTCACTCTGTTACCTTAGTTTATGTTCACGCAGTACTCCTGTTGTTATTTCCCCAATCTCCATGTGACAGGGAAGCGTTGAGAAAGTCAGAGGAAGTTGTTATGTCTCTCATCTCATGTAAAAATGCAAAAAGGTTTCTGTGAGGGTTAGGGTTAGGGGATAGAAATTATTGTTAGATCTGTATAAAATCCATAAAATGCATGGATGTCTATGGAGAGTCCCCACAATGATATAAAAACAAGTATGTGTGTGTGTGTGTCACAGAGCTTCGGCTGAAGAGAGCAAGACCTTAAGCAGAACAGTAAGTAGGTATGACACCCTCGGCCAGAATCAAGTTGTTCTGAACTGGCTTGTGAAATGCCAGATTCAATATTCTGTAATAAGAAAGATTTTAGACCCATGACAGTTCATTATTGGATGGGGCTGCCCGGCGCGACAATGCAGAAATGGAAACCAAGTCAAATATAGAATTCCCTGTCGCTTGGTTTGTGTCGCTGTCACGTCTGGTAAGGACAAAAATTCTGATTAACATGGAAGAGATACCTTTTATCGCATCTGGTTAGGACACTGTACAAGACCAAAATGATTAAATGTAACTCTTCTTAGAACTGTCAAGGTACAGCCACCAAACTTGGCACAGACCTTCAGACTGTTCTGACTCAAGTTGTCATATCTTTTCGAACTCATCAGAATTACAGTTTTCTCATAGTGGATGATTCAAATCCCAAATATCCCATTGACTTTTGGTGCGTTGAGGCTGCTGCCATATTGGTTCTTTTCACATGATATCACGACCGTCAAGTTGAAGCTTTCATAGAATTCCAAGTTTAGAACTTGTAATTACTAGCTCTACGAATACGTGAATGCTTTTTACAAGTCGGAATCTCTTAATTACGCTAATTCCGACATGACATGAACACACCATTACATTGACGGAATGTTTAAACAGGCCAATACTATTAAAACTCCAACTGTCATAAAATTTAAATACAAACAAACACACGTAGAGTATTTAAAGGAATACTCCGGGTTCAATACAAGTTAAAGGTGCTGTAAGCGATTTTACCCATTCTGGAATTTCCACCAGACCAGCCGTTGAATTACCCATGTCCCCTTTGTCCAAAGACATGCACAAACACACAGACACTTTCTAGACACTCTCGTTGTATTGGAGCAGATGGAGGGCAATGAGTCTTCCTGAGCATTTTGCCATCAGACTCTTGAGAATTTGGTGGAAGCAGGACACCGTACCAGCACTTATACGACAATATATGGGCAGCCCTGTGAGGCAGAAAGTCTTCTAAATGGCTAAACATATGACTGCGACCAGCAGATATCTTTCCCCCTGCTGTTTACTCAGCCAAGGTCTATTACAGAGACAGGTTTGATATTTCATGGCACCTAAGTGATATCTTACAGGTAATACAGGTGTTTTGTGCATGTTATTTAATTAAAAAAATCACTTATATCACCTTTAAGCTCAGTCAACAGCATTTATGGCAAAATGTTGATTACCACAAAAAATTATTTTGACTTGTACCTCTTCTTTTTTTAATATAGGTTAGGCACGAAGGCACTTGGAAGTGAATGGGACTAAACGTAAACTGTTGTCACTGTTTCAAAAGTAAACAGTATGTGTGTTATCATGAGTGTGATAAAATCATGTGCTAACCTTTTCTGTGTAAAGATATGTCCCAAATGTACAACTTTGTTGCCATGATGACTTAATGCCATAAACTCTTAAATTACCATAACAATTGTGATTTAAACAACTTTACAGCTCAAATAATACACACGCTTTAGGATTGACTGTTGTTTGGTTAAAAATCCTTACATTCAAATTTTTTAATCTAATTTATGTGATATGTTACACCCACAAACCACAGGACAAAAAATCAACCTTGGCAACAATAGTAGCCCAATTCCACCCTTATAAAAATCTAGAGTTTTGGCAAACTTGCCGCAAATATCCCACTTATTATTTTCACATGCAGTTGAGCTTGGCCACAAATAATTGCCAGAAGTTTGCAGCTCTTCACCTGTAGTGTCTAAACATGTGAATTATGAAACATATAGCTTATTTAATGGGTGAATTCCAATCGAAAGTGATCATCCCTATGCCCTACTTACTCCGAAGGACGGAGGTCTTGATGTGGGCACTCCGAAGGGAGCATGGTATTACTGTATGAATGTACCCTTTGCTAATAGTCTTGCGGCAGGGCATTCGTGAAAAAAATAAAATATATATATATATATATATATATATATATATATATTCTCTTACTTTAGTTTAGAAAGACCCTTCGAGTGGTGTCCGCTTACGTAGTAAAAGCAAGAGCAAGAAAGCAGTTTGGAAAACACCCAATAAGTCTTAGCATTAGGATGTTACAGAAGTCTAACATACAGTATGTGCTTGCCTCTAGTTCCTACAGCGCCCCCGCAGGGTGTGGAGGCCAAGGCAGTGAATTCAACCATTATCGAATTTTCCTGGAATCCACCACCTCAGCAGTTCATTAATGGCATAAATCAAGGTTACAAGGTAAACCCATTCCACTTCCTCTTGTTTCTTTTGAATCCTGATGAAGTTGAGCGGTTCAGTTTTTAGTTTGAAAACCCGGAAGAGAATTGTGAAAAAGTCATGGTGTTCCCTCAGGAATCTCCAATGGTAAAGTAAGGTTTTCAAATATTTAAAATTAACAGCAAAACTTTTCAATAACATCAAATTACACTTTTTCAAGATCATGAATTTGGAGGCTTTTTCAAATTCAAGTTCTAGTGATATAAATATGATGCCATAATCCACACAGCCATACCTCAAATATGAATTTTAAAGCTGTTTTTTTTTATTTTATTTTTTTATTGCTGACAAGTTACTACATATGGACCCATCACAGGCCTTATTTTACTGATAAAAAAAATAAATAAAACAAAACACTATTCTAAAAAAACCCATGAAGGATCCCATGGCAAATTAGCCTTCCGGGTTGGCCTAGAGTACAAATTGACATCATGAACGAACAGCTCTTTACAGAAGATATGAAGGCATGATGAAGGTCATGAACAGCATGAAAACAATCTAAGCTGCAGATGCTTAAAATATGTAGATGCTGTTAGAACTTGGTCCATGAGTCAGTTCTTGTGTTTGAGTGACATTGGTGTGTCCCACAGCTAATGGCATGGCCAGAGCATTCTCCAGAGGTTGTCATAGTCGTGACCATCACCCCTGATTATCACGGCACACGTCACATTGGTTTCATCAGCGGCCTGAGGAAGTTCACCTGGTACCTGACATCAGTGCTGTGTTTCACCACACCAGGGAATGGACCTCGCAGTGCCCCCAAACTGGTGCAAACTCACGAGGACCGTAAGTAATAGTCTGTTATCTTTCTTGGCACACCAGTACAAACCCAAGGTTTGTTTTTATCTCTCTCTGAATCCCATTTCTTAATCAAATTTGTGCTCAGAATCTTAAAGCCTAAATGGTTGGTTCATTTAAGCTCATTTGCATAGAACAAGGACCTTTTCCTCTCTGTGCACAAAACTACACGTTAAATACACATTTAAGAGATTAATTAGCTGATTAACATCTATGTTGGTCAAATGATAAGTTTGTTTTTTTTTGTTCTCCCAAAAAAAAAAAAAAAAAAATTTCTGTAGTTAATTACTCACCCTTGTCTCATTCTAACTCATATGAATTTCTCTCTTCTGTGGAACACAAAAGGAGATATTGTTAAGGATGTCCCATTCGCAATACAATAGCATTTGATAGTGACTCACTTTGAAACTTTAAAAGCACCCAAAATTGTCATAAAAGTATTGATGGCAAGTGTTCTGATAGCAATTTGTCACTTTGTATATGACAAACAGACCGAAATTTAAGTCGTTATTCACTCTTATATCAATCACGGATCAAAAATGGCAAAGTTGACATTTAAATATAGTTTAAAAAAACACACAGATCAGTAAACAATAATTATACACCTCAGTTTAGCTGATTAATGTGGTGGGAAAACAGAGTGCCATTCATCAACAGTCAATATTATAATATTGTGTTCAAATTTAAAATGAAACATTATATGTCTAATCTTTTAATCTTAATTCATTAGTTGTTAATATGTTTAGATACTGGTACTTAATTGCAAACCAATTAAAATGTATCCTTGCCTGAACAGAGGCTTTCAGATAATTAAGTATTACTGAGTAGTTTGGAACAAAATGTCGTTTATTTTAGTTACTGAGAAACCCGAACCACAGCAATTTGCTGTTTCATTGGCATAAAATATTTTAATAAGCTGGTTGTAAGCTACAGTGTCACCAGCTTTTGGCCTTTACATCAAGTGCTGGGGTAGTGTGTGGATGATAAAATACCAAATTACAACATGTCTTATAAAAGTCACATTAATTAAAGTACTGTTCAGACTTAAGCATAAATACTGCTCCATAGGTCAAGCGCATATAATTATATCAACATCTTTAGGCTTCTGTGACATTACAATGAGAAATTAGCATGGCAAATTTCAAGAGAAATGTTCATCGGAAAAGAATGAACCAAAAAAATAAAAAAATGCTATGTTTGGCTGTGTGTGTCAGGTTTTCCCATCTTTGTGGGGACCTACCTCTTGATACAACGAAACAGCTTCATAAAGGGACTGAATGATGTTTTATTTCACATGTTTGGGTTGGTCTATAATCAGATTAATTAGCTTACAATAAAAGTACCTTAATTAGGAATAACAGAAGTAAATGGGAGAACCACAACTAGGAAATAGAAAAACAAACATGTTTGTCTGTGTTTTTAGTCCCAGGCCCTGTTGGTCGCCTGAGTTTTACGGAGATCTTGGACACGTCTCTGAGAGTGAGCTGGGAGGAACCTGTGGATAAGAATGGTATCATTACAGGTGAGTTTTGGCAACTTAATTCGCTCTTTTATTCTAATTTTGACTTTTTGACACTTTTTTGTTTAAATAGTCTATTGAGGACAGGACATGATGGGGAGACAAAATGGGAACAGGGTCTGAAAATGTTGCAGATTTAAATTCGTATTGCCCACATAAGCACTATGGCTCAATTTGTCCAAGCACCTGCAGTAACCACTAGGCCACACTTTTGCTTTACACACAGAAACATCCCAAACACCTGCTTGGACATTTTCTACTACTATCCCACTATAAAAACCTCTTTTAAATGTCATACTTTCAGATATAAGCCAATATGTCTTCACAATAATCAAGCAAAAATACTACTTAAAATTTGTTTGCTCCGACATCTGCAAAGCTAATTTTTCAGTCAGAATGATTGATTGTTGATTTGATTTGTCTTTGCTCTTAAACTAAATCTAATCTGCCCCCCTCTGTTTAAATGTAGCTGAATGTTGCACTAGACAGAGCAGGTGAGCCCGTAAAGGAGCACCATTTTCATTTGGCAACTCTTTGATGTTCTTAAAGCTTTATTAATGGATACACTTCTATTTAACTCTCCATTGGGTTTTTGCACAAAGGCAATTATGGCATCGTTGTTTGCATTCAAATGGCAGAAACAATTTTCACTCCCTGTTGCACAGCTGTAAAAGGATGCTGTTGTAAATGTGTGTGTGCGTGTGTGCGTGCGCGCTTGCGTGCATGTGTGTGTGTGAGGATATCTCTCTGCATGGCTCTGTGTGTGGGTGTGAATGTTGGCATTTTTAGCATTCCATGAATACTATTAATCCATATTGTGAAATCATTAACACCACGAACAAAAAGCATAAACAGGTGAAATTAAAGGAATGTTAACTGCAATCAATAGACCCATAAGCACCATTTGTCGTTCCAGCATAAGACTATCTATGATTTTTGCTGTGTCATGCTGAGTGGCTCTGCCCACTGTGAACTTATATATATGCGTTGGATGTGGTTAATTGTCATGAATTGTCACTATATCACACTGCAACAAATCTAAATGGTCCTAAAAAAGAGGCTTCATTGTCTACATGCAAAATATGATTTCTTATTTGGTGCAAGGTGACCTGGACCTGTTTTTGTGAGATTCACTCTTAAAGTCTCAATATAGTGCAGAGAAATAATTAAATGAGGACTAATGAGGCAACACTAGATTGATACTGGACATAGATTAAACCCACTGAGTTACAGAACAGCACTGGATGTAGATTGAGGACAGAGAGACGAATGAGATCAGACATACATTGGACTAAATAGCTCCTGTCTATATCAATGCACACAGCATTGTTGCTCTTTGAATGTTGGCAGTGCCTGTTCTCCAGCAAGCTCTCTCAGTGCAAAGCTTGATTTATGAGCCCCTCAATGGAAAAGGACATTCAGCGATTGGAAACAGTGCTGACTCTAGGAGAAAATACTCCCAATAAACAGCAAATTACACTGAATCTCTGCTGGCTATTAGTCTCAGTTAGATGCAGGTTAGGGGGCAGGGCCCAAGGTCTAGACAACTCACTACAGCAGTTTCACACATTTTGCCCACCTTGTTTGTTAAAGACAGATTGTTTATTTCAAGTTCGAGACCTCAGAAAATATTCCTCTTGTTCTGGATGGGAGAGTTGTCATCCCAGGTTTGACTCGGGAGCAAGATGCTTCAAATTGGCCCATTCCCATGAGTTTTGAACCATTAGGGGTGTAGCACTCTTGCAAAAAAAAATCATTTTCAGAGTTTTTTCCAGCAGAAATATCTAAACATCCTTAAAAAGAGGTACATTTACTTGACAACCCAAATTACATAAAATATTAGTCTTGTTTTTTGGAGAAATCAAACAAAATTTTGTCAGGTTTATGCTTAAAAAAAAAAAAAAAAAAAAAAAAAAATGTTGCCAATAGTGTTAGAAAAACTTGTTTCCCTTGGAATTAAAAAGATAGTTCACCCTAAAATGAAAATTCTGTTACCATTTACTCTAACTAATGGAGATGAAAGGCAGTATGTTAGTCTCAGTTACCATTCACTTTCATTGCATCTCTCCATATAATAAAGTTTAATGGTGACTGAGATTAACATACTGCCTAATATCTCATTTTGTGTTCCATGGATTAAAGAAAGTCATAGATGTTTGGAGCAACATGACCGTGAGTAAATTATGTCTGAATTTTCATTTTATGGTGAACATTTTTTCTTAGCCCATTGGCAAATAGTTTTTATTATTTGTAAATATCTTTTTGTAGATAAAAAATCCTGAGTTAGAAAATCAAGAATAGCGTTAGTTCAGGCAGGTCACGTGAGTCAAGCTTGCAATCAGCTGATGCTCAGCTAATCAAGACATCTACCAGTACAGTTCAGTCTCCAATCAACCTTTAGGTCTACAAATTATATCATAAATACAACTGAAAATATAAACATAATAATAATAACTATTGAAAAATAAACCAAGACCTATAGATAGTTTTAGTTTAACACAAATCTTATGTTTGTTTCTTATAAAATGACTACAACTCTGATCATCAGGGACATAATCTGATGTTCCACTATATTTTCAGAGTTTGGACATGAAATTTATTACCACCTGCTGGTGGAATCTCCAAACTGCAAATGCAGGAACTGAATTTAGACTTTGTGCTGAAAACAGACCTGCTTTTGAAACGACTTAGCACATTGACCTATTTCTCAGGAAAATAGCAAATTGCGCTTTATGCAACTTCATTAACATACAATATACACACAGTTTGTGTGCATACACCCGCAATAGCGCAAACACTCCCACCCACTTGCGCTTTGCGCTGGCACTAAAATTATGCTTAGAATTACTCTGGGTTCACACATCCTCTGTGCCGTGAGCAATGCGCGGTCACATTGGACATTCACATTGGCCGTGTCTCTTCCACGAGAAACAGCAGCTCCTCTGTGCAGAAAATAAAGTTATCTATGGGGTCCTACGCCAAATTTTTTCTTTAATAAGGTCATAATAATAAGCTGAGGTTATTGCTGCTTCAGGGACAACAACGGACAGTCACTTGCACTTCATTTTTATCAGCACACTTGGTTGTGATTGGTTAATGTTTTCTCTAAACTGTAAACCTATTTAGACAGAATGGCAAAAGGTCCGGCAGTTTATTAATTCTTTACTTTATTTATTTTATTGAGTTTACTTGCATGCAGACATATAAATTGTAGTGTACGATAGGTTCAGTTTGAATAATTTGCCTTTGTGACGGTCACGCCTCGCTTATGCCCCGCTCACAGAGGATATGTGAACCTGCCGTTAGTACTCTCATGAAAATTGGAAAAGACCCAACGCACGGCTGCATGGATGGGCGGGGCGTTTGCCCAGTACAGGACCATCCTGCCAGCACAAAGATGCTTCAATTGTCAGAAGTCAATAAAGTATTAATTCAGCTATTCAAGACAGTATTCATTTGACAGAAGTGGTCCTGATTGAAACGATTTTTTTTTTTTACTCAAATCACTTCTTTCAGTTTCAGTTAATGGGATTGGTGTTTTGCAGGTTACCTGGTGTCCTGGGAGGTGCAAGGGAAGAATCAGTCACGAGTGGCACGCACCTTGACCAACACCACACTTGACTACAAGGTTACTGGCCTCACGTCCCTCACAACGTATACGCTGGAAGTAGCAGCCATGACAGAGGCAGGCGTAGGATTTATAACTTCTTCCACCATCTCTTCTGGGGTGCCACCAGGTGCATACAAAGGGTCCTCTATCTTAATGGTTCTCAACTGGGGGGGATTGTGACTCAAAAATGTGTTGCAGGCAATGCTAAATGCAAATAAGTACATGCAACTAACCATATAATTGTGTATAGGTAGGATAGCAAAATAAAAAGGCTTATAAACTTCTAAAAGGGAAGAAAATACTTCTCATATATTTTGTTGTTGACAAAGACATCCCAACCATCTCTACGGTATTTTGGCACAAATTCACCTGTCACTTGGTAGAAGCTAGCCAAATTAGGCAGATGCCAACATGGACAGGTTGTGTGACATGTCCTCATCCACAAGAAAAATAGAATCCAAATTACATTAAATACTTGCAACGAGGATAAATATGGTTTTTGCCAACAACAATGGGTTTTGAACAGTAAATTATTGGCAGCTAAGAGTATGAAACCACTGATCTAATAAATTTCAATGATTTTGCAAACATATGAATGACATTTGTTAACTTTTGTGTGATAAAAAATGTTAGTACTGTGTTGGGTCACCACTTGATGTCGAATGTAAAATCTGGGTCCTGAAGCAAGTTGAGAACAATCTCTTCCATACAAAAATTGTAAAGCCTGTATTACTTGAGTATGAAAAGTGTACACAAGCCGTATAAAAATGAATGATGATCTTTTAAGCTGGCCTTTTCTGCTCAGAAACTGGAAAGTTGTTGCCTGTGCACTGCCATAAATCAAATGTGGCACTGAAGGAGAAATATTCATTTATACTAGCTTAAAGGCAGAATTTCTCTCAGTGAAAGAAGGCAAATGCTGAACTGGCTGAACGCCAAGCTGAAACCATAATGCCTGCTGATAAATTGCATATTGTGAGACATTAGGGAAACAGACATGTACATGTCTCTGTAGGGATTTCAAGCAAATGCAAGACTATCGTCTGTTATTTGATTTAATTCCAGTGTAATTTGATCAAAGGTTTTTCTAACCAAATGAGACTTTTTATCTCGACACTTCAAAAGAATCCGAAAATCTCCTTTTTTCCCAAGTGCATTTTGGAACTGCACATTATTAGCAAAAAATATTCCAGGCTTGGTTTAGAGATGTAGGCTGTTATTGGCAGACATGCGTCTTGATGTTTCATGTTCATTGATTGTAGTGATGTGCAGACGTTGTTTAGAAGTAACATTTGCCTTATTTTGGTTTGTTGTGTGTCTGTCTTGATGTATTTTTCGGCCTTTAATGTAGAACTTCCTGGACCTCCATCAAATCTGGTAATTTCCAAGATCAGTTCTCGATCTGCTACTCTGAAGTTCCGAGCAGGGGATGATGGGAAGACGACTATCTCCAAGTGGATTGTTGAGGGTCAGGTGAGTCACATTTCAGTTCTTCTCTATCGTGTCATAATCCGCCTACCAGTAGCCTAAAGCTGTATCTATGCAGTACTCCCTTATGATATGAGTGTTCACCAGTAAATTCAAACATTTTATTTATACACAAACATTTTCAAGCAAAGTGCCTATGATAATTGGTGTTGGCTTTGTCAATACTCGAGTTTTGAAGGAATGTTCCTGGTTCAGTACAAGTTAAGCTCAGTCGACAGCATTTGTGGGATAATGTTGATTACCACAAAAAATAATATCGACTCATTCCTCCTTTTCTTTAAAAAAAGCAAAAATCGAGGTTACAGTGAGGCACTTACAATGGAAGTGAATGCGGTCAATATTTGGAGGGTTTAAAGGAAGAAATGTGAAGCTTATAATTTTATAAAAGCACTTAATTTAATTCTTGTTAAAACTCATGTATTATATGAGCTGTAAAGTTGTTTAAATTGTCATTTTTAATCATTTTAGGGTTTAAGGGTTTGTTGGCATTACATCGTCTTGGCAACAAAGTTATAAAATTGGCTATAACTTTACACAGAATAGGTTTGTAAGTGATTTAATCTCACTAAAATCATGTTTACAAGCATATTGTTTATGTATTGTGGCTGTTCTTTTGAAACATTTACTTCCATTATAAGTGCCTCACTTTAACCCAGATTTTTGCTTTTTTTTAAAGAAAAGGAGAAAAGATTCAACATTTATTTTTGTGGTTATCAACATTATGTCGCAAATGCTGTCGATTTAGCTTAACTTGTACTGAACCCGGAACATTCTTTTAAAGGGATGATTCACCCAAAAATGAAAATTCTGCCAAAATATACGAACACTTTTACAGTAAGGTGTTAAAAACCAGTATAACGTGTTTTCTAATGCATAACACAAAAAGAAATGTTTTAATGAATATCGCAGGCTGTTTTTTTCAATACAATTGTAGAGGATAGTCCTTAAAAGCTTAATAGACCCAAAAGTGTAATAAAAGTAGCCCATCCGGCTCATGCATCAAGTGTCCTGAAGGCAGATGAAAGGTTTTGTTGAGAAACAACCCGAAATGTATGTCATTGTGTTTCATCTAGCCATTACTGAATGACAGAATGAAAGAAGATACTGTGTGTATGCCCCCTAATCCTCTTCAAACAGTGCTGTTTCTACACCATAGTGAAAGTCAGCTCTAATCAATCAGACAATATGCCATAACCAGTCAGAAAAATGTAAAATAAAATGTTTTGATGTTCAAAAAGTTGAGCAATTCATGTTTTCGTTATCAATGAGTGGTCACTTTTGAGTACATCTTAGTGCACTCATGCCCATCCCTACCTAAAACTAAATAAAAAATACCAAGACACTCTTGCATTGTGACTTGAGAACATAGTTTCTTCAGCTTTATGACAAAGAGAGAATAGTCATCCATCATGTTTCTTTAAAACACAATAATGTCACTTTGATTTGACCGATCTGTTCATCAGCTCATCGTTTTGTATGCGTAAGGCTCCACCGTGCTTTTTTGGTAATGTTTAAGGCCACGAAACTGTACAGAACTGTCATCGTAGAGCTTTAAAAAAGCCAATATGCATGCTTATCACATTCTCAGTTCACTTCCACTCAGCACTTCCATTTTAACGCAAATAACGGAAAGCTCCCCTTCTGATTGCCCTCTATACGGTTTAGAAATGTATTGAGAGTGCATTTCGACTTTTGCAAAAGTGATGACAGATTGAACCACATGACTGACTCCTAATTTGTAACCGACATCAACTCTATTACGACAGCACCGGCCCAGAACTAGCAAAGGATGCTTCTGCCTTTCATGTGGTGCCACTTGAATTCCTAAGTTGATTGAGGCCCGGCTATCTTCCGCTGCAGAAATCAGTCACCGCGCGAGAGACCGGCCCCTGCATACGCACCCCGCTATGAAATTCAACAACAGTCACCAGCATAAGGTGCCACGGGTCGAACATCTATCACGTTGGCATAAATGCTTACCGCATACATTACACTCCGCTGGTCATAGTAAATCTTCCTGAATGCTGTGAGCTTTGATTGGTTTAGACTTGGCTCGCACAATGTGTTTGAAATGGGGCAGCGGCTGGCACTGTCCTGGACTCAATTGAAAAGCTTTAACCTTCTCTGCTATGCATTCCCACTAAAGGACCGTCCCCTACAAAACACTTGAATAGCCTCTGGTCTGTGACGTACTGGATATAATGAAGTGCAGCATGTGGATTTTTCTCCTGCTTTCATTCGCTTCACTGGTTGGACTCTGACTCAACAAATGCTGAGAGATAACGCTCTCAAAAGGCTCCAGAAATGGGGCTTTTTGGATGTTTCTCAGTGGCATGGCAGATTAATGTCCAAGCACTCTTGCGTAGCAAGACTTTTGACTATCAGCATAAAGTCTGGTCCACATTGCAGCTTATTCTGGCCAAGAACTGCCCACTTAGACAGGGAAGAGATTTTACGGGCATGTCAATCTGAAATCAGATATAACCTGTGGAGCAAAGCTGAAAATGCGTGCATGGTCCCAGAGATCTTTTTTACTGGCTACTAAGCGTCTCAAATAAAACTCTTGGACGTCTTTCATAGATTTGATGTCATGAACCACACAAACTTTGTCAAATCGAGGAACATTTCCTTGGAAGTGCTCATCGTTGCAGCCTGAGAACTTGTAAACATGACTTTGTTTCCTGGTAGCAAATTATTTCCTGAACAACCTAACTCCCGGAAATTGTTTAAAGCCAGCCAAATCATGCCATTTTGTGTGCAATATGTATGAGATGGTTCATGATCCTGTGGACATGTTGTCTGAGGCCTAGACTAGTGTCCCACAGACTTTAACAGTATGACTGTATGTCTTCAGGTGGGCAGTATTGGTGATGAGGAAGAATGGAAGGTGTTGTATGAGAAAGAGAACGACCCTGAAGCTCAGATGCTGGAGGTGCCCAACCTCACACCATTCACTCATTACAGGTCAGTGTTGTTTCTTTACAAGCACACATTAGCTGGAGATAAACTATTGCCATTTTAACAGCATTTTTATGGACTTAACCTAAATAAGAAATACATGCTTTAAAGGAGTATTATTTAATTATGACATGTGGATTACTCAAAATTACAGATGAATTATTTCAGACTTGTATCAGATCACCTCAATCAGATTAGGATTTTCTCTGTATAGCAAATTGTTTTGTCTATATAAACAAATAAATACAGTTCATCATTTCAAGTCAAGTGCACCACAGCAACATTTTATGTTCTGTATTTATGATTCTGATCTTGTTATTTTCTCCTTTTTTTTTTTTCCCTGAGGAAGCTGTTAATTCTTTGCCTTCTGTTTTCTTGTTCGCTCTAATCTTGACATCTTTGTAATGTCTGTTTTACGCTGAAGCATGAGAATTGAACTGAGAATTGCTACAGATGTGCTGAGACAGAGTCTGAAAAAAATCTGTTTACCTGAAGTCAGGGCCATAGCTAGTGATGTGAAAGGTGGGAATGATTCCCACAAATTAAAACTGTATTTTAGAAAGGAAAGGGGCACAGAGCAATAAACAGTCAGGAGGCCTAGAATTCCTTGCTACGGCCTTGTCTAAATTTCACATCAGTATAATACATAAACATCAGAATTATTACTGTTGCTAAAACATATTGATACATTTTTAATGTAAAAACACCGTGTTTCTTTTTATGTCATGTTTGGACAGTCACACTATATGAGCACTTGAAGAGCTCAAAATGCTGGATTAAGTTAGAGCCGTGGCATTGTGGTTAGTGTGCATGCAGCAACACATTGAGTATTGGTGCTCCTATGGGTGATGTAAGTTTGAATCTTGCAATTGAACTTGCTTTCACAATTTCGATTCCCTCCCCTTGGTCGCCTCTATATAAAAGTGGCGAAAGGCCAAATAAAAAATGCTGGATTGAATATGTTTGAGCATTAATAGAAATGCTAGTATATGAAACAAATATACTGCAAGTGTACTGTTTAATATACATAGAAAAATACAGTAAATACTGTATACAATAATTAATACTAATATTTTCGGCATTTTAAAATAATAGATACGTAAGTCATCAGAACTGTGATATAACACAAATGGAAGGGTAACAATTTACAATGGCATTCTATACGTGAACGTTAGTTAATGCTTAAGGTATCATTAGCTGACATTAAATGATTTTTAACAGCATTAATTCATCTTGGTTAATTTTGATTTATAAAATTTTTTTGTTCATTTCTTGTTTATGTTAGCTAATATTGCATTAACTAATGTTAATGTATACAACTTTAAATACTTTTAAAATGTATTAGTATATGTTGAAAATTAACAGTAACCAAGATTTATAAATGTTGTAAAATTATTGTTCATTGTTAGTTCATGTTAACTAATAGTAGTTAACAGATGTTAATGAAACAACCTTATTGTGAAGTTTTACCAACGGAAGTATGGGAATTATGCTGTTATTAGTAAATTATTACTTTTAAATTGTATTGAAGAAGTTCCCATGTGCTGTATGCTGGGCCCTGGTTGGCTGCTTTTCTTTCAAGCATATACATTTTAATTAAAATTGGGGTTTTGTAAAGAAATTTATACATAGACCATTTCTATTTATCTACAAAACTCATTTCTAGAGTTGGGGTCTTCGAGTTTGGACTTGAGTCCGAGTCACGAGTCCAATTTTAATGGACTTGGACTTGTCATGGACTCGGATGCATTTTTACTTGGACTTGACTCGGACTCGAGCCTTTAGGACTTGGGATTTTTTTACAAGTCCAGCCGAGTCTATGGCATTTGTGATGCAATGACAAACAAACAAACAAATAATGTAACAAAGGGTGACAATAAATTTTTTCCCGGACATGTCCTCTTTTTCAGACCTGAAAAAAGCATCTGGCCGGGATTTCAAAATCGCCTCTAAATGTCCGGGATTTGGCTTTGTCTTCATATTGATGTGCTCTCTACAGTTAGTACTATCATACATTCTGTGTATTTGATACTGCACATCATGTCCTTACGTGTGATTATTCTGGCTGAGAGCAGCAGCACGCATTCTTTCCAAGTACTCTTGCCCACGCACCCGTGCTGTATGTGTGTGCAGGAAAGAGATCGCCCCACGTGCTCTGCCGGAAAGAGATCGCCCCACGTGCTCTGCCGCTCTCATCCAGAAATATAAATAATGTAAGTACACTTTAAAAAGTGCGTTCCCCAACTATGCAAATTATTAAATAGAACACGTTTTATCAGACTCACGCTTACTACGCAAAGCCATTTCTAACTGAAAATGTTGACTATATCGAGACAAAATCAAATTTACTACATATCAGGGACATTTAAACTAATATGACAGATGAAATAGACCATGAAGGAAATTGTACAACTCAGTCCATCACATATTTGTAGCGCAACCTCTGTATGTTACCTGTAAAGCTGGCACTTGCGTTTCAATGGCAAAAAAGTCAGAAAATACAATAAAGAAGTGAGGGGAGAAGTCTCTATTCACCTGTTATCCATACTCAGGGTTGGGGAGTAATGGAATACATGTAACGGGATTACATATTTAAAATACAAAATATAAGTAACTGTATTCCACTACAGTTACAATTTAAATCATTTGTAATTAGAATACAGTTACATTCAAAAAGTATTTTAATTACTGAAGAGATTACTTTGCATTTTATGTCTTTTGTTTCATTTAATATTTAGTCCTTTCAGATGGAAAACATTTATACATATAAATGATGCGATCCAAAGTGCATTTGAACAGCGGTGAAACACTTTCTTATGATGTGTTACATTCATACGAGCAGACAGAGAAGTACGGTTTGAAGTTTGGAGCAGAAGAAATAGAAATAAACCTTGTGTAAATTATCAGCTATACACTAAGCAACACTGCATAAGATATTTAGGTTTTTCAGAGAATGTATTTTTAACGTGTATTTTGTCTTACTGTACTGGCAGAGTTTTTATAGTCAAAACAAGTGAAAAAATCGACCAGTGCTGAAGAAGTAATCCAAAGTATTTAGAATACGTTACTGACCTTGAGTAAACGGAATATGTTACAAATTACATTTTACAGCATGTATTCTGTAATCTGTAGTGGAATACATTTCAAAAGTAACCCTCCCAACCCAGTCCATACTAAATAAAATGTGAAAAGAACAACACGACAGCTCAAGGAGAGTTTGTCATAAAAAATCTGATCTTTTTAGGCTATACCTGGACACAGCAGGAGGACTGAAAAGTGTGAAGTGTAGTAGAATAAAAATACATTTATAATGGTATCTGATCTTTTCTGTTTTTATTTTCTGTTTAATTTTATGGGCATTATTAAATGTTTTAGTATTACCATTTATTAATTGTATTAAACACATTAAATGTATTTAATTAATTACATTAAATGTATTTCACCCATAATTTTAGATTAAACTAAACTAAATTGAATTGACAAATTGAAAATGGAGTAGAAATACTTAAAATTTGAAATAATAATAACTCTGGTTGTAATGACTAACGCAGCTTTCACTTTCTTTAGTTTATGTTTGGGTAGAGGGGAAAAGCAACAAATAATTGAAATGTCAATAGAACTCAATAAGAAGTGTGTTGAAGGACAGTTTTGTCTTCACACACCTAAAGCATATGTCTTAATTCTGAAACCACTTTGAAGTTTGTTCAGTAGGATACTAATCATAAAATATATCTATGAAAGGCAACAGAGGTGTTTTTGTTACATTTATATTGACAAACTGTTTTTCTTAGTTGTGAAGTTTAAAATAAGCTTAATGTTGAGTTTATGGTTACAATTTTAATTCAGATTCATGAACCGATTCATTCAGACTCGGCCTGTTATGGACTTGGTCTTGAGTTAGACCTGGCCCCTTTTGGACTCGGACTCGATTTTTTAAAGACTCGGACTTGACTCAGACTCAACTAAGGTGGACTCAAACCCAACACTACTAATTTCAAGCATTTAATCATAAACCTTCTGATCAAAAAGTCTTTAAGATCAAGAAAAAAATATATTTATCCAAGTGGGTTCAAATTTTTTGACCGGCAGTGTATATTGTTAATAAATACAATTATATCTGCACTGCATGTGAATGGCGCTCTTGATATGTAAAACTGATTGTCATGCCAGTCACCTATAAATAACTTCATCTAAATATTGTCTTATTTACAGCAAGGTCAATAGTCAGATTATTTCTTTCCATTCTGTTCATTTATTTTGCCTTAATAGTCTTACTGTCTGGACTCATCTGTTAGTCTTAGACAGCTTTACTCATCTGTGAGCGTTCATGATGAACTACTTTGCCTCCATGTTTTTCTCTACCCTGCAATTTATGTCAGATCATATGGATGATGCTGCAGCCTCTCCATTTGTTCTTCTTGCTGATAAAGTTTGATATCATGTAATTGGTGTAATTAGAAAGTGGACTGCAGAGAGCACAGTGTCTGCAGAGAGTTCTTTCTAGACTCTACTGCCATTTATTCACCATTAAAAATTAAAATCTGTCATCATTTACACACCATTATGTTGTTCCATACCAGGATAACATTTCTGCAGATCAAAAAGTAGATGTTAGACAAAATGTTAGCCTCAGTCACCTTTCACTTTCATTGCATCTTTTATCCATTCTGTGAAAATGAATGGTGACTGTTGTTGTCATTTTGAATCCTTCTTATGGTCATAGGGGTTTGGAACAATGTGGGGATGAGTTAATGATGACAGAATTCTAATTTTTGGGTGAACTATCCCTTTAACGCTGTATATTACTGTGCAAGGAAATACTGTACCGTGTGCCTGGACTTTGGTTGTTACAGGTTCCGAATGCGGCAGGTGAATATTGTAGGCCCGAGTCCTTTGAGCGTGCCATCCCGGGTGATTCAAACCTTACAGGCTCCTCCAGATGTGGCGCCCAGCAGTGTGACAGTACGCACGGCCAGTGAGACCAGCCTGTGGCTACGATGGGTGGTAAGTGGCTTAGTGGTTAAATATTTGGACTGTAGGTTCAAGACCATTTTTAAGAAAGTGTATCACCATTTGATGTTAACCACAGATTGTTCCAGGGGACAGTTCTGTGCTAAGTGTACTTTAAGGCTAACACACTACATAAGTACTCAAACTTAGACATGAATGCTTTGCCATTGCATTGCAAGCATATCTGCTCTAAAAAATATATTAAATTAGTCAAGTACATCGTATTTTATTTAATTCAATTCAATTGTTCAGGCTCTTGATTCATATTTTAGTTTTTTTCAAGGAGGTTAGGATGAACAAAAAGCACAAAATTGGGTTCAAGAAAACTATTGCATTCACTCTCCGTCTTGGTGTTCTGAAAGGATGTCCTTATCCCTTATCACACATGAATACAGACTAGGACTGTGAAAGCAGGGTATTTTTAGACATCTATTGATTTTCACCTGTAATAAAGTATGCTGACACCCAAGAGCCAGTGTCCAAATTGAGTTTCTCATATTGAAGCTCTTCACCCGTCAAATTAAAAGCACATGAGAGCTGATGTTTTGCCAGTTTGTGACATCTCACTTATCTTTTGGCACCCAATCAAATTATCTTAGTTGATTTTTGGAACATGTAAATGATGAAGCATTATTAAATATGAGTCATGAATTTATAGAAGCAGGTGAATTTAATTGCTTACCCACCGCAGTATAGGGCGAGGCTGACCCCCACGGGTTTCAATTTGCAATGCACAAAAATCTGCTGAGGCTGCGTTTTAGATTCTGAATTAGGATTAGTATAGCTTTTAAATATTCAATAGCTTTTATTCTTATTTCGTTGTATTTTGGTTTACAGTTATAGTTTACAGGTGTAAGGAAATACAGTTATACCCAGTAAAGAGACCAGTATGAGCAATGATGACCAGGAGTCAGAGTTGAAGTTTCAATCAACAGATAGAGAGTTTACTGAAGACAAAGTTCCCCACATTTCCAAAGGCAACTACTAACGAACTAACTTCGATTACAGAAACAACAGTAATTATAGGCATATGCAAATTAATTGACATCATCTCTTACAAGTACAGAGATCTGATAAGTGAACAGTACAGAAAATTCTATAAATCGTATAATCTGTCAAGTTTTTTTAAGGAAGGACACAAGATGCAGGATGACAATTAAAAGGGGTTTTATTTAAACAAAACAACTAAATACAAACAACACTCTCACAAGGGAGAAATAAAAGATACGATGAAAATAGAACGGAAAACAAACTGACAAGGAAAACTAAACCAAATGGGAGACAAAAACTCTCACTAGGGAGAGAAAACAAAACAGCAAGACAAAAGGAACTGAGAACAAACCGACTGGATAACAGGACAGGATACAAACACGACCGGAACTGGGTATATAATGATGATTTGTGAGTTTTTACTACAAAACAACTGAAAAAAAGTGCCACAAATTGTATTCCAAAATTTGGGCCACAAAAAAACAGAAAAGTGCTGCGAAATCCTGGTGGGACTGAATAATAATAATTATTTTATTTTATATAGCGCCTGTCCAAAGCCCAAGGACGCTCTACAGAAATTAAACATAAAATGTTAAACAGAGAAACATATAATAATTATACATTAAAAAACAGTGAACAATGGGAGAGCAGCAAAGCACGTTTCAAGCATCTGTAATGACGTCAAAACCGCAGGTGAGACAGGCGGATAGAGAACATACATTGTGCTCATGAGGCAGGAGGAAACACAAGCTTCCTCTGTAGTATTTCACAGCTAAACACCACAGCACTGGAGCGATGGCAGAAAAAACGGGAGAGGACATAGTTATTGCGCAAAAAGAATGTAAGACAAATGGTCCATATTTCTATTCTTTTACTGCATTACATTCAGCCCATTTTCACTACCAAATTCAAATGAGTCTTCTATTGAGTCTTCATTTAATAATTGGACGCAGATTACTAATTACAAATTTAGACCACCCATCACTGATTGAAAATATGACAACCAAAGTTATTTTTCCCTTAATTATGTTTAGTTTGTGTTTGTATTGAACAATATGTGCACATTTATAGTTTTAGTTTAGTTCACCGCCTTTTTTTTAAAATTTCAGTTTCCGAAAACAGTTTTCGTTTAACCATAATGAGGTTGGTATGAATCCACCTTCTGATGTTTCTATGCCAGCCGCTGCCAGAGAACGAGTACAATGGAAACCCAGAGAGCGTGGGCTACAGGGTCAGACTGTGGCGGGCGGACCTGCGGGGCGAGGTCAGCACGCGAGTGGTGAATGACAGGCTAGAGAGAGAAATGACCCTGGAGGGTCTGGAGGAGTGGACCGAGTACCAGTTGCAAATCCAGGCCTTCAATTCCATCGCCCCCGGACCCTGGAGCGAGACCGTGAAGGGCCGCACACGGGAGTCAGGTGAGGACACGCTGATGCACACTGTACAAATACACTCAGCTTATGTGAGTGATACTAATGCGGGCTGATGAGTCCTCTGACTCGCTTGCTAGGTCCCATGCAGAGCCCAGTGAAAAATAGAAACATATTAGCCAGTGTCACAGAGGAAGCATCTTAAAATTTACATTCTCTGGATAATCACATTCTCCAATGTAAACAGGGGGTTCTCAAATTGAATTTTATTTCCATTATGTGATCACCATAACGGCCCCTCACTGTTCCCGACTCAATACCTCCATTCTGACTCGAGAGCTGCTCTCAATGCATGTCTGCACTGCAGATAAGAAACAAGGTGATTGGCTGCCTGGTGTCTCCACTTACCTTTAGTGTTGCTCTCTAAAAGCATCCAAAACAAAACAAATGCGTTTCAACAGGGGATAAGAGTCTGTCCAAAGGTTTGTGGGTCTTTTAGAGGTCTCCTCACACTTGTGCTCCTGTTTGCTTTTTGCCCGCTAATGCTGTTCGATGTCATGTCATCCACTGCTCTTCTTCCTCCCACATGACATTGGTGAGGTGACTAATCCACGCCGTGAGTTTACTCAACACTTTTTGCTGTGTGTAAAGGCTCGGTGTGATAAGGTAGTGTAATTTGTCTCTGTGTGTTTGTGTAGTGCCATCAGGGGCCCCAGAGAACGTGACAGCAGAGGCCATGAGCTCCAGTCGCATCCTGATAACTTGGGGACCTGTTTCCGAGCACGAACAGAATGGCAACATCCTCGGATACAAGGTAGCTACTCATGAGAATTCCTTCTCTTGTTTGTTATTTTGTATTTATGTTCTTCGTGTTTTCATACATATGAAAACGACCTTCGACTGAGGTCAAGTACTGAGGCAGTCTGAAACAATGTGTGCTGAAGGAGCCCCTGGATGTACATAATAAGTGTTTCAGAGCTGGATAAAGGTTTTTCACATGTATGATCGACCCCTTAAA
Organism: Myxocyprinus asiaticus; assembly: GCF_019703515.2. Classification (NCBI taxonomy): domain Eukaryota; kingdom Metazoa; phylum Chordata; class Actinopteri; order Cypriniformes; family Catostomidae; genus Myxocyprinus; species Myxocyprinus asiaticus. The sequence continues at coordinate 20,876,117 of NC_059356.1, forward strand.
CCATGTGCCGTATGACGAAATGACATGAAAGACTTGATGCTTTTCCTCTTGAGATTTTTCTTGAAATCCAACAATTCCTGCTTTAAAGGAATAGATCGCCCAAAAATGAAAATTCTGGCATCATTTACTCACCTTCATGTTGTTTCAAACCCCAATGGATTTCTTTGTTATGGGGAATACAAAAAGTTGAAAGTTTGAAAAAATGTTTCAAAGAATTTCCCAGTCCCATCTTTCAATACAATGGCAGTGAATAGTGACTCACTTTAAAGTTTTAAAAAAGGATTCAAAAGTATCAAAAGTTGTCCATAACTCATTTATGACTCGTGTGTCATATTCCAAATCTTACGAAGGTGTATACTAGGTTTTGGTGAGAAACAACCCAAAATTTAACCTAATATTCAGTGAAAACCTTAACGTCCATTGCTCGTTCATGAATTGTCATTTTAAGAATAGTTCACCCAAAAATGAAAATTCTCATATCAAATACTCACCCTCATGCCATCCCAGATGTGTATGACTTTCTTTCTTCTGCAGAACACAAATTAAGATTTTTAGAAGAATATCTCAGCTCTGTAGGTCCATACAATGCAAGTGAATGGTGGCCAGAACTTTGAAGGCCCAAAAAGCACATGAAGGCAGCATAAAAGTAATCCATACTCCAGTGGTTAAATTCATGCCTTCAGAACTGATATAATAGATGTGGATAAGATATAGATCAATATTTAAGTCCTTTTTTACTATAAATCTCCAGTTTCACCAGCCCTCCTATGCACGTTCACGAGAGGACCGAGTTCTTCTGTTTTTTGGAGATTCAAATTTTACGTGCACATCACCACCTACTGGGCAGGGAGGAGACAGAAAAAAATGGAGAGGGATAAAGGAAAGAAAAAGAATGAATAAATCATAATTGCACAAAAGCCCAGTAGGTGGCGATATGCATGAAGAATGCGAATCGCCAAAAAAATATGGCATGAAAGCATATAAGGGGTCTGGTCGAAAGTGGACATTTATAGTAAAAAAAAAAAAAAGGACATAATAATATCTGTTTCTCACCCACACCTATCATATAACTTCTGAAGATATAGATTTAACCAATGGAGTCTTATGGATTACATTTATGTTGTCTTTTTGGAGCTTCAAAGTTCTGGTCAATATTCACTTGCATTGTGGACCTACAGAGCTGAGCTATTCCTTAAAAAATCTTCATTTGTGTTCAGGGCAGAAGAAAGAAAGTCATACACATCTGGGATGGCATGAGGATATGTAAATGATGAGAGAATTTTTCTTTTTTGGGTGAACTATTGCTTTAACATAATGTTCCTATAACATTTCATACATGGCATGCTGCTTGCTGCAATGTTATATAATACCATCATAATATTTTTTTTCATAGAACCCCGATAAAGCAGCAATGTTTTCTCTAGTTGCCTATTTTATTTTCATTTTAAGTAATGAACTGGGTCATAAATGCAGTAATTTAGGACAAATATTTGCCATCAGATGAGTTGCTGTGCACCTATATGTTCAGAGAAGCTGCTCTGGTTCAAAGTCAACAGTAATTAAGACAGCTTTATTGAAAGAAAGCTGTCTGCTGAAAAATAGACCCAGAGGTACAAACCTTATGCAACTCAGCCTAATGACAGAGTTGACAATAACTGCTATCTTTGTGTTTTCAATTTAATGTAATTTTAGAGTAAAGTCAGTCACAGTCACAAAAATCACACAGCAGTCTGTTACTTGTGAGTTATTTAATAAACTTATTTGTCCAGGTTCTGTACAAAGAGAAGGACTCGGATTTGGAGGCACAAGTGATTGTTGTAAAGGGAAATCTAACACAGTCTGCCTTACTGAGGAGCCTGCGGAAATACGTCCAGTACGAGATCCAGGTTTTGGCTTTCACACGAATCGGAGATGGACAACTCAGCAACCCCCCAGTGCTGGAGAGGACAAAAGATGATGGTGGGCATCTCTTCTCCAAGTACTGAACAATGACAGTGAGACATAATAACCTTGGAAGCACTCTACAATTAAGCAATATCACATGAGCATGAGTGCTGTTTCACGATTGCGAGTGTAATATTGCTGTTATACCACAGTTCAAAAACAAGTAAATAATGTTGAATAACTTACGATTTGGTCACTGAGCAAATCAGTGAATGAAATCAAAATGAATGATGAATCAAAATCCCCACCACTTTTGGAAAGCAACAAACACGGCAGAGCAGAGTGATGCAAATAGTAAAAGCGTCCAACTGCTGTTATGTTAAATATCTGCCACCAGTTCTAACTTTTTATAATAAGGATTATTTCTGCTACATGTTTTATATGTCAGAAACATACAGTATATATTATTCACATAACATTATGTTTTCATCTCTCACCAAAACACAAAGTATGCTACAGATTTTACAAGTCCCTATTATGCAGTTTTAGATTTCCTGTCATTTGTAGACAGTTAACAAAATGTCAAGTTCACAACCATTAAAAAAGATTGTGTCTAACAAATTCACTGTCATTATTGAAATATAAATTGTGACAATACAGTAATGAATGCAGTGCTGTGTTGCTTTTACTTGTTATTTAGGCATTTTGATTTGTATGATGCTTTCAAGACTGTCATGTCATTTTCATAATTTCGACAATACAGTATCTCATCCTTAGCTTATGTAACTGTAAAAAAGTTCACAGTTAAGGTGAAGCAGGAGATGGCAAATCCAATTCAAACGGAATGTTTATTTTAAACTCAAAAATTACGCTTTTCAGCAGCAACACTCAAAATCACACTTTTCAGCGGAAACAGTTCAGCACAGTCTCTGGGTGTGTGTGGTAACTCTCTCCTCTCTCACTGGCGTACGGCTCACTCTTAAAACCTGTCTCCACTCTCACTGCAATGACAAACAGCTGTTAGAGACAATATTTGCCAGGTGATGATCCTTACCGTTCTCATCTCCTGATCTCGCTCTCCATTCACAACCCGGTGATAATCCCAGTCACTGTGGGACTCTTCTATTACCCCCATATCGAGCATGGCCTTTAATTCTTCTCTAACTACTTTTTTTTTTGTGCTCGGGTAATCGGTAGGGACGACTGCGTACCACTACCCCTGGGATTGTTTCGGTATGGTGTTTTATGAGGTTCATACGACCGGGAAGGAGGGAGAACATGTCCGAGAATTCTATTTGCAACCGGGCCACGTCCGTGATTTGTGAAGGTGAGAGGTGGTCTCCGCAAGTGACAGGGTGCCACGATTGGCTTTTAAGTTCACCTCCGGACCGAGCTCCTCCCTCTCCGATACCACCGCCAAAGCCACGGGGACCACCTCCCTTCACGGTTTTAAGAGGTTGAGGTGGTAAATTTGCCGTGCTCCGCCCCTATCCATTCGTTTAACCTCATAATCGACTTCCCCGACTCGCCGTGTGACCCCAAAGGGCCCTTGCCACATTGTGAGTAATTTAGAGCTTAATGTGGGTAGTAATACAAGGACTTTATCTCCCTGTGTAAATTCTCGTAGCCGAGCTCCCCTGTTATACAGCCAGGTCTGACATTCTTGAGCCTGTAGCAAATTCTCCTGTGGTAGTTACCTCAATGTGTGCAGTTTTGCTCTCAGGTCAAGAACGTATTGAATTTCATTTTTGCTGTTTGAAGGTTCCTCCTCCCAATTTTCCCTCACAACATCTAAGACCCTGCGAGGCTTACGCCCATACAGGGCAGTGGTAGCTCAGCGGTTAAGGCTCTGGGTTACTGATCAGAAGGTCGGGGGTTCAAGCCCCAGCACCGCCAAGATGCCACTGTTGGGCCCTTGAGCAAGGCCCTTAACCCTATCTGCTCCAGGGGCGCCGTATCATGGCTGACCCTGCACTCTGACCCCAGCCTAGCTGGGATATGTGAAAAAGAAGAATTTCACCGTATATGTGCAAAATGTATAATGTGTGATAAATAAAGAAAATTATTATAATTATTATTATAATTCAAATGGGGAGAACCACGTGAAGGCTTGCGGGACCTCTCGAACTGCGAATAACAGGGGTTCAAGCCATTTATCCCAATTCTGAGCATCTACGTGCATGAAATTACGAATCATGTTTTTCAGGATTTTATTAAACCGTTCGACCAAGCAGTCTGTTTGCGGGTGGTACACGCTTGTCCAAATCGATTTAATACCCAATAATTCATACAGCTCATGTAGTGTATGTGACACAAAAGTAGTGACTTGATCAGTGAGGATTTCTTCCAGAATCCCCACTCTGGAGATAATTCTGAAGAGTGCCTCCGCAACACTACGTGCTGAGATGTTGCGTAAAGGCACTGCTTCTGGATATCGCGTTGCATAGTCCATTAGAAAAGTACTGATAGGCGATTGCAATGTCTGGCTGAAGATGGTGATCATCAGTCACTCTCACTTGGTTGAAAGTGTGCCTAAGAGTCTCATCTCATGTTTGCTCAAGAGGGAAAACCCCGGAGGGAAATCCTCTAAGGGCTGGGGAAGCCGAGACTTCCCCTTCCCTTACATCATCATGATGTGGAGCTGACATAGAAGGCCCCGGCTCCGCCTCCCCAGCCAGCGCATCACAAATCCCACACGAGACGCTCTGTTACAAGACCCATCCGCACAAATTTCCTTTAATAAAGTGGAAAACACTGACCAATTCGTGCCCAAAATTAGCGGATGGGTGAGGAGCGAACTAACCGCAGCCTTGACACTATGCTTTTGTCCCTGAAATTGAATTGTCACAGTCACTACAGGATAATCGTTGATATCCCCATGCACACACACCTTACCTTCACCTTATGACTAGCACCCAAAGCCTCATCTTGAACCAGGCATTGATGGATGGAGATTTGGCTGCAACCTGAATCCACCAAGGCCTGGTATGTACCCCCCTTAATGCTCATGGGTATGCGATGCATCCCAGCTCGATCGGGCACGTCGTGTACCCGAACCAATGTCCCCACCTCCATCACCACGCATTGGTCCCAGAAATGCCCGGGCTCCCCGCAGCTCCAACAGACCAGCCCAGGCTCCACGCCAACCCCCTGGGAGTGAGAGCAGAGAGTGGCAGGGGAAACCGGCCACAATTGACCGAAATCAAAATCACGCTTTTCAGCAGCAACACTCAAAATCTGCATGCCCCCGCCGTCCACTCAAAGAGCTCCAGAAAGGCCCCCGGATCGTCTTGGGGGCCCATCTTGACTAGCAGGACATGGGGCAGGGCAGTCGTGGGGTCCAGGGTCGTGTCGGCAGCACCCTCCTTGTGCAGCAAGCTCCGTAACATCTGCCGGTCCTCCGCTTGGGCCTGGAGGAGTGCAATGAACCACTGCTCCTGTTTGGTACGCAGCTCGAGGATGGCCTGATGTTGTGTCCGGTGGATGCTGGCGAGGGTCTTGAACACGTCCTCCAGAGATGAGGCATCCTTGGCAATGTTCTTCCTCCCTTAATTCCAGGTTTCGGCACCAGTGTAACAAATTTCACAGTTAGGGGAAAGGAGGAAGTGGGAGATGGCAAATCCAACTCAAATGGATGTTTATTTTAAACTCAAAATCACACTTTTCAGCGGAAACAGTTCAGCACAGTCTCTGGGTGTGTGTGGTAACTCTCTCCTCTCTCACTGGCGTCTGGCTCGCTCTTAAAACCCGTCTCCACTCTCACTTCAATGACAATCAGCTGTTAGAGACAATCATTGCCAGGTGATGATCAGTTCTCATCTCCTGATCTCACTCTCCATTAACAAGCCAGCACTAAACCACGCTCCCACCACCAGAGTAAAGTTACCTTGGTGGCATATTTAAATCAGAATTTACAACATACATCAATAAATACATCAATACATACATAAATACATAACATAAATATAAAGTTAGGCGTATAAACACAAGCACATCATCAACGTATGTAAGATGTAGTGACAATGTAGCATTGGCCCGATATGGCAAGTGACTGTTTCCTCAACTAGCCCAACGTTTTCACACTGGCAATCGAGCCATCCTTATTGTTGAGCCCTGTTTGGAGCATTCTGTTGAAAACACTCATTCTGTTCTTAGGTGCTGATTTCTCCTACAGTACTTGCTTCATAATTGAGATTTGGGGCATTTAAAGACCGCATAGGGAATTTAATGCTGTAACTCATTTATTGGGAATTTTATGTGCAGGCTCCTTGACCAAGCAGTGTAAGTTTATGAGCTGTCATGAGTAATGGCCATTTGCTCTAAGTACAAGAAGGGGGCAGATTGATGCAGCCTTGGAATTTATAGAATAAAAAGATGATAAAAGTGACGTTCAGTCTTTAGCACTTTCAGAATTTGAGCTAGCGCTTTTAAGAAAGCCTGCTGTAGCTTTCGACATGCTGTATGTGCGTTTCGAGAAATGCCTCATGTACGTGTCAGGGTACAGTACATTCTGAGGCTTCGATTCACTCTCTTTTGCCTCTTTCCACCACCATACAAGCTTTAATATACTACTCTGAAACAGCCTTTTTAGAGCTAGATTTGGTAGAAATTGCATGGAAAGCTATATGATAAATAAAAACAATTACGCCGCCTCAAACTGTTTCAATGAAACATCCGTTTCAGTGAGGATGGCCTCCAAATGTATATTTTATGGAGTGCAACATAAATAGACTTTGAAGATCTGGGAGAATTTGAAGAATAAAAGCTTCCAATGGAGAGTTTTGATAGTTTACCATCCATTACAAATAACAGTCATGTCGGACAGGATTTCACAGTGGAAACTGATGCACTCTATATGATGGTCTATAGCCACCAGGACCATAAGGGAGAGACTAGAGCAGAAATGTGTTCTTGAGAAATGGCACAAATAAGTTTTCCCTCAAGGTTTCTTTACCAAGGAAACAACTGATATGTGTGATGAGATTTGTCAGAATAAAAAGGAATAAAAAGTGCAAAAATTAAGTCTGGAATTGCAATGTATTTCTTGTTCAGAACTGAATTCACTCATTCAGGCTAGTTATACTTTTTAATTTTTTAATAATATATTTAATACATTTTAAAAATATTCTTACTTGACTATAAACCAATTGCCATTACCTGTTTACATATACTCCGCCAGTCAAAAATTTGGACACGCCTACTCGTTCTTTATTTTGACTATATTGACTATATATTTCCATGTTTCCATGCCGTCTATGTAGAGCATTCCAAATCACTCTCTTATGAGGCATAACTAATGCCTCCGGCTGATCCTCACTGGACACTCTACGAATATGTGGAGAAGGCTCTGGAACTTTGCGGACCACAGAGGTCGTTACCGAGTCTCCGCCCATGCCCACAACCACAGAGGTCGTTCCTGAGTCTCTGCCAGTGTTCACGACCATAGAGGTTGTTCCCGAGTCTCTGCCCATGCTCACGACTACAGAGGTTGTCTCCGAGTCTCTGCCCATGCCCATGACAACAGAGGTCGTTCCCGAGTCTCTTCCCATGTTCGCGACCACGGAGGTCATTTCCCAGTCATCCAGCACTCTTTGTCTCAAGCCTCCCACGGCTCCGCCTTCCACAGCTTCGCCCCTCGAGCCTCCCACAGCTCTGCCTTCCACAGCTTCGCCCCTCAAGACTGCCATGGCTCCGCCTTCCATGGCTTCGCCCCTCGAGCTTCTCCTGGCTCCGCCTGCCTTCGTCAAGCCTCTGGTCTCCTCCTCCAGCATTTCCATCCGACTAGTAAGTCCATCCGACTTACTAGTGACTCATCTTACAGTGGCTCCATCGCCTGACCCTGTCTCGGCCCTGTGGCCACCTCCCAGCCCTCCTGACACTGTCACGTCCCTGCGGCCGCCTCCCAGGCCTCCTGACCCTGTCTCCACCTTGAGGTCATCTGCTTGGTCTCCTGGCCATCCACCTGATGTGCTCTGGTCTCATTGGTCTACTGGCTGTCCACCTGACCTGCTCTGGTCTCATTGGTCTCCTGGCCGTCCGCCTGATCTGCTCTGGCCTCCTTGGTCTCCTGGCCATCCGCCTGATCTGCTCTGGTCTCCTTGGTCTCCTGGCTGCCCGCCTGATCTGCTCTGGTCTCCTTGGTCCTCACTCCCACCGGCTCTGCCTCGGTCTTCCGAGCCCCCAGCTCCACCTCAGCCCTCTGAACCTCTGGCCCCAGCTTGGTCCTCCGAGCCTGCAGCGTCGCCCTGGCTCTCTATCCCTCCGGCTCCGCCTTGATCTCAAGCCTCCCTGACTTTGCCTTGTTCCTCTGCTCCCCTTGCCTTTTGTGCCCCCTTGAACTGCCTGTTTGCCCCTTGTGCCCCCCTGAACTGCCTGTTTCCCCCTTCCCCCCACACCCCATGGACAATTTGTTTTTTGTGTAGCGTCTGGAATCTGCTCCTTAAAGGGGGGCTCTGTCATGTATTCCCTGTTTTTGTCTAGACTTTTATGTTGAAATTCTTGTTTAGTTCCCCATTCCTTATTTATGATTGTTTTCCCCAGGTGTTCCTCGTTCCCAGATTGTTTCCCCATGTGTTCCTTGTTTTCCCTTGTGTATTTAAGCCGTTGTTTCCCCTGGTTAGTTTGTCAGTCTTTGCATGTGTTTGTTATGCTCTGTACTTAGTTCCCTGTGTTTTGTTTTCTTTATATTCTGAGTTACTTTGTTTATCTTTGTTTATTAAAGCTGCATTTAGATTCTCATTTCTCACCTGCCTCATTACATCTTTCATGAGTCAAGCATTATAAACTGCTAAAAAGACACTTCATGTATGTGTAATCTCCATTAGGGGTGTGCAGCAAAGCCATTATCTGTATCTGTTACTATGACAAAATTATCTGTAACTTTATCTGTATTCGGATAGAACCAGATGTGGGCGTGGTTTAAACCGGAAGTGCGTCAAAACTAATTTTAAAATATAACTTTCTTACATTTAGACAATAGCTTCTGTATATAAAGTATGCCTCAGATAGGCCTATATGAATATTATTATTGTTGATATAATAATAATAATTATTATCTTTTCTTTATTTTTTCTCACCAGATGATGCTGAATATATAGGGCTACATAAATTGTGGAATATGTTGTTAACTGTGGTTTCTCCTGGTATTTCGGACATTAATATCTGCTGAAACAACATTTTCGTTAACAATTAACACGTAACAATGTTATTCTGGAGGTATGAGGTGTCAAGCACACATTTTGCAGTGAATATGAAATACAAATACTAATATAAAAAAAAAAAAAGAATAAATTAATATAGCCTACAAACTGAAAGCACCGTAAATCTCTATCAGAAAGTTTTATGATACACTCGAGGCTTATTTTATGTTCACATATTTTTGTGGAGAACATAAATAATTAGTTAAATTACATGTGCAGAATTAGTCAAATGCAGTGGAATAAATTGCAAAATCAAGCCTCTATATATTTCTAGAAATGAAAAGTGAAAGAAATTTGCATGTTTTTGTTTGTGCAGGAATATTCTGAATAGATTTACACTCTAGGAGGTATTTAAACCTCTGTGGAACATTAAAACATTTTTGGAATAAAGGAGTAACCAGATAATTACCTTAATGTGGATATAAATGTGATCAGCTTCTTTGGTCAGGAATTAAACATCGTGCTCAGGTTGGTTTATAAATCCTTACGTGTGAATTGTGTGAAACATTTGTTGTTAATGTGATCAGACATTTCAAACAGACATTTCAAGAAGTGGACAGTGTGTATGATATAGTTAATACTCTTTACAAGCTTAGATATCTTAAGACAATTGCACAATTAATGGAGACTGCAAACAGACTCGAGAATGCAGCCATCCGATCTGAACTTAAAATCACCATGCGCATTTTATTCATAAGGTTTACACTGTAGTAATATTGGCTTCACAGACTCATCATTGCTTTGTAATTTTCTATATGTTTATTTAAAATATCACTTTATGCCTGTGCTCATTGGATGATCAATCTTCTGAATATTTTTTCTATCGGATGAATTTGTTATTCATTTTGAAGTCATTATTCGCGTCTTTCCGAATAAGGTATTTGGCTTCGGGCACATCCCTAATCTCCATATAAGCTTCATTGCACAACCAGGGCTGATAGCAGAATGATGAATGTATGCTATACACTGGCAAGAAAAAAGAGCCATCTTGGGAAAAGCATGCTCTACTGAAAGAGCTTCTTCATTTGGACATATATCCCTATGGTCCCACACACTATGGGTGCAAAAAGCAATACAAATCAAATCCCTGTCAGATGTGCTAGATTTATAATTTTCTTAATGTCCAATAAATGAAATATAGAGTCTGACTAACCGACTACATCGACTAGGGGAAATCCAGAGAGAAATAAGGAAACAGTCAAGAGACAAAAGGCTTTGATTGCATTTTCTACGCATTAGGACAGCACAAGTGTTTATGGTAGAGCAGAACATACCGTTTCCTCTTTGTACCGCAGGTACAGCATCATCCCAGCATGTTATTGGATTCCCTCCATGTTATCTGACAGCCTACAGGTGTCCTGTTTGTGGATGTATTGGCTTGTCACAGATGCCTGGAAGAGCAGGGGAAAGTGTATGTGTTTAGAAAAAAGACAGCAGGGGAAGGAAACTACTTTAACAGAGCCCTTTTTTAGCACCGGTGGCACACTGTGACCTTCAGAGTAGGGCGCAGCAGTCATTAGATCCTGCAGTCATGATTGCTCTCCTCCAGATCTCCCCACTGCAGTACTTAGCTTCCACCTTAAACCGTATCCTAACCAGACATGACATGGTATGTTTTCAGTGACAAGAACCTTGCCTGCCTGCATCGAAAACTTCCATTCTGTGCGAAGCGATACATTCACAGCCAGTCAGATCTTATTGGATGTTGAATATACAATTATGTGGAGCAGGATATTGGACCAACGGGATTTCAGTAAAATCATGCGAGATTAAAAGATGTAGAGCTTTTATCGCATGTTTTATCTTACCACATCTGGTTAGGACACCAGGTAGCCTCGCAACGTACTCTACTCAAGTACGTGAATGCAAGCGATAGCGCTAGCAGGCAGATTTACATGGATGAGATCTATAGATGTATTGCTTGTTGTATTATCGCCATGTCTGGTTAGGATACATGGTTGGCCCACAACGTGAACGCAAGCAATAGCTATGCATGTTTGATTTTGTGCGTCATTGCGGTCAAGCAAGTACACATTGCATTCTTGCCGTTGCCACAAGGGACGCTTTAGCAGACAGTAGCGTATAGTAGACAATTGCGTAAATCTTCTTGTAGAGTCAGTTTACTCTTTCATCTCAACTACTGTCATGGCAAAGCAACAGTTTGAAGAGAATCTTTCTGATCAAGTTAGTGAACATTGATATGTTTATAGCAAGCTACTGGAATTTAAACACTTCGGTTTAATGGCTCAGACATTAAAAGGTAACTCTGTCGCCCCCTTGAGTACTGAACTTTTTTTGCCACAACATTATTGCAAGAATGCATGTTAAGCATGTCCAATGGGACCATGTGCTTGCTACAGTCTGCCCCTTTAAACTTTTCTAAGTGATTGGACTTCTTTAGAATCCCATAAATCCCATAGACTTGAGGGACCCGAGCTATATCTAGGAATGAGAACATCATAGAGACTTAGGGGTTTGCTCTTTTAAATTAGACCAGTCAGCAATCACCTTGAACAACCTAGCAACCACATAGCAACACACTAATCCACTCAAAAAACACTCTGGCAACCACCCACCTAACACCATTAGCATTGTGAGTGTGAATCTCAAAATAACTTGAATCAGAATTTTCTTAGGACAAAAAATAAGAAGAAAATAAGAAAATTCTGATTCAAGTTATTTTGAGATTTCACAACATATGTTTTTTAGGTAAACCATGAAGTGTAAGAAAATATTTCTGTTCACATATGGATGAAACACTCACTACTACAGATTGAATACAACAGACTTATCCACTGAAAAGTTTTCACTGAGAATATGTTTACAGTTTAAGGGCTGTCATAACTGTCTCTTTTTTTTCTCCTCATTAGTTTTGCATGTGTTTTGTCTTCTTATACATGTTAGACTTTTTTGGTTGTCCTTTTCAAAGCAGAATCTTTTAGAATGACCTTATCCTGACATAAATACCATTTCAGGGGCTATCTCTTTGAAAGCCAAATAACCTGTTTTAACGCTCTTTGATTTCAGCTTTTGGTTTGGCTATAATTCAAGAAGGCGGCTTAGGTTTCCAAAAGGTTTGTAGGTGTTTTAATTACTGTAAGAGGATTGAATTATCTAACCTTTGGCCCTTCCCTTTCCTCTCTAGTTCCTGGACCACCCATGAGACTGGTGTTCCCAGAGGTGCATCTCAGAGAAGTGAGGGTGGTCTGGCAGCCCCCTGTGGACCCCAATGGCATCATAATGGGTAAGAGAAATTATGTCTAACTTGTTTCGCCTATACACCAACTAGATAAATTGAAAGCGAATGGTGACATTTGCTTAGGTGTCCTACTTCTCAGGTTATGTCTTTCAGATGAGATCTCGACAGCATCTCAAACTGTGCTCAAATTTGGCAAGATACCAAAGTCATACCAAGCATTATTCATCAGATTCTTTCCAGGCCAAATTATCTGTGCCATTCTATCTGCATTTTTTTAATAGCGCTATACTCTTACGACATGTTAATTGTCTCACGTGTTTCTATTGTGTATTTAATAATGCATCTTAGCAGAAACATCCAGCCTTAACTCATTAATATTATGTGACCGTGGCAGCATTTTTGCAAAATGAAATGACGTGCTTCTTTACACGTTTCACCGTAGGTTCCCAGTGAATATCCAGTGGGGGGCACTAAAAGTGAGTGAAATGGTGTTATAATCAGACAAGGTTAAGGTGAATAATAGATGGAGGTTTTAATGAAAGGTACCTCCCTAACCTAAATCTTTAGCCTAATCCTAACAAATAATGTCCTAAAAGCAAATGAGAGGTGAAGAAAACAGACATCCATACCCTGAACCAACACCTAAACTAAACCGATAGAGTTGTAAAAGCAAATGTTATACGAAAAGCGCATTTTCTTAAGCAACCACATAATTTCATGTAGTTTATATTACACTTTCATCTCACATGTAATCTTACGTGCATGGCTGTACTTGAACCTCGGTCCTCTGAGTCTAAAGTGCAACACTCTATCAGGTGAGCCACCGTGCAAATTAATCACATTTGAATAAGTGTGTCTATGTAGGTGGGTCTGTAATGTAAGCATTAAAATTAGGGCTGTCAGTAGATTAAAATTTTTAATCGCGATTAATCAAATAATTTTTCATATTAATCTCAGATTTTAAAAGTAGGAAAATTTTACTCTATATATACTTATTTCCTGTCATAATGCATTTATTTGTTCTTTGGAAAGAACAACACAATATAACAAAACAATACAGTATGTAACCAAAATGCTTTATTAACATTTTCCAAACTCCACAGTATAAAGACAGAAATTCACTAAAATAGCACTAATTGGAGTAACATTAAACATTTCCCAAAGTCTAACTGGGATGTTGACTGATTGAAAGAGCTAGTATTCATTGCAATGCACATTAAACCCTCATTTAATATTAATCAGTTGGTAGGCTGTCTTTTCACTTTAGATTTGGAAAGCACACGATTCATGTCAGGGCATCCAGTGCTGCATTGAGCTCCATATGAAAAGTGCATCTTGTACTGCTTTTAGCGCTGGCACTTCTAATATAAAGATAATTCATCCGAACTGTCCGGTGATCATTAGCTGACAATTCAAAAGCTCGGCGGCAATGGGTACAAAGTTGAAATTATTTGAAATTGCGTGGAGCATCAAAAGACCCTCCACGGAAGAACAAGCTGAACAGCAGGCTTGTAAGAATTGACATGCTTATGTGGTAAAATGCTGACTTACAAAAGATGCGTGAAGGACTTCAGTGAAGTCCCACAAAGTCCCTTCAGCATTAGTTTTATAAGAGGTTCTTTCTCAAGCACTTGATCATTGGCACTGACTTGCTGTTGAGTGTTTGTTTTTAGTGTGTATACAAGTGTTATATCCCCACTAAACACATCGCAAAGGCCCCGCCCTGTTAACAATGTCAAATCGGTACATGCCTTAATCACGATAAAGAAAAATTGACGTGTTAAACATTTTAAATAAATCGCATGAGTTAACGCTTTAACACTGACAGCACTAGTTAAAATGTACCGTTTTTCAAATGATGCATTGTATTAAAAGTTTTTCTATATCATAACATAGCAGTGTGTGAGTAATAGAGTGAAAAATAAGTGTTCATAAAGTGATAACCAGCCGTTGTCCTCGTGATTTGTGTGAAAGTGAATAAAACACACCGTTGTTTTAACACCTCTAGTGTTAATTTCTACAAAAGCTCGTTTTGTCCATAGTTTATCACTTTTTTCTGTCTTGTTTTCTCGTGAGCAAGACTTAATTTTCTGAAGATCTCGACATGACATAAAAGTTTTTTCTCGTGATCACGACTTAATTTTCTCTTTTGTTCTCATGATTTTCACTTAAAGTTCTTGCAAGAATTCATCTTTTGGCGCTTGGAGCAGCTCATCATCACAGGGACAGCATCTTCATCTTCTGTTTATCCAGAGACTATATTTATCGCAACAGTAGGCTTCTATAGGACAAGGAGATGGATTTATCTCAGTTTTAACTAGTGACTTGCAAGTCTGCTGACCTGCATCTCTCAGTCATAATCCAGCATCCATGGAGTAATGATGGGAAAATTAAGCTTTCAGAAGCAATAGGGCTTACAAACGTATTGAAACTGGGTTCGTACTCAAAGCTTCTGTACAAGGTTCAATTTACTGTTATCTGGTGGTCAAAAAATGAAGCACAACTTGCAATAAAATGTATTCTCAACGCTATTATGTCGTTTTCATCTTATTTTAACTAAAGTGTTTATAAATAAGTATGTAATAACCAAGTGAAGGCTCAAAGGCTTTATATATGAGTTAAGAAGATACTGTGTTCTGTTAAAACAATGTCTGAGTGTAAATTAATAAGAGTGATTTTCAGACAAATGGAGCAGTCACAGATTGTGTTTTTCCCAAAATGATTAAAGCTCTGATACAGTGCTTTAATGTATATAGTGCTTCAATGGCACAAAGCTATTTCAGCTGCCGTCAGACCTTGATTAATGAGATGTGTGACGCGCTCCTGCTCCTCTGACATTGCAATACGATGACATCTCTGGAATGATTCTGCAGTGATTTACACTTAAGTCGTGATCACGAGAAAACAACTCGTTGTGTTGAGATCTTGAAAAAATTAAGTTGTGATCACGAGAAAAAAACTTTTGTTATGTTGAGATCACGAGAAAACAAGACAGAAAAAAGTGTTAAACCATGGACAAAACGGGCTTCAGTAAATTTCACCAGGAAACTATCGAAACGTGGGACTCGGCGCGTAAAAGTCAGTTTGCAAAAATATAGTTATAGTAAATACTAAATTAATTCTTCTAGATATTAAAGAGCAACTTGAGAGCAATAACATTTCCATTGGACTGACAGCACTGATCACATTTAAGGGAATTAATATGAAGTTTTCCTTAATATGAAGATGGTATGCAGGGCTCCAGACTAAATAAAATGACTAAGGAGCCATTGGCTCCTAAACTGAAACATTAAGGAGCCAAATGGCTGTTTTTAGTCACCAAATCACAGAATTGCTTGATTTAGATTGCTGTTCAGAAACAAGATAGAATGCAGAAGAAAAGGAAGACAGATGATAACCCATTAATCAGAGGTTTAATAAACAGTATACAGTACATAGTTGCATTCCCTTTTGTCTCATAAATGTTCACACCCCTTTCATAATTTATACAAATATAAGAGATAAAAATTTTTTTTATTTAATACTGCTCTTCACAATCTACATTACAGATAATTACATATAGTATGCATATAGTAGTTTGTTGCCTTCTTGAGCATCAATGAATGTTTGCACCTCGTGTAATAGTTGTGAACAAGTCCCTCCACTGTCTTAAGAATCAAAAGCTTGATATCATATATATATATATATATACAGTAAATAAATTGTTTTACAATATTGCCTTAGTCTTTTACTCTTACCAGATGGCCCAGACACAGAGACTACAAGAGTGCAAATTGAATGAAATCCCAGATGCAGTTTACTGTGCTACTCCTATCCCAATCAAAAATTACCAGGAGAAAAAAAAGTGGTACACAATACGGGACTTTTAATTATAAAGAAGCCAGAAATACACATGGGACTCTTATTTTGAAATGTCTGCGCTCCCAGTTGTGAGCTCACTGACGGCTGATTCACTGAGAAAGTAAATCTGATTCAAACTTCTAACCTGAGCTCCTGAGTTCAAACCCTCAGTTCTTTTCGTGTGATTCATGAAGAAGATCCGGTCCAAAAGTGTCATTTATTCATGACTCTCGAACTGGGTTTTTTGATGTGTGTGGTGCAGTTTGTCATCACAACAGAACGGGTGAAAAGCGGCACGAGACACATTGGTGCTCTAAAGATGTATTCAATAACTCACAAGATGATATCTGACAAAACCGCACATGCACACAACCCGACTGTCGCCAGCAGCGATTTTAAATTATAGTCGCAATAAATTCTTTTTGGTCACATTTGCGACCATATTAGTCGCAGTCTGCGGCAATGGGTATGGTTGATTTCATTGAAGAAAGTATGAAAGTATTTTTTATTTTTTTTAAGGATGGGATAGATGTATTTAAAAGGCTTTTGTAAATTATAGGCAGACTGGAGTAACAGAAGGGGGATGTGAGGGAGAAGTTTATTGGGAATTTTTCATAGATGTGCTGCTCTGGGTGTAATTATTATTATTATTAATGATATATTTTGCTCTCCCAGTTTGTATTATTATTATGTATGGTGATTGTGATTGTTATTATGATAAATATATTTGGTCTTTGTTTTACTTTTACCGGGATAAATAAAATAACTTTTATCACAAAAAAAACGGTTTCATAAATAATGGTGTAATAAACAATTTTTTTTCACGTTTATAACACCATTTTACCTGTCTATTGTTTGTTAGGGTAAATCTCTGAGCAAGTACTACATAGAAGTACCCAGCCTGTCCTATAACATATACTGTGCTACATGCTAAACACACTATTAAAACCAGATTTGCCCTAAAGATATTTATACGGATTCCCATTCCTCTTGTAAGAATGAAAACAATCTCAACTGACCCATGTAGCCTGGTTTCAAGTGTAAAGCAGCTTTGATGTACTTCACTTCACATTAAAAACTCTCCTCAGTACATGTTGTGGCCTACATGAGAGCGTGAAATGCATTGGATGGGCGGTATGTAGCTCAGAGCAGAGCCTGTGTCCTCCCTCTGCTCTGTGAATGCAGCCATGTCACCGTGCACCTGAGACTAATTCCTCATACGGGGAGAAAGAACCCGAGAGGAGAAAATCCCTGCGCTTTAATGAGATTAGTCTGACTAACACCTCAAGTGAATGAAGCTCAGAATAGCCACCTGCCAAATCATGCTGCCTGGTCAAATCACACTGGAGAAGAATACCCAAAATCTCTGCGATGGAAAGATAGGATCCAAACACAGCCCAGTTTGTTTACCTTTTTTATAGTCCTATTCATGAAACATAATATACTTTCCCTCATTGTCGCTCCAAACCAATATGACTTTCTTTCTTTCCATATACTCAGAAGGAGAAATTTTGAAGAATGTACCAGTCACTCTTTTCCATGCAATTTCAATGAATGAATTTAAAAAAAGGAAGCAAAACCACTATAAAAGCATCATAAAATTGGCTCATACTACTGAAGACTTACAATAGCTTTGGGTTAGAAACATACTGAAATGTACGCCATAATTCACTGGAAATCTTGACATCTGCCCTAGCTCTTCTTGGTGTGTTCATGAGAGAATTAGCGATGTTCGATTCATGAACAAACTTTTCTGAGTCAGATCTTTTCAATTAATCAGTTGAACCGGTTCACAAAATCGAGCTTTGCTGTTTCTCACATGAGCATACCTTTGATAAGGACAAAGGCAGTCACAAGGAGAGATCATACCAGGAAGCAAGAATGGCTTTCCAAAAAGATGTTTATTATGTTGGAGGTGCGAAATGTGCTCCAAACACTTGTCATCCATTTGTTTTCCCCCTACAAATATTTGAATAAATACATAAGAACAAGAGATGAATGAGAGTTAAAAACAAAACCAATAAATACAGTAAATAAGATCATAGCGGCAGATATCAAGATTTTAAGTGAATAATGACTTAAATTTGAAGGATGAAAGCTCCAGTTCCCATATTGTAGTGTTATGGAAAAGAATGACCAGAACATTCTTCAAAATGTCTCTTTTTGTTTTCTACAAATCAAAGACAGTAATTCAGGTTTGTAACAGCACAAGGGTGAGTAAATGATTACATTAAGCTTCCTGAAAAACTGTCTTTTTGTTGCGGTGTTTGTACAGTAGGAAAAATGTAATTGAAAGCAAATGCACAGATAATTTTAGTCTGGAATGTGGCACAGCATGACTGTTTAACTAGAAGCCTTGTAAACGTGTTTTGTTTACGGCAAAGCCTTAATGTGATCCTGTTTTTCAAAGCCGCTGAAAAATGTGTTCCCAATAGAGTCAGCAAACCTGACCGTTAATGTCAGTGGCGGGCTATGGGAGTTTGCTTTTGAATTTCAGCAGATAGAGTACTGGTATTTTTGCTTAAATCTGACTCCAGCCACCCCCTCAGAGGAAAAGAAGGGTCATGACAGAGGAAGAGGAACTGAACAGAAAATGCCATGCTAAATCAAACCGGCACTCAGATGTGTGTTGTGAATATAAGCTAAGTAGATGTAAAGGCAGACGCAGTCCTTGCCAATGGAACCTGGTTAATTACATCAACAACACCACAGCACTGACAAGCACTCAACACAGGCTGTTATTTTGCACTCTGTTTCCATGTCGTACTTTAGCAGATCAAGAGATGCTGGTTTATGTAGAATGAAGTCACAGAGAGACTTACAAGAAGAGGAAGGAGATTTCCTGCCATGCCTCTAATTTGCTGTATCTTGATCAGAGGAAATGCATTTGCAGTGTTAGCTAGTTTTGTGTTTCATTTTTCAGTATATTAGCTTATATTTTAGTATTAGTATATTTTATGATTTAAGGTCTGCGTTTTCAGTGTTTTCCAGTTTCCATTTAGTTTTTCAGTATATTTATGTAGCCGGGGAGTTGTGAATAAACCACACAGAATACAAAAATATAATTTGGGGTTTTATTCTGACAGCTGTTTATAAAAAAAAAAAAAAAATGTTCTTAAAGAGGCCACGTCCCATTTATGGCTACATTTAGTTTTTAGTTTGATCATTTTAGAGATGCATTTGCAGTGTTTTCCAGTTTCCATTTAGTTTTTCAGTATATTTAGTTTTTAGTATTTTAGAGATGGTTTTTTTTGTGTGTGTGTTTTCCAGTTTATTTTTAGTTTTCAGTGTTTAGTTTGTAGTTTTAGTAGGGCTGCATTTTCAGTATTTTCCAGTTTTTGTTTCATCTTTCAGTATATTTAGTTTTTAGTTTTAGTATTTTAGGGCTGCGTATTTTAGTGTTTTCCAGTTTCTGTAAAGTTTTTCATTATATTTAGTTTGTTGTTATAGTATTTTAAGGCTGCATTTTCAGTGTTTTCTAGTTTCTGTTTAGATTTTAAGTATATTTAGTCTTTAGTAAGTATTTTAGGGATGTGCTTGTGGTGTTTGATATTTTTGGTTTCGTTCTTTAGTATATTTAGTTTGTAGTTTTAATATTTTAGGGCTTCATTTTCAGTCTTTTCCCATTTTTGTTTAGTTTTTCAGTATATTCAGTTTTTATCTTTAGTACTTAAGGGATGTGTTTGCAGTGTTTGATAGTTTCTGTGTAGTTTTTCTGTGTATTTATTGAATGTGTAGGGGTGTTAAAATTGTCAGTGCCATCTAGTGGCATTAAGGTTTTAGATTTTATATTAGAATGTGTATCAAAAACTGCAATTAATTTGTGTTCATATTTGTTTTATTTCACTTAGTTTTAGAGCCATGAAAATTTATATAGTTTCAGTTTTTTCAATTGTGTTTTTTTTTATTTATTTTTTTTATTATTATTTCAGTTCAGTTAAAATGTTTTCATTTTGTTTTCATTTTAGTTTTCATTAATGATAATAGCACTCAATCAGAAATACAAAAGCGAGCTCAGATTTAGGGGCGGGCACTGGGTTTTCCAGCCCTTTCTACAAGACGCTGCCCTTGTGAGAGTGTTTTTGCTGGCCACTGCAAGACCGGTAATCACTGGCCAATAAATGAGAAAAATACAGCTGCAGCAGTTTGTGAGATGGTGACCGAGCCAATCATTTGAGCCTATGCCCTCACAGTGGAAATCCTTTCCCAAAGCAAATCCCCAATAAACGTGGCATGGGTCACAGCCTGCCAGAACAGCACAGGCGCCCAATAAAACGGCTGCTTTCTGCCCACAGCATTCTCTGTACATCCATAAATATAGACACTGGCATGAAAGTAACAGGGAAGATAGTGTGGGTAGGTGTGGGTCAGGTTCCCCTTCGTAGAAACTCGAGCTGTGTAGTCGCATTGGGACACACCCTGAGTTTCATGTGGTCTGAAGCCATTATACAATCACGCCAAATTATTGGCTGATGGTGCTTAAGTGACGCTCTAAGGGAGCTATGTCTTGGGCTCCATAAAGGCGCTCGCTTCACGCCTTCGAGTCAGATTTTCTGTTCTTCAGTGCATGATTTCGTCTGGCCCATGTTGTACCAATGACTCACGTCGAAGTGAGGATCATTACCATTCTCCCTTTTGAGTGGTAACACAGGATGGAATTTAGGAAGTGCTTACCTCCGTGCACGCAGTTCATCATCAGTGAAGATTCCCACGACATGTGTATTGCCTGTCTGGGTTTTCGCTACTCGGAGGCCGCATTGAAGTGTTCGAATTGCCCACAATGTGATTTAATAAATGTCAGGATGCTCCATGAAAGGCTTACCTGCTTTGGAAATTTGGTCAAGCCACATGCTGGTGCAGACTGTCTGCCAGTGCCACGTGGCCGTTTGACTCGTGGGAGGCCAACGTGAATGCCGAGGAGATGGGAGTTGAGCAGCATGCTGACCTACGGTTCTCTCTGTCTCTTCCCCGGATTCAGCTAGACATTCTCCCGTGGAGTTTACATGTGGGCATTTGCATCTTAGCCCTGAGGCCTGCACTGTGGGTTCCTTCGGCGTTGAGGATGAGGACGCCATATCTATGGCAGCATCGGATTCCGAGGATCTCACCGGTGGCCAGGCTGAAGCCTTGCCTCCTAGCGGTTGGATTTCCAGACATTATGCAACTTATGTGGAATTGCTGGAGGTTATTACACATGCAGTGGAAAAATTGCACCTGGATTGGCCGGATGAAGCACAGTCGGAGGATTGTAAATCAAAAACGACTGTTTTTTTAGCAGGCCAGCATGCAGCTATACCTCGTAGGCTGCTCCTTTTTTCCCCAGACCTCCACCGCGAGATTTCAAAGCCCTGGGATCAATCTTATTCAGCCAGGATTACGAATCAATCGGCCTCTGAGTTTTCTAATGTGTGTCGAGCTTCCGACCACGAATATACTTCGATCCCGGCACTGGCTGCCCATCTCTCTCCTTCTTTGGTGACCACATGGAAATCGAGGCCTACTCTTCCTTTGAAGCCATGCAAAGTTACATCGTCCTTGTTGAGCAAGGTCTACCAGGCTTCGGGCCAGGCAGTTTTGGCTTTGCACACACTGGTGGTTTTGCTGGCCTGCCAGGCCCATTTTATGAGGGATTTAGACAAGGAAGATGGACTGTATGCTGAGGCCAAAGAACTGCGCTGAGTTTCTGAGTTAGAGGGTTAGAGACAGGTGTTAGTGTATTCACAACCCAGGTGATGAGCCTTACCACTCTCCCTCTCCCTCAGACTGACACATGAACACGCCCCCCATGCCTCACTTTCCGAATTCAGCCTCTATCTCCATGACCATGGGTCTCGAGTCATGCATAACAGAATTCAATGTTCATCAAACACAAGTGTACACAAGACACACAGTGAACATATGCACCACACGTTGTCCCCCCATAAAGAATGCTGGGGCCGTTGTGGCAAACTAGTTTTCCCAAATAAACATTTCCCCAATGTTCCCCAAATTTTTCCCTGTTCAAAATACCAGGGAAAGGTTTATTCTGTCAGCGTCCTTGCTGCAAAGGTATCTCAGGGCACTCATCTTTTTATGCCTGTGTACAATAAAGGCAAAAACATTATCAAATTCCCTTCAACCAGCCTCAGTAGTAGAGGAGCGAAGGCTTCCCTCCACTGTGCCACTGGTTCGGGGTGCACCATCTAGTGGTTACAGGTCATGCTGCAGGCAAAAGCCATGCATTAATCCCTCTGGCAGCAGCTGAAGTGCATTTCAAACTGGGGACTATGAACGATAAAGCATGGTTACATGCTTAATTCAGGCGAACTCCGCCGGTGTTCAAGAAGCCCCATTTCTGTTCGAGAAGCCCCTTTTTTAAATTGGGAAATTCATTCTCTCTTAGAAAAAGGGGCAATAGAGAAGATTCCCCCTTCTCAGAGAGAGGGCGGTTTTTACAGCCGTTATTTTCTGGTCCCGGAAAAAGACAACGGCTTGCGTCCCATTCTGGATTTGAGATGTTTGAATTCCAAACTAATGAAATGTCAATTCAGAATGCTGATGCAGAAGCAAATAATGTCACAAGCACAGTCGGGGAACTGGTTTGTGACAATAGATTTGAAGGACGCTTATTTCCATATTCAGATTGCGCCGAAGCACAGGTGCTTTCTTAGATTTGCTTTCTGGGGAAACGCGTATACATTTTGCGTCCTTCCATTCAGACTGGCACCACGCACTCACAAAATGCATGGACACCCTTGAGGCTTCAGGGCATCCACGTTTTGAATTATCTCGACGATTGTTTGGTGTTAGCCCACTCGGAGTCTTTGGCTGCCCAACATCGAGATGTTATTCTCAGCTATCTGAGCAATCTAGGGCTGTGTGTAACCCTAGTCAAGAGTGTCCTATTGCCAAGGCAGCAGACTCTGTTTCTAGGGGTGGAGCTAGATTCACGGGCGATGCAGGCACGTCTGTCTCCAGTTTGCATTCCGTCATTCCGCTGGTGTCTAGCGATGTTCAGAGTGGGACGCATTCTCCCTGCGAGAACATTTCACAGGCTTTTGGGGCTCATGATCACGGCTTCTGCTGTCATTCCCCTGGGCATGTTGAATGCGAGACATTTTCAGTGCTGGATTGACTCCACAAAGGGACTTCAACCACTGACACAGGCGTTCTGTCTTTTCAAAGTGACACATGGTTGCTACTGAACTCTGTTACCATGGGAACGGACCCTTCTTCTGATATCGGGAGTTCCGTTGGGACAGGTGTGTCGCCGCAAAATTATAACGACAGACGCCTCCTCCGCGGGTTGGGGCGCAGTATATGAGGGTCGTCCAACCTACGGGGTCTGGAGGGACCAGTGAAAAAATTGGCACATAAACTGTCTGGAGATGTTCACGGTGCTGCTGCCATTAAAATGTTTCCTCCTGGAATTTCAGGGCAGCCATGTCCTTATCTGGTCTGACAACAGGATGCTGGTGTCCTATATCAATCACCAGGGAGGAGTGCGTTCTCATGCCATGCTTAGGCTGGTATGGCGCATTCTTCTGTGGGCACGGGACAGTATGCGGTCTCTACGAGCCATGCATGTTCCGGGCCGGTTGAATTTGGGGACGGATCTCCTGTCCAGACAGTGCTTGATGCCCAGAGAGTGAACATTACATCCTCAGATTATGGAAAAGGTTCGGCAGAGCGGAAGTGGATCTGTTCACTTCGAGCGAATGTCACACTGTCCCCTCTGGTTTTCCCTCTCGCCCCTGGCACCGCTGGGCATCAATGCGTTGGAGCAGCAGTGGCCGACAACGTGTCTTTATGCGTTTCCACCGATCAGTCTGCTGCATGTAGTTCTGTAGAGAGTTTGGGAGGATCGGGTTCGGCTTCTGTTAGTGGCGCTGGTTTGGCCATCTCAAGTATGGTTTTCGACTCTGGTCTCTCTCCTGGAGAATGTGCCTTGGGAGATTCCAGTCAGAACAGACATGTTGTCTCAGGCACAGGGCAGCATTTGTCACCCCCGGTCAGACTTGTGGAAGTTATGGGTATGGCCCCTCAGTGGGGCACTCTTTTGAATGATGGGTTATCCCCCACTGTGGTTGATACCATTCTGAATGCTAGAGCTCCATCAACTAGAAAGCTTTATACATTCAAGTGGCGTATTTTTGCTTCTTGGTGTACAGCGTGAGGTGAAGATCCAGTTCACTGCCCTATCAGAACAGTGCTAGATTTTTTGCAAGAACATTTTGGGGCCGGGGTTGCCCTATAGCAACTGAGCATGCATATATCAATGGAGTCTTTTTCGGTAGACATTCTCTTTTCTTTCATTTCACACGTGGTGTACGCAGGCTTAGACCTTTTCATCCCATCCGCATTCCTTCATGGGATTTATCTGTTATTTTGGAGGCACTCTCGGGTGCTCCATTTGAGCCCTTGACAACAGTCACTGAGAAGTTTCTGACTCTTAAGATGGCCCTGCTGGTGGCATTTGCGTTGTTTAAAAGGTTTAGTGATTTGCATGCCCTGTCGGTTAATCCCTTATGTATGGATTTTGTGCCAGGGTGTTCAGGGTGGTGTTAAGACCTCGTTTGGACTATTTGCCCAAGGTCGTTTCTACATCATCATTCTACATCTCCCCCATTTGAGTCGGAGGAGCATGAAAGATTGCAAATGCTTTGCCCCGTTCGGGCACTGCAAGTTTATGTTGACCGTACTAGCCAGTGGCATAAGTCAGAGCAGTTGTTTGTGTGCTTTGGTGGCCGCAACAAGGGTGTCTCGGTGTCCAAGCAAAGACTGTCTCATTGGCTTGCTGATGCAATTTCAAGTGCTTACAAAGCGCGCGGTTTACCTTTGCCTTCAGGTATTCGAGCTCATTCTACAAAGAGCATGACATCCTCATGGGTTTTGGCTAGAGGTGCGTTCTTGGAGGACATTTGTATGGCAGCAGGATGGTCCTCTCCGCATATATTTGTTAGATTTTATAATCTGGATGAGGGTTTGCTTCCCAGGTTCTCTCTGCTGAAACAGGAATAAACTCATAATTCCCTCTGTTTTATCCAAACGCTTTAGCTCGCTTGTGCGGCGCTATATGCTTGCCATATGAGTGTAGACAGTTGGCAGCAACTGTTCACATGGTGTGAATGTATATCGTTCCCAATGCGACTACACAGCTCGAGTTCCTATGAAGGGGAACATCTCGGTTACGTGAAGCATAACCCTGGCCCTCTGAGTAGGAACGAGATGCTGCGTAAGCTGGCCATACTCTCTAGCAGCTGCATAGGCTCGTGCTTCATGCAGAAAATCAGACTTGATGGCATGAAGCGAGTGCCTTTATGGAGCCTGTGACGTAGCTCTTTAGGGGCGTAGCTTAAACACCATCAGCCAATAAACTGGTGTGATTGAATAAGGGCTTCAGACCACGTGACA
Source organism: Myxocyprinus asiaticus (assembly GCF_019703515.2). Classification (NCBI taxonomy): domain Eukaryota; kingdom Metazoa; phylum Chordata; class Actinopteri; order Cypriniformes; family Catostomidae; genus Myxocyprinus; species Myxocyprinus asiaticus. The sequence continues at coordinate 20,901,632 of NC_059356.1, forward strand.
CTCAGGGTGTGTTCCAATGCGACTACGCAGCATCTTCTTCCCAATCAGGGAACCAGGATATTTTGCCTACATTTTGGGAAGCAGTTAACAGTTCCCTTGAGTAAAACGGCTTAATAAACATTCTAAAAATTGTCTAAATGAAAATGTAAAAATGCAGAAAGGTTTCTGTGATGGTTAGGGGTCTGGGATAAAAAATACAAGCTCAGCATAAAAAAAGTCCCCACCATGACGGAAAAACAACCGTATGTGTGTATGTTTGTGATAAATGTGTGTTATTTTCCATCGCCCCTCATTGTTGAAGTGGACATAAGGGTGAGATGGCAGTCCCAGAGTACTGTAGTATCATAATGTGGGATGGCCTAATTTGATTTTTGCACAGCCAAGGGCCAGCATGCAGTGCAGACATGCCAAAAGATAAATAGACAGTTGAATAAAGTTCCATCTCTCCAACGGCCAAGCTCTGCCCACGCATTCCATTTTCAACATGTTTCCTGATAATTATATAATTTGTTTTGCTTGAGGTTTGCAACACATGTCATTCCCTTAGACAAGATGCAGATGGTTGCCCGGCAAACCCAGCTTGTTTTGTCTGACACTGCAGCACTTCTCTGTCAAACCACACTTGTTCAGTAAGCTGAGAACTTGAGGCTTCAGCTACCTTAAACGTCACATATTTTAGAAAGACTTTAACTGTGCATATGCAAGGCACAAACAAATTCCAATATGTGTTTAACTACACATTTTTAAATGAACAACCAGTCTAACTGTTCTTATTTCATTTGTAGTTGAATATGTCAAAATTCATAACTGAAAATTAATTCAGTTACCACTCCGACTGATGCATAAGTATTTTTGATTTACTGAAAAAAGATAGCTCATAAGAGTCATTAGTTCATGAACTCACTACACTGGTCAGACTGAAAGTTTGTTTCAGAGTTATTTGTTTGTAAATTCGAGAATCGGACTACACAGTTAGGGCTGTGGGTAGATTCAGTAGAGGGGCAACACTGCTAAATTGCGCTGCAGGAAACACTGTAAGAGTATTTCAGGATTGTGTTTCTCATTGGCGGGAAGATTGCATGTTCAGGAAATGCTAATGGAATCGAAAATCATAAATATCAATGTTGTTTTGTTATGGGGTTTTTTTGTACTACAAATTGAAGTACAGTATATACTATCATACTCTTTGTGAACAGACATAAATCTGTTAAGGATTCTGTGGATGCACAGCCCATAGTGTCCCATTTAGGCTGTTTTATGTCAGACATCTGTACCATTGTTTTTAATGCTGCGTGTAGATGTTCTTTGGACAAGAGACTCCAAACATGTCATTTTGGGTTCCACATGGATGCTATGCTTTACTGGGAGGCTATGAGTGCAACATTGTCACTATAGACCATTTCAAGGATGTAAACAATAACAAAGGATTAAGAACGCTACTGGCCTGGGAGTATTTCCGGTATCATTATCGGATCCTTTCAATAACACTCTGAGTTAACATATTTTTTCAAATAACATTAAATGTTTATCTGAATCGACTTATCCAGATGTGTTTTTGATACTGAGCATCTACGTGAGAGGAGCGATGAAAATGTATCGTAGTTTAGATGCTCACAATTATTTCCTCAGCGGAGAGATTGGGAATATTAGATCACTCCTGTTATAATCAATGAGTCTGTTCAATGACACTGTCTGTGTGACCTGCAGACAAGGTAAGGATTTCTTTTTTAATTATAAAAATACATTTCTTGTCTCTTTCTGCCACTCCAGCTACTCTGACAACTTGCCAGTGCAATATTGAAGATATTGTTGACTTGTGTGTGACAAATAGCTTATGTTCCTCATTTGTAAGTCATTTTGAATAAAAGCGTCTGCTAAGTGACTAAATATAAATGATTTGTGCAGCTTCATTAATTATAATGGGAGCAGTCTACCTCTCAACCCACAAGAGATAAGACGTGTGCTACAGTTGTTAGTACTGCCCGTATCCAGCTGTCTCGCTCCTCTGCAGCGGTTCATGCGTCCATTTGTGGTTGCTTTTTCGGAGATCTAAACACTTTCATTTCTGTTAGTTACAGGCATCCAGGGAGTTTGATAACTAACAGGAAATGTTCAAGGGACAAAGATGTCACTTCTTAAACCGACGAATAGTCCTTGAAATGTTCTATAATTTTTTCCTGCTTGGAAGCCCAGCTTCTCTATATGAGGACTGGGTGAGTTCTCAAGGGGGTGGGACACGTCCAATAATTGAAACATGATGTAAATGATTGACAGCTTTTGATATTTAAAAACAAATGAACACAGAGTGCTTGGAAAACAGAGCTAACTGAAGTGTTTAGTAGTTACCTGGGAAGCAGCTTTCTTGGACGAACCTACACAAAAACACACTCACACACACACACACACACACAAATATATATATATATATATACACTATATTGCCAAAAGTATTCGCTCACCCATCCAAATAATTGAATTCAGGTGTTCCAATCACTTCCATGGCCACAGGTGTATAAAATGAAGCACCTAGGCATGCAGACTGCTTCTACAAACATTTGTGAAAGAATGGGCCGCTCTCAGGAGCTCAGTGAATTCCAGCATGGTACTGTGATAGGATGCCACCTGTGCAACAAGTCCAGTCGTGAAATTTCCTCGCTACTAAATATTCCACAGTCAACTGTCAGTGGTATTATAACAAAGTGGAAGCGATTGGGAATGACAGCAACTCAGCCACGAAGTGGTAGGCCACGTAAAATGACAGAGCGGGGTCAGCGGATGCTGAGGCGCATAGTGTGCAGAGGTCGCCAACTTTCTGCAGAGTCAATCGCTACAGACCTCCAAAGTTCATGTGGCCTTCAGATTAGCTCAAGAACAGTGCGTAGAGAGCTTCATGGAATGGGTTTCCATGGCCGAGCAGCTGCATCCAAGCCATACATCACCAAGTGCAATGCAAAGCGTCGGATGCAGTGGTGTAAAGCATGCCGCCACTGGACTCTAGAGCAGTGGAGACACGTTCTCTGGAGTGACGAATCACGCTTCTCCATCTGGCAATCTGATGGACGAGTCTGGGTTTGGCGGTTGCCAGGAGAACGGTACTTGTCTGACTGCATTGTGCCAACTGTGAAGTTTGGTGGAGGGGGGATTATGGTGTGGGGTTGTTTTTCAGGAGCTGGGCTTGGCCCCTTAGTTCCAGTGAAAGGAACTCTGAATGCTTCAGCATACCAAGAGATTTTGGACAATTCCATGCTCCCAACTTTGTGGGAACAGTTTGGGGATGGCCCCTTCCTGTTCCAACATGACTGCACACCAGTGCACAAAGCAAGGTCCATAAAGACATGGATGAGCGAGTTTGGTGTGGAAGAACTTGACTGGCCTGCACAGAGTCCTGACCTCAACCTGATAGAGCACCTTTGGGATAAATTTGAGCGAAGACTGTGAGCCAGGCCTTCTCGTCCAACATCAGTGTCTGACCTCACAAATGCGCTTCTGGAAGAATGGTCAAAAATTCCCATAAACACACTCCTAAACCTTGTGGAAAGCCTTCCCATAATAGTTGAAGCTGTTATAGCTGCAAAGGGTGGGCCGACGTCATATTAAACGCTATGGATTAAGAATGGGATGTCACTTAAGTTCATATGCGTCTAAAGGCAGGTGAGCGAATACTTTTGGCAATATAGTGTATATATATATATATATATATATATATCTTTGTACATATTTTGCCATTGATATGTGACATCTGGGCTTTCCCACACCAGTCGCCTATCTGTCACTCACTCAACGTTGTGTCGATGTAGTAACACTAGGGGTCACTCTTGGTAGCCCCAAACACCTCTGAGAATTGGCGAGTGGAATTTGCATGCCACTCCCCCGGATATAAAAGGAGCTGGTATGCAACCACTCATTCAGATTTTCTCTTCGGAACCGAGCGGTTCTATTCATTGAGCTGAATTCATCCGCCGAGTTCATTCACCTCTCTCTGCTGTATCTTACGGCGCATTTCAGAGGCTTCTCCCCCTCTGCATCTGTGGTTTGCAGAGAATGCCCCTGGGTGCTTCGGCAGAACATTTAAAAAGAGTATATTCTAAAAGAGTATATTTTCTTTCTGAAAGAGCGGCACACATGGAACGTCTTTTTAAAGACGCGTCTTTTTAAAGATGCCTTTCCATTTTGGGTGTTATTCCTGGTTGAGGTCGTTATCTCTCCGCTTCCGACAGCCATGATTGCTGTCTTACGTGTCTGGGCGCTGCCCACGCGGAGACATCATTCGTGGATTGATCATGTCCTCATTGCGAGAACATGACCATGGCAACATTGCGGTTGCGGCTTGCATTCGTAAGAAAGCAAGCCACCCCAGCGGCTCCCCGCCTCAGTCCTTCTACCTACTTTTATGAGGCCGTGCCGGTTAGCACTGGGGGCGATTTGGGGACCTCAATGGGACTACCTCCGCCAGGTATCCCCCCACGGACCTCCCATTCCCCAGCACGCTCGCTTGCCCCGGTTGTGCGCTCGGACGAGATCACCGGCTCGTCTCAGGGCGAGTTCGACCCCTCGTTCAGAGCCTAGGAAGAGGATGAATTATTGAGCGCAGCATCAGAGAGTGGGCTCGTCCAGTCAGATGCAGAGGCTTCGACTGGGCTTCCTCCTTCGAGAATGGTCGCCCAGTCTCAGGCTGACGCGGAAGTAACGGATATGCTTTCCCAGGCAGCCATGAGTGTCGGGCTAGAGTGGAACCCTCCACTCTCTCCGGAACCCTCGCGGCTCGATGATTGGTACCTGGGCTCGGGGCGCCGCTCACAGCCGAGCCCCGCCTCCATTCCATTCTTCCCGGAAGTGCATGAGGAGCTGACAAGATCGTGGGAGGCACCTTTTACTGCCCAGTCCCAATCTTTCAGCTCCCCTGCTCTCACTACCCTCGATGGTGGAGCAGCCACGGGGTACTCTGTGATCCCCCAGGTGGATAAGGGGCTCGTGGTGCACTTACATCCACAGAGCGCCACCACCTGGCGCGGGTGCCCGAAACTCCCATCCAGGGCCTGTAGGGTTACGTCATCCCTGATGGCTAAGGCCTACAATGCCGCTGGACAAGCCGCCTCCGCCCTGCATGCCATGGCTCTCCTGCAAGTACACCAAGCCAAGGCGCTAAAAGAAATGCACAAGGGTAGTTCTGACCCGGGATTGATGCAGGAACTGCGCTCGGCGACCGACCTCGCTCTCCGGGCGATGTGATCATTCCCTTGGTCCCCCTCGCCCGGAGTTTGGGCGCGTGGCTCACGCTTTCCAACCCGTCGCGATGGCTGGTCCAGACCGTCCGACTCGGCTATGCAATTCAGTTCCCCAGGTGCCCGCCCAGGTTCAGCGGCGTCCGCTTCACCTCGGTGAAGGGCGAGAATGCCGCTACTTTGCGTGCGGAGATCGCTACCCTTCTGCGCAAGGGCTCAATAGAGCCTGTCCCTCCAGCCGAGATGAAGAAAGGGCAAGCGAGCATGCTGGGGAATGGGAGGTCCGTGGGGGGATACCTGGCGGAGGTGGTCCCATTGAGGTCCCCAAATCGTACCAAAGAAAGGTGGTGGGTTGCGACCAATCCTGGACCTATGAGTACTGAACCGGGATTTGCACAGACTCCCGCTCAAGATGCTGACGCAAAAGCGCATTCTAGCAAGCGTCCGGCATCAAGATTGGTTCACAGCGGTAGGCCTGAAGCATGCGTACTGCCACGTCTCGGTCTTACCTCGACAAAGACCCTTCCTGCGGTTTGCCTTCGAAAGCCAGGTGTACCAGTACAAGGTCCTCCCCTTCGGCCTGTCCCTGTCCCCTCACGTCTTCATGAAGGTCGCAGAGGCAGCCCTTGCCCTGCTAAGGGAAGTGGGCATCCGCATCCTCAACTATCTCACTCTCGAGAGTTACTGCACGCACACAGGGACCGCATGCTTCGGCACCTCAGCCCACTGGGGCTTCGGGTCAACTGGGAAAAGAGCAAGCTCTCCCTGGTTCAGAGCATCTCTTTTCTCGGTTTGGAGTTGGACTCAGTCTCGATGACAGCGTGCCTCACGAACGAGCGCACACAGTCGGTGCTGAACTGTCTGAAGGCATTCAGACGGAGAACAGCGGTTCCACTGAAACACTTTCAGAGGCTCCTGGGGCATATGGCATCCTCAGCTGCGGCCACACCGCTCGGGTTGATGCATATGAGACCGCTTCAGCACTGGCTTCAGACTCGAGTCCCGAGATGGGCATGGCGCCACGAGACATATCGCGTGACCATCACGCTGGTCTGTCGCCACCTCTTTAGCCCTTGGACCGACCTGGCATTTCTACGGGCAGGGGTTCCCATAGAGCAGGTCTCCAGATGTGTCGTGGTTACAACAGACGCCTCCAAGACAGGCTGGGGCGCCGTATGCAATGGGCACACAGCCGCAGGCTCCTGGACTGGCCCACGCCTGCGTTGGCACATCAACTGCCTAGAGTTGTTGGCAGTACTTCTAGCCCTGCGGAGGTTTCGGCCGTTGATCCAGGGCAAGCACGTGTTGGTCCGGACGGACAACACAGCGACGGTAGCATACATGAACCGCCAAGGTGGTCTATACTCCCATTGCATGTCACAACTCGCCCGCCGTCTCCTCCTCTGGAGTCAGCAGCGCCTCAAGTCGCTACGAGCCACTCACATCCCGGGCGACCTCAACACCGCAGCGGATGCACTGTCATGTCAGGTTACCCTCAGGGGAGAGTGGAGACTCCACCCTCAGGTGGTCCAGCTGATTTGGAGTCAATTCGGTCGAGCACAGGTAGACCTGTTTGCTTCCCGGGAATCCTCCCACTGCCAGCTTTGGTATGCCCTGACCGAGGCACCTCTCGGTATAGACGCGTTGGCACACAGCTGGCCCCCTGGACTACGCAAGTATGTGTTTCCCCCAGTGAGCCTACTTGCACAGACCCTGTTCAAGGTTAGGGAGGACAGGGAGTAAGTCATCCTAGTAGCACCCTACTGGCCCACCCAGACATGGTTCTTGGATCTCACACTCCTCGCGACGGCCCCCCCTGGGAAATTCCCCTGAGGAAGGACCTTCTTTCTCATGGACGGGGCACCATCTGGCACCCGCGACCAGACCTCTGGAATTTCAACGTCTGGCCCTTGGACAGGATGCGGAGGACTTAAGTGGCCTACCGCCCGCGGTGGTAGACACAATCACTCAGGCTAGGGCTCCCTCTACGAGGCGCCTGTATGCCTTGAAGTGGCGTCTGTTTGCTAAGTGGTGTTCTTCCCGATGCGAAGACCCCCAGAGATGCGCAGTCGGATCGGTGCTTTCCTTCTTGCAGGAGAGGTTGGAGGGGCAGCTGTCCCCCTCCACCTTGAAGGTGTATGTAGCTGCTATTTCGGCTCATCACGATGCAGTAGATGGTAAGTACTTGGGGAAGCACGACTTGATCGTCAGGTTCCTGAGAGGCGCTAGGAGGTTGAACCTCTCTAGACCGCGCCTCGCCCCCCCGTGGGACCTCTCTGTAGTCCTTCAGGGTCTACGGGGAGCTCCCTTAAGCCCTTGGAGTCAGCTGAGCTTAAGGCACTCTCTTTGAAGACTGCCCTCCTGACTGCGCTCACTTCCATCAAGAGGGTAGGGGACCTGCAGGCGTTCTCTGTCAGCAAATCGTGCCTGGAGTTCGGTCCAGGTTACTCTCACGTGATCCTGAGACCCCAGGCTATGTGCCCATGGTTCCCACGACCCCTTTTAGGGATCAGGTGGTGAACTTGCAAGCGCTGCCCCAGGAGGAGGCAGACCCAGCCTTGACGTTGCTGTGTCCGGTGCGAGCTTTACGTATCTATTTGGATTGCACGCAGAGCTTTAGAAGCTCCGAGCAGCTCTTTGTCTGCTTTGGTGGACAGTGGAAAGGAAGCGCTGTCTCCAAACAGAGGATCGCCCACTGGGTCATTGTCGCCATCACGATGGCATATCAGGCTCATGCATATCAGGATGTGCCACCCCCTGCGGGGTTATGAGCCCACTCTACCAGGAGTGTGGCAGCCTCCTGGGCCCTGGCCAGTGGCGCCTTTTTGGCAGACATCTGCAGAGCAGCGGGCTGGGCAGTACCCAACACCTTTGCAAGGTTCTACAATCTCCGGGTTGAGCGGGTCTCATCCCGAGTAGTGGCAGGCATAAGCAGTTAAGTTCTGGGACAACTGGCTGGGTGTACCGCTTGCGCACAGTGACTTTTCCCTCCCTTGAGGGGAAGACGAGCGCTCTTGACTCCCAGGATGAATTTCCTCCTTAGCCCTGTGGCAGTTGAGGCCCTGTACTGAGGTAGGTGCTCCGCATGTGCTGGTTCCCCCATAGGCAACCCCATGCGATATCTTCCGCAAAATCGTTTCCGTTTCAGTAAACTGCATCTTCCTTGGGCAAGGGCCCTTCTGCCCCCAGTTGCCATGCTTTGTAGAAACTCCTCCCCCTTTGGGTAGGACCTACCATGGGACCTTTCCACATGACATACGTCCGACAAGGCTCGGTAAAGACCATGTGACGTATTTCCACTCAAAATCCCCCCCCCCTTTTGTGGGCGGGGTGTGGTCTCCGCGGTGTCTTCCCCTTGGGAGTGACACCCCCCCAACGTAGACACTTAGGGCTCCCAGTCATTTAACAAATTCCACTCTTTTTGGAGAGAAAAGAGAAGGAAAAGAGGCCTCGGCTGGGCTAGCCTGTCCACCAGTTTGTTGGGCAGTCGACTTGTTTCTGAAGGACTGTTCGACGCTCATAAAGAACGTTGGGGGAGGTTACGTGACGGCCTGGTGGGCTGGCTACGAGGCACACAGCAATCTGCCCATCACACACCGCCACTTCACGTAACACAGTTCAGTTAGTTGTGGCGTTTTGTATAGGGACCCCTAGTGTCACTACATCGACACAATGTCGAGTGAGTGACAGATTGGGAACGTCATGGTTACTTTCGTAACCTCCGTTCCCTGATGGAGGGAATGAGACATTGTGTCCCTCTTGCCACAACACTGAACTACCTGCTGAAATGGCCGGGACCTTATCTCAGCTCCTCAGCACAAAACATGAATGAGTGGTTGCATACCAGCTCCTTTTATACCCGTATGTCCGGGGGAGTGGCATGCAAATTCCACTCACCAATTCTCAGTGGCCTTTTAAAAAAAGATCAGAGGTGTTTGGGGCTCCCAAGGGTGAACCCTAGTGTCACTACATCGACACAACATCTCATTCCCTCCATCAGGGAACGGAGGTTACGAAAGTAACCATGACGTTTCTCCATGTATTGAATTTTATATAAGAAGTGAAGACAGATGAATAACACATTTGAATAAAAAACACTTTTCTCAGGAAAGTGAGGAAATGGCTGCAGACACAAATGCATTTGAAGTCAATGGTGTTACAACCAATTTTACAGAGCACTGAAGCCTTTTTGAAAGTCATTAGTTGTATAAACTTGCTTTATTATGTGAAAATGGTTTCAAATTGTATTTATGAGGAGATTTCCTCCCCTCTTTTGTTTTTTGAGTTCTCAATACACTGTCTGACTGAAAACAAATCTCCAAGTCTGTGGAAATGTTTTGCTGACTTTTGATGTGGGCTGAGGCAGCTTTAGCATGACTAAGGATCAAAAATCACCTTAAATTATCTAATGACTTTGTTGTAGGATACCAGGTAGCTTACCGTCTGGATTCCGGGAATCCCAACCAGTTCATCACAGTAGAGGTGGGTCCTGATATCCGCCAGTTCATCGCCTCCAACCTGACCCCAGAATCGGCCTACATCTTTCGCATCTCCGCCAAGACGGAGCAGGGCTGGGGCTCACCTGCACAGGCTGTGGTCATAACTACTGAGATCAGAGGTGACTCAAACATATACGCAAATACATACCCATATAGTCTTACGCACAACCTGATTTTCACAGGTTGGATATGTCCTTTAATCAACATTCCTATTAACCAATCATAGCCCACATCCTAACTGTACCCCTGTACTATAAAATCAGAAAGCAGTGATTGGCCTATAGAAAGGTTGTTTAAAAGCACTACTTGTGTAAATGATGTTGAAGTCAACATGAAATCAAAATTGACTCTATTTACTCTCTTAATTCTCGTTTTTGCTCTTATTGTGTATGATTCATCAGTGCTCATTATTCCAAAAAATGTATTTCTTTTTAATTTTTCAACATAATGTGAAAACTTTCTCCACCACTGAAACCACTTTCCTTTTCAGCTGACATCACCTAGGCCGGAAAATAATGTAAAAATAACTATTTGAGCATTGTTTTAAGGAACTGTTGTAGGTAACCCAGACTTTTTACAATCTCAACAGTAATTTAAAGCGAGTAAATGTTAATAAAGTTTATAGCAATAATAACAAACAATTATAGATTTAAAAAAGCACTACCATTGGGATACGTTGAGATGCTCTTGAGAGTGAACTTCACCTTCAGACTTGATGTCCTGGTCAAAAAGCCTCTTCAGAATTGGGTCTCTGACTCCATTCTGGTATGAAATGTCTTCTTTTCACAACCAAGCAATTCTCGATAGATAAAACAAGTCCCATCCTACTTTTTTTTTCTTGTTGAATATTCTGTTTTCATTAGAAATATATATTACAGAAGTAAAATGGCCTGCTAATGCCATTACTTGTTGACTTAATGAATCAACTCACACATTCATACATTATTCATATTGTCCTGTACCATTATCTGAGAGGCCACTGTGATTTAAGACTGTAAAAAGTCATTATATGCTACTGGGGCGATAAATAAATCAGTTTTAAAAGTGAGAAAGTGTGGGTTAAAGGCGATTACATATCAACCTTTGACCTGCTGAAACCGTTTGATCGGTCCTTTTAAAAACTGCACGGACAAGGCCATTTCTAACATGGCTTTCAATAGCATTCGTCACACATGATTTTAATCTTTAATGACGATCGATGTGGCCCACCTTTAAATAAACAATTATGCCTCTCCGTATCGATTCCTCCCATTGAAATCGATAAGCTTATGCAGTTGAGTGTCATGTGAGTGGGGAGGGGTTGGAGAGGCCAGGGCAAGATCTGCTGACTGATGCACACATGAGCAGCACCATCCTGTCCCATGATTAAGAATAGTCAGCAAGACTAGCCTGACCCCTGCACTCACGGTTCACCTCTCTCTTATCTCTGTCAGAGCAACCGCAGCCTCCACTGCAGCTGCGAGTGCCCCAGGACCAGGTGCAGTCCCGCAAACTGCAGCTCAACTGGGTCCCCGGGGGGGACGGCTCTTCTCCTGTGAGATATTTCACCCTACAAGTCCGAGAGCTGCCCAATGGAGACTGGCTTACCCATTCCTCTGCTATTAGCCACAATTATACCTCCTGGGAGGTGGACAGGTGAGCTCTATTCCATTTCTCAACCCTCCACAAGTCTCACAAACAGCGTAATGGAGGGTATTTTGCAGGGAGGCTGATATGTAAATCAATATTTATCAAATTAGTAAAAAATTGCAGTAGGTTTTATCTTGATAATTAACAATGTCTTGATAATTAACAATGTTTTGTATTCTTTCAGATCACCAATGCACAACTTAATTACAAATTAATTATACAAATCATACAGGAGATTTTTAATCACTGCATGAATGCCAGAAGAGGCTGACGGCATAAAGGCCTCTCTCATTATTAGACTGACCATTCAAAATGGTTATTCATTTGACAAATGTTTTGCTTTCGCCCAAAATATTTTTATTTGTTTTGATCCTTCCAATGGTTTCATCGACATTTTGGATGAATTTGAATGCCTTTCTTCACCTGTTGCATTAACCACAAACAGGCTGATGACACACTAAAGTGATATTGAAATCTAATTAACTTGAAAGCTTACCTCTGATAATGATCGGTTATTTATGTGGTAAGACAAAAAAAAATCGTTTTGCCTCCGTTTTGCCTTTTCTGGACAGGTTTTGGACAGAATCCAATGATTCAGTCACGTTATTTGAATTTCCATTCTGATTGGTCAGTTTACTAATGACAGGAGCCTATAGGCTTTCAGCCTCCTTGGGCGAAAAATAGTTTTTGTCTTGTTTTCCAGTAAAAATATCTAAACATCCTGAAAAGAAGATTCATTTACTTTAAAAGAAAAATGACATAAGGCGTTAAATCTTGTTTTTAGAGAAAACTAACCAAATGTAGTGAGGTTTATGCTTAAAACAAAAGAAAAATAACTATGCCAACGGGGTAAGAAAAATAAATGTCATTCAAAGGAAAAACAACTTCTTATCCCATTGGCAATTATTATTATTTTTTCTTGTTTATACAGTTTTTATCTGAGTTATACTCATTAGTATGTAAACTGATTAAAAGAACAATTAATACAATCACTTTAGTTATGTTAATGAATCTTTGTTTTTTGAGGGGACTGAGCCTCAAACGCCCCTGACCACCTCTGAATGGCATCACCTGTGGCATTACCCACAGACTACCCTCGGGTGACCCTCACAGAGTTGATTTCACTCTCTGCTGCTTCCGCATGTGTTCGCCACTCTATGTTGGCTTCCCCTGCGGAGCTCATAAGGGCCGTACAATAAGGGCTATATGGAGGGAGTGTTATTAAATGTGTAGGAGCATGTTTCCTCTACTGCAATTTATGATACTCAGTCCAATTTTAGAGAGTGAGAAACAATCGGTACCATAAGCTACTGGTGCTCTAGCGTTTTGCATATGAGTTATGTCGGAGCCGCAACTATGATTATATGGGCAGTTGAAGAGTATTTTATATGCATTCAGAAGGCCATCTCATCTTGATTATGATGGCATTCCTTTCTCAGTTGAAAATCTCTCAGCCTTTTGAGTGTTTTTTTTTAAATGGCCAGATTGTTGCTAAATGGATTATTCAGGACTGATTTGTGTCTTTACCAGCTAGAGGCTTTTAGGAGTGGGGCACCATGGGAAAAATATTGCCTTTAACCAGGCACTATCAAATAGTGGAATGGCCTTTCTTTTGGAAATCATTTGAGTGACAAATATCAGTTATGAGAGCTAAATTACACATTCAGTTAGTTAATAAGCTCAATTGGCTTTTGCAGTCTGTTATGAATTGAATGGGAAATCAACAAATTAGAAAGTAAAGGTCATGTTGTCCTGGAAACTCCCAATAAGTTTGGATTTTTTTAAATGTAGTTTCTATTTCTATTTGTTTTATTTAGTTTCGTTTTTTGTTTTCCATTATAGTTTACCAATGCCACTGTAGAAACGTACTACTTACTTTAAATGTATTTATTGTGCAAGTGTCCAATAATAGTGTTACCAAAATATATTATACTGTATACTGTAGCAGAGATTCTTTGGAAGCATGTTTTAATAAGGTTACACTTATTAGCATTTTTAAATGCACTAGTTATCATGAACGATTTTACTGTAAAATACGATGACCAAGTTTCAGGTTTTACGGGATGTGATTTTAATGTCTATATATTTTACAGTTCATTAGAGTTTATTTTATTAAATTATATAAACTTGATAAACTAACCTTCTGGAAATATAGAAGTCTGCTTATCACTTATAAAATGTATTGTTAATCACCATAGTAACTACAAAAGACCACATGAAGACTTAAAGTTCATCAAGAGTGGCCCTTCCAGGAGCAATAATGAATACACATGTAGAGACAGTGTGCAGTGTCTCTCACACAAACACAAAACACCATCAGGGTAACACATGACACTAAAATAATTCAATAAACATTAACTTAACTACATACAATATAACACAGAACACTCAAATGTACATAACTGATATTAAAAATAATTAGAAACAACTATTCACATAACATATAATGAAACGTGATGGGTCATGCAGGTACAGGGAACGCCCGATTATTGTTTTTGTTTTGTTTTTATGGGGGGTTACCATAATTGTAGCTATATTTTGCATTTACTTTTATACATTTATTTTCTTGTTAAACATAATATATATTTTTTACCGTTAACTATACGGTAAAATCTTACTTTTTACATCTAAACAACAACATTTTTTACAGTATTTTACCGTAAAATTATATATAAAATTATGCATTGCCTTGTTAAATATATTATAATTTTTTACTGTATATGTTATGGTAACTAACCATTAATCAATTAAAGTTTTCTTGCTTTAAAATGTTTACATTCTTTTACCAATAAAATTACTGAATTTTTTTACGGTATTCAAATGTATGGGGAGAACCGTAAACTGACACCTACCTTTTGCAAAATTGTTTGTGACTTCTCTTTTAAAACAGCTATTTTATCATAGTAAACTCCACATATTTCACTTCAAAAGGACTGTTTAGTGTAAAACATGTTGAAGATTAGCAGACGGGTGGACAGTTTATTGAGTGATGACCTGTTTCCTCACAAAAGCAGTTTATGATCAGTTTATCATTAACATCCGTTCAAAAAGAATGGCGTCTAGTCTCCTCGCCAGTGTACCACTGCATTACGCTATATTTTGATATCCTTGAAGGCTCGTCCTTGGTAGAAAGGTTCTGACTGTAGTATTGGGCTGGTCATGTGATCACAACTAGGAGGCCCCCATGAGGTGATGCGTACTATTCATTTCTGATTGAGTGCACCTTTAAAGCGAAGATTTTTCTTTATAGTCCCTTCACACCCAATTTCAGATTGCTGTGTCTAGGCAGCATGCTTTCCACTTGTTCAAATCATCAAATCCATATTTCTGGTTTTATGAAGTGGCATATGCTGCACTCATGTCTTTATGTGATCTCTCCGATACGAAGACTTTTGTATCTTATTTCTGTCCTCACCTCCCTGCCTCAAGTGCTTTAAGATAAAACTGTGTAATTGCCAGCCTGTGCCCTTGGGCTTCAATGGATTGTGTCCCTGACATTTATAGATACTAGCTCATATATGCACTGCTGAGCCACATCATTTGTGATGGGAAAGGTCTTTGTCCAATATGAGAGAGCTCATGAGCTGTGCAATCCCTCAGGCTGAAACCCTTCACTTCATACAAGCTGAGAATGATGGCAACTAATGACGTTGGAGACAGCAAGTACAGCCAAGAGACTGATGCAATTACAACGTTACAAGATGGTGAGTAAAGATGAGCATGTTGTGCCCATTGGCTTTGTTTGATGCAGTATTGATTCAAATAAAAGCTAGATTGAACTCTTGGAACTGATTTAACTAGGAAATGAATCTAACAGGGTTTATCTTTGCATTTCATAGGCCAGACTTTTGACTAACAGCATATGGTCTGATCCTCATTGCAGCTTATTCTGGCCAAACAATGCCCACTTAGACAGGAAGAGACTCGTGTTAATGTGACCAACCACGTTGCGTTTTGTTTGTACATGTGTTTAGGAGAAGGGTTATCTGATATAGATTAAAATACAGTTCTTCTGGTAAATATCTAGTTAACTTGCTATTAAGTGCCTCAAACAAAAATCTTAGTATCTTTCAAATATTTGATGCCACTAACATAACGAGCTTTGGCAAATCCAGAGATTACTTCTACCTCAAATGCCCTCATTGTATCACCTTGTTACCTTGTAAAGACTACTTTGTTTCCAAGCTAACTTGGAAAAACCTGTGTAAACTTAATCCCGTAAATTGTGTAAAGCCAGTCAATCAGACTTCATCTGGTGATTTCAGTCAGCGGAAGCCATTTTTGTGTGCAATAGTGTATGTATTGTGGGTTAGTGATGCACTACATGTAAAATGGATGAAAAGTGCTTTTAATTAGATTACATTACATTTTTTAATGTGTGTAATCAGACTCCAGTTACTTTTTTATGGATTTCATGTTTACTAATTTTTAATGTTAGGAGTGTAAATTGGCACTTAATAAACTTAAAATTAAGATTTTCATAAAAACTTGCAAAAAGTAATCAGAGTAATCAGATTATATTTCCTAAAAAGTGTAATCTAAAAGATTACATTAATTTTTACAAATTAAATAGTGTAATTTGTAATCTGTACCAGATTACATTTTGGAAGTAATCTTCCCAACGCTAGTAACATGCATCAGACAGTCAGTAAACAGGCTGTGGGTGTCCCGCAGGCGTGCCGTCTGAGGCTGAATCTGTATTTCATGTGAACTTGTTATTTATTTTGTGAATGTTATTTCCTGTTTGACTGCAGTTCCAGATGAAGCACCAGTGATTCAAGCTGTGAAACCCTCCACGACAACATCCGTGCTGGTGCAGTGGCAGGTACGCTAATGCTGCCCCTCTCTGGGTCAAGTGAACTCCTGACCCCCATTACATTTATCTGATGGCTAGATAACAAACCAGTTTTAGCCTGAGAAGAATGGTTGCATGTTGCAGGCTATCACCAAATAAATTACAGCCCTGTTCTGTTTAACGATCTGATTTTTGTCAATAGGCAGCCTTGCTTTCCACTGAGCAGCCTGCCATGCATTGCTTAGTATTCCTTATGCAGGTTTGCATAAATTAATGACATGCTGCATTGATGCCCATACATTTACAGAGGGCCTCAGCGAGCCTGGGACAATTAATATCCGTGCACAACAGCAATCCTGCAATCTGACGGGATATTAATTAGCAGCTGAAACCTTTATTCACTGACCTAAGAGTCCCGAATCTTCTCACTACTGTCTTTTTTATCAGGCTGAGTTTATTACTCTCAGCTCTGAGCTTTGTTAATTACCCACTGACTGAATGGCTCAGAAATTAAATCCTCATATTTTATTTATCTTATACTTTTTGCTGCAGCCGTCGCACATGGACACACGACAGAAGATCGGTCCGTGCTGTCTGTCAGTTACAGCCGGAACAGATTTTTATCAGGGTGTGCTTTAATAAGGACTGTGAGAACAGCGAGCAGAATGTGACCTTTAGTTTAATCTGTGCCTTTGCAGCCGCCCAAGGAGGAGAGTGTGAATGGGGTTCTGGTGGGCTATCGGCTGTACTACCGCGAGCTGCAGTATGACAGTGCTCAGCAGGAGTCAAAGAAGGCCGTCAACAGCTCCTTGCTGCGTACCGAGCTGACAGGTATCTAGCAGGAGGAGGTTTTCCTCTTGAACAAGAAACGTATGCACACAACCATTATTTATAGCTTGAGTGCTGCTTTGAACACATTCTTGACCCATGCAGTTATTGAAAAATACACTTCTCAAAGAATTCTTTAAAGGGTTTGTTCACCCAAAAATGAAAATCGTGTAGTCATTTACTCACCCTCATGTTGTGACGTTGCTCTTTTTATCCATATAATGAAAGTGAATGGTGACTGGGGATGTCAGTACCTAACATTCTGCGTAATATTTCCTTTTGTTTTCCACTGAAGAAAGAAAGTCATACGGATTTGGAACGATATGAGATGAGTACATGACAACAGAATTTACACCAATCACTTTTATTATATGGAAAACATATGCAATGAAAGTGAATAGTGACTGAGGCTGTTAGTCCCTAACAGTCCCAAGAAAGAAAGTCTTACGGGTTTGAAACAACTTTGAGGGTGAGAGAAATTTCATTTTTGAGTGAACTATCCCTTTAATTTCAAGGGTTGGTAAATTACGTAGAAGTAAATTTCTGTTCAAGAAATAATTGTAATTATTTTTCCAAATCCTAAACTGGCAATCACAAATGACTGGAAAGGTCATGGAAAACTAATGGAAATTCATTGATCACGAAGTGTCGTAACCTTGTTTTGTGCAAAAATTAATAGTGTATCTCACAGCTCTACTCTTGGAGAGGAAGCAGACTATAAAAATACTGGGACATAATCACTGATGATTTTGAAATTATTTAAGAAAATTAATAAATCCATGTCAATACACTGGTGCAGTCAAGTTTAAACATTATCTGAGCGTTGGGACGCCACCACTGCTCATCTTCTGTACTGTTAGAGAATATAACGGATAATTTTCTGTCGGATTGCTGAGCAGAGGTGAACTCATTATGTGTTCAGTCTGTGAGAGGTGTGGAATTATGAGTTTGAGCTCAAGTGTTGGGCACTGAGCATGCCACCAGCCTCTTTTTCCACAGCCTGAATCTGGCTGCTAAATCTCCTTTGACAAATTGGACTCAGCGGTGTTGACAGAATTTAAATGCACAAGTCTGGAGCAGCCGAGCACGGAAGCATATTTAATTTTTTTCTCTATGTTCTGCACCGGTTGGGGCAGGAGTGCAATCCCTCTCTTCCCCTCTTCTCTCGTCTTACATGTTAAAATGTGAGGTCTGCTAAGTGCCGAATGGTGCTCCCTGCTGAAATCACCCGAATGCCAAGAGGAAATTACCGAAGCTATGCTCTATTTGTTCGGGCTTAACAGCTTACATTGAAAAGTTAGCTGGTACTCCAGAACCTAACAAGGTCCATGTCACTTTCTGGGGTTTTCTACTGAAGCCAAGTCAATTTACAGTATGTTACTTTAAAGTGTAGATGGGTAGTTGACGCTTAACATGTCCATGAGGTTTTTTTTTTTTTTTTTTACTGTCAACATCACAATTTTAGGTAACAATTAATACGAATATATAAGGGAAAGCATATATATTTTATGTTCTGTGACTGGTTACTATTAATAATAATTGTTATTACTTTTTTGCCATCACTAGTTCATTTTAAGTTGCATGTGGTGTGACAAATCATTTTTTTTAAGTACCAGTGGTCCATGTTGTCAATTAATTATGGTTCTCATGGCCATGAAATTAGAGAATTTTAAAATTGTAAATTCCAGGCTTGGAAAAATCATGGAAATTAATAAAATCATAAAAGTCATGGAAATTTCTGTAGTGAATATCGATTTCTCTAGTTATGCTTGGTTCTAAAATATTTCATCTGCTAGAAATTGCTCTTCCAGAGTTTAATCTCTATAAAATTATTTAAAAAATACAATAGTAATAAATTACTGGAGAAATCATGGAAAATGAATGGATGTTTAATGGTCCAAAGAAGGGAAGCATCGATATGGAATTTCTGGGCCGATACGATAACCGATAATTCACAGCTCGTTGTGGCCAATACTGATAACCAATATTTAAAAAAAAAAAAGGGCAGTCAGAGAATTTCATCCACAAGCACATAAACTATAACAAATTATCTGCAAAAAATATTGGCTGTAATTTTATTATCGGTATGAAAATATTTTGATTTTCTTGGTTAGCGGCCAATAATGTATTGGCTGCTGATATATCGTCCAAAGGTGTGGGAACCCCAATTAATATGAATAAAAACCTGCATTCAATTGTAAAAGAAGTAGCAAATACTGTTTAAATAGTTTCAGATAGTGTATAGCTAATCACACATAAAATTTCCAAAAGTATTTCTTGTCAACAACCTATAAACAGTATCTACGACTGTTGTTTGTAGTGTGTCAGGTGCAAGGATATAGAGAAAAATCCTCAAAGGACATGCTATTATGTTACTCATCAAATGTAGCCATGTGTAAGTTCAGGTTTTTCCTAACTGATTTTTATTTTTTTGCCCAATTGATGTTGGAGCAGTATGTGTTTTAAAAGTCTTATTAGGTCCCTAATGCACCCCAGCTTGTGATATAGTACTCTAAAATGACTGTTGAATGATTATTCACTAACTCGCTTTGCTTTCTCGCTGGGTTTGATGCGAGTGGATGCAAAAGCTGAGATGAGCATTGTGGAATTTCATTAGTCTGTTTGGGAAGTGTGTGATGAGCAACTTTGTAAACCAAAGATTTACTGCCATGATGAAACATCCCTTTGATTTGTGCGTCGCCATTTTTGCTGCCTCTCCAGTAATGTATTCCTTATCGTTCCTCGCTCTTTTTTTCTTCCTCCACAGCCAAAAGCACTGTGAAGACTGTCAGCAATCCTTCATTAACAGAATTCGAACTAACACGTAAGTTTCATTTACCCATCTATCTCATTTACATCAGTCTGCCTTTGAAGTCCGAAATGTTCAAACTCCCTTTGGCAAAGTGTGTAATCCCAAAATATTCTTCCTTTTCGGAGAACAAGGTTGTTGCTCTAATCCATCTTCTCTAACCAGGAACAGTCTGGCCTGGAGATATTCTCAAAGTGAATCCTATTGCGCACCGCCTGAGACCCGAGACATGTGCTCTCACTTCTCCCATATTCTCATCAATACAATTCAAAGAGCTTGGAAAGAGTGATAGCATGGCTTTCCAAGATTACACCCAAACTGTTCCGTATTCACACTGTATGAAACAGTTGGTGGTTATCTGAGAGATGTTTTTGTTTCTTTCCCAGATGAATTCTGCTGTTTCAAAGCCAATATCCATCTTTTAAGTTATCCTTTTAGAACTTCTTCTTTTTGTAATTTTTGATTCTCATCAGAGCTGCAGAAATACAGGCGCTATGAAATCGTGATGACTGCCTACAACGTGATTGGTGAAAGTCCTGCGAGTGCTCCAGTGGAGGTGTTTGTTGGGGAAGCAGGTAAGCACATTGTGAGTTTGTTGATGGAGTGTTAATTAGGGGACAGAGATATCATGCAGAAATAATATTTAAAACAAATAAATGAGGTCTTTTTAAGTGTATGGTCACATAGCAGCTGTAACGTTAAATACAATGACCCCAAAAAGTATTTAGACACTTAAGACACATTTAAAAATGTCATGTATTTTTAAGAAAGACAGAACACAAATATAGGTGTTAAATCATACACTTTACATCTGTTCATCCACTAAAAATTACCTTGCAAAAAGTTATTGAAAAGATGGCAGAGAAAAGTTTTACTTTTGATAAAAGGTCAAGCATAATTTGTTTGCAAATGGTATTTGGTATGATATTGTGTCATGTTATGGAAGTCCTGAACCACAAGATGAAAAATAAATAAATAATAAAAAACAGTAGGTGTCTAAGTGCCTTGTTAAGCCTTTGTCCTACAAAAAAAAAAAATTTTTTCCATTTTCTTTTTCTGAAAAATATACTTTTTCCACAGAAAGGATGTAACTAAGACACCTAAAAAAATCACCTTGCGATTTTTTTTTTTCCATCTTGCAGTTATGACAAAACATCAAACCAAATACCAAGTTTCTAATAGTTGTAGATTTTTTTTTTATACAATAAAAATGTCTCTTATGTTAAGATTGTTGTATGGCATCTGGTCTTAGTACATGACTCAGTGGTTGTGTTGTTTTTTCTAATTCATAGTAGACTCTTGTCAAACCCAGACCAGCGTGCTTTGCTGGCATTATCCCACCAGAGAACTGGTTTAATGAGAGAGCAAATTTCCAGTAAATCTTCCCTGCCCCTCCAACCTGACAGACATGGTGTTGACCACTGTCCATGAATGTTCCTTTTGGAGATGCAGTCCTGTGCTGCAATGCTTTCCAGGGACAGGGTAGTGTGCTCTCTGTCTCGAGTTCTTTAGGGAAAAAGAAGTGACATGAGCTGACAGATATGAATTGTGTTCCTTTAGTGGAGTGGCATGAAAAAGGAATATAAGGACAGAGAGGGCAGAGCTGTGGTGTGACGCTGCCTAATGTGACAGAGACACAGGCCTGCCTAAGGCTTTCTCACACTTTTCGGGGCTTTGAGAGTGGTTCGCAATAATTTGGGATTGTGGCTGCGTTCACACAGTCAGTGTTTGGAATTAACAATCGTATTTACTAACAGGCATGACTCTTAAAATCACTCCTGTTAGTCTCAAAGTAAAGCCCCTGTTCTATTCTCAGGATAGCCTTAAATTATCATAATTAATAATAATAATAATAATAATAATAATAATAATAAATAACACTTGGTGCCGGTTGCATAAATCATTTTCAGATTAGTCTTACAAGATGGTTGTCTAAAATTTTTCGTCTAAAAGGAATAGTTCACCCAAAAATGAAAATTTGCTGATAATTTAGTCACCCTCAGGCCATCCAAGATGTATCTGAGTTTCTGTCTTCATCAAAACAGAATTTAACATTTTTAGGATTTAATTTCAGGCCTCCTCTTCTAAACAATGCAAGTGAATGTACTCCATTTTTTGACGGCCCACAATGCATATTTAGGGTGCATCAAAATAATCCACATGACTCCAGTCAACAAATAAAGTTCTTCTGAGCCCAAACGATACTTTTATACTTTTTAACTACAAATGTTCGCTTCTGTACATCTCTGTGACGCGCACTCATGAGAGGGATGACGTAAGCTCGTTGGTAAGGTCACACGTCACACGGAGGAGGAGTCATTGTTTACATTGTTTTTGTTTTTATTATTTGGAAATTATTTTTTGTTTTATTTTATATTGTTTTGAAATTGTTTTGGACTGTTTTGGTTTGTGAACGGCGCTTGGTCTGTGCTCCGTGCAAGTTTCTCTTGTAAACAATGACGCGCTTCCTGCCTCCTCCTCCACGTGACGTGTGACCTTACTAAATTTTCATTTTTGGGTGAACTATTCCTTTAAGACTGGCAATGACGTAATTAATTTAACATAATTAGACTTAGATTGGTCTAATTTAAGACCAAAAAATAAGAAAGCCACAGCCTGCCAACCAATTCATATTGTGGAGAATGAGGGTTTAAGTGATTTAAGGCCCATTGCAAGGAATATGCAACCTATGGAGGCTAGTTCTTTAGTCAACCTTCCACTTCCACTTTGGGAAGTGTTTAATGTTACTTAAATTAGTGCTCAAGTCCTTTTTTATCTTTATACTGTGAAATGCTTGGAAAAATGTAATAAAACATTCTTGTTACATATTCTTTTCTTTTCTAAGAAGGGCACTAAAAGCATTTTGACAGGAAATTAAGGATATAAAGAGTATACATATATTGTCATATATTGAATATATAGTCAAATTTCAGCTCTTTGAAAATCTGTGATTAATCGCGATCACCTATGAAAAATCATGTGATCAATCAAGATTAAGTATTTTAATGGATTGACAGAACTCATTTTAATATTAAAACAGGCTTGGGATCGATGCCTTTTTCATGCATCAATAATCAGAACATTTTCCTGAGGATTATTGATACTGTATATTTTGCAGTTTTTCAGATATAAATAGGGCTAATCGTTGCACATTAGTCTTTGTCTCCTCATGTATATTTCTCAACACAACTTTGGTAAAGTGTGAGCGGCAGGGTAACTTAAATGGGGCTGCACACTGGACACCTCTGGTGGATGACATGGCATGTTCTGAAATTAGAAATAATTATTTTCTATGAAAGAACACACATCGCCTCTGCTGCTCGGTGTCTGTCTGTGGCACCCAGCTACGACTCCGGAGGCTGCTTGAAATTCTTCAGTGCCACGGAGCACGATGTGCATAGTTTTCCATTAAATTCGGCTCAAATCATTATCGAAGTATGTCTTTTTGTGGTTTGACAGCTTGAAACATATTCAAGCCATTTGTAATCATCCAGTTTGCGCAGTTACACCAGTTTCATACTCTAATCCAATCCATTTTTAGAGTCAGGGACAGTGTGAATGCGAAGAACTGTTGTTTTTCACTGTTCATTTTGTTGTCCACTTAAAGGGGTCTGACTCAAATGTGAACACCTGCTAAGAGCACCTTATGTATCTGAAGTGCTTACAGATATGAACAGATGACTAAAAAGCAGTGTGTTCAAAGATGAGTTTGTCATTCTGAGTAAAAGGATGGTTTGGCTCTCCATTCTCGCCCACCTTACATCAGGCTCCTACAAGCTAGCATGTACTGCTGAAGTGCTCTTCAAGTTGAGCTCAAGTTGTCCTTTTGCTAAAAAACCTTTTTTCTGTACATTTATTGACTGAGTAATATCCAGCTGCCTGGCAGAAGAGCTGATGCTCCGTCTAATGAGCTGCCAAAAGAGGAAGCCAGGATATGACATTCCAGCAATTCCACAGGAAACATAATTTTTGTGTTGTTTTATTGGGTACACTACAAAAGAAAGGATGTTTTTCACCTACACTGCCGAAACAGATCTATATTCATGTGGGGCATCTCGTATGATCAATAAAAGGGCCTTTAGTGGACAAACAATCCCCCTATTGCAAGCAAATAGATGCATTACATCCGAATTTCCACCATATGCTTAAAAGTATCGAACACAGACAAATTGCTACAAATGCAAACTGTCGTTTTTGCTGTTTAATTCCACCACAGCCGTGGTAACAGGATGACACTGCACAGACAGGATGTTGTTCAATGCTCTTTGCTCGTCACACAGTTTTGCATTTGAGCTAATCATTGCCAAGTTTATTTATGGATTTCTAAGCAGGATTGCACTAGTAGCACCACAGTATTAATACAAAGAGTCATGGTGATAGTTTTGGCAGGACAGGGTGTGTTTTTTCTACCTTATTCACCCTTTTGCAGCATTTTTGGCCTCCTCTCATAAGGGATTTAATGAAGCAGTAAATATGAATCTGTCATAAAGAACTCAAGCAGCTGGCGGTGCAGGCAGGGTTATCAACATCAGGTTATTAACAGCATCATTAGAGGGGCCCAGGCGCTTGGGGGGGGGGGTCAACAAACAAATGAATTTTCCACTGATTAACATCATGTTGGCTACATCTCAAGACACTCCAAGAGCGATCAGAGCCACAGGTAAATATATGGAGGTAGAGAGTTGCAGTGAAAAATGCTTTGCGCTTAAAGCCTTCCGCAACCCTACGGCCATGCCACAGTCAAAGTACACAAACAGCAGACTTCTGTTCTAAACCCTTGTGAGGTGCCTACTCAAACAGCATTTTAAGGCATCAGAGGTGTGTGTGTCCCTGATGCAAAGGCTGTTTCAAAAGGTAGGTACCAACCTTATTCTGCCTTTCACCTCGGTTTGGCCAAATTCTAAGGCAACATCGCATGTAGGCCTATTGTTCACAGAGAAAGCAAGAACCGAATGCATTTTGATGAGCTCAGTGAAACAAAATCATCCAAGATGGCTAATGAAGTGAGAAAATGTATTATAAATGTAGTATTTCATGGAATATTTTACCCAATGTTTGTGTGCTCATTTGTGCTTATATATTTTTAAGCTAATAAATGTATGGTGTTGTTAGCTTAACAACATACTAACGTAAAACTGTATTGTAATAAATTGTCAGTAGAGTCTCCTGTGTGCTTCATACAAATATATTGATATTTATATTGATACTCTTTAAATGTTTTTAGAAAGCCACTTATTATAAAAGTTGTGATTTTAAGGATATTGTGTTTTGGGGTGATTTTTGGAAAAATATAGCATCATTGCAACACTGGGCATTTAGAGTTGCAAAATTTTACCACTGTTTTTTTAGACAGTTAGTGGAATTTCTGAATTCACAACACAATTCAACAAAAAAGTATATAAAAAATCATTTATTTCAAGCAAGAGTAAATTCATCAACAGTTAAAAAAATATATTTTAAAATTGAGGACTATTGATATTGATTATATACCACATGTGCTAATATAATACAAAATAAAAAAAATCTGTATGTAATGTAGTTTAATATATCATGAATACAATAAAAAAATATTTTTTTAATAATGGAACAACACAGAAAACAAATGAAAATCATTTGAAATAGTTTGTCTATGATTTACTGAAAAGGCTCTATTGTGTAAAATTGTAGGGCTGTCAGTCGATTCAAATTTTTAATTGAATTCAAGACGTGATATGCCAAATTAAATATCATTCTAATCATTATAAATAGTTATATATGAATAATTATAAATATATATTATAAAAATAATAATTCAGATAATTGAAATGCATAATTGTGGCAGACGAGTAAAGCATTGACAAGACAATACAAAAATATAGATTTTAGAATTTAGATTTAGAATTTAGAATATATTGTTTATTTCCATATTCTTGAACATAAGCCTATCATTGGCCTATAATGCACAGCAATCAATTTTCCAACTGAATTAATCAGTCTGAAATAGATTTATTATAAGGGCTTTTCTAAGGAATGGTCCATGTACACATGCGTCAGACAGACGCCTTTGGAGCATCTCACTTTGGCTGCGTTGCATAATGAACACACCGTTTGTAGGTTGCTGTGTCAAGTTAAACGAGTTTGAAGCTTAGATAAACACATTAGAGACTGCTGCATTCAGAGTTGTGCCCCGTCCAGCTGTACTTGAACGCTAGTACACGTTCTCATCTTGTGCTGTCGCTGATGTCAAGCAAGCCTGAGTGTGGTTTGTTCTCTGTATAGCTGTGCATTGCCTATACAGCTGGAGTTTCACTTACTGCCCCCTGCTGAATACAAGTTGGACTTCAAGCTTGAATTGCTCTGATGATTGGAATATTCCTTATTACGTTCTGGTGACATGATTAACTGTTAATTTTTTAATACATTATTTTTTATACAATTAATCACACTGAATGAACGTGTTAAATCGACAGCCCTCGAAAATATATAAAATGTTTGACCATTAATGCCCAGCGTTGCATTTTTGCTACACTTTGAAACATTTTTCTCAAATTTATGAAGGTTGATATTCTTGAGGGGTGTTATCATTTTTTCAATCAGTAAACATGTTGGTAATTAAGATAAAAATATACATATAACAGGTCAAATGCTTATTCGAAAATTGCTAATTTGTTATAGCAATTGTGTCAAATAGCCATGACCTAAGCCTGTGTGACTTAAGCGAGCTGTAACATTTATTATGCAATGTTTTTTCCCACCAAAAACATCCACGTTTCCATATGTTTTATCCATATTTTATGAAAATTAGATATGATTTAATTGCTTTAAAAAAAAATTGCAATTGTGCTGCGCTCAGTCTGTTAGTGTTAAATCTGCATAAGCTGGTTGGCTGGTCTTAGCTTGTCTAAAATAGATGGTCTCCCACCCTGGCCAGCTGTCAAGTGCCCAAAAGCCCTCTAAAATCAGCAAATTGACCAGGCTGGGAGACCAGCAAACCAGCTTAGGCTGTTTTAAGCTGTTTAAAAGTGTGTAGCTGGTTTGTAGAAAGTAAACAGCTATATCTTGCAGCAGAGCTTCTTTGTGCTTTATTATAACAGCTCATTCAGTGTAGCCTCTTGTGCCAACCCCTCTTGAACCCTTCTGTCCACCATCATAATTAATTCCCACTCATAAATCATATATGTAAACTTAACTTTCAAGTCTTGAAATAGACAAGCTGTCATGCTTCAAGAATTATCGCTGTTTTCAGGTTTGGTCTTGTTAAATTTGTTCTTTTTTGATGATTGCTGTCTGGGGTAGCTTTATCTGTTGTTGAATGAATTTTAGCACAGACACAACAGAGGGTGACAGCTGTGCTGGAGTCACTGTTTGTCTGATACCCCTTTTCCACCAGAACAGTGCTGGTTCTCTTGCCAGAGCGATCAGTGAACTTCTCTCAGAATTTGATTCATCATTTTATGCAATCACAAAATACTTTCCAAATGAGAATGATTACTAGTTTTGTTTTATATCAGTCTTGGCAGATTTAATTGCTGTTGTTCAAACTTTCTTTGCTGCAGACATTATCCCCCCCGGGCCTCTGACTTTAGCAGTTCCTGTTTTCGAGACCAGCTAGTTTAAGTGGCCAGTGCAGAGCCAATTTTTCTGCAGTGGAAACGTGCAGAACACTGCCAGATTGGGCACTGGCACCATGACAGTGAAAAAGCGTGTACTGAAATGCAGAACACAGTACATGTCTTTTGGATCCGTGTGGTTATCTGGAAGGATTGAGGGTGATGTATTTACAGTATCTCCTGTGCTTTCTCTCAGCCCCCTCCGTGGCCCCTCAGAGTATCCAGATCAACACCTTGTCATCCACACAGCTGGAGGTACAGTGGGAGCCGCCCCCCGCCGAGACACAAAATGGCATTATTCAGGGATACAAGGTGACACCCACCAGCCCACCCACCTCGTCCAGTATCTCTTATACGCTCATCACCATCCTCGCTCTCTCTCTCCTCCCCTCTACTTCTACTGTCATTTTAAACTCTCTCGGGTAGAAAAATAGCTAGAATCTGTTTCCTGTGGCTTCATTTTCCTTTTTTCTCTTCAGTCCCCACAGATTTGCAATAATGGATAATGGTGTTAGTATGTTTTAAAGGTCTGCCCATTTGGGTCATGAATTAATGATCACAGGTTAGGGTTAAGTGAATGTCTGCTAAAAAATACATGACGTTGATATAAAAATGTCCAGGAGCAGGCGTGGTAAAATGGCAGATTGGTGTTAATCTAAAGATCCCTGTTGGTTTCAACAGGGATATTTCAGTTCTACAGGATCTGTTAACAAACTACAAGCCCACTGCTGGAGGGAATGAAATGCCTACATTTTATCTACTTATTAAAGAGTTTAAGCATTTTGTTAAAGTCAACATAAAATAAAAAATTTACCATATTTACTTAATACAAATTCCATGTGTGCAATTCATCAGTGCAAATGTTTGACTTTATCTTTCATCAAAATAATTGACAAAAAAGTAAATGTAATTAATAGGGGTGAGGAATAGTCCCAAACTCAAAACTCTAAACTTAACCCTACCCCTTTACCTAACCATAAACACAAAGATAAAAAAAAAAATGAAAAGGGAAAGGGAAATTATTAAATGTTCTGCAACTTAAAAGTACTAGAGATTACAATCACAGCACCATACTACTTTTTTTTTTTTCTTATTGAATATCCGGTTTCACTCCGATTAGTAAAATGGGTTGCAAATTCTGTTGCATGTTGACTTTAAATACAATTGTTTAAATAGCAAAACCTAATCGCTAAACCCAACTAAACCTAAAAAGACCTAAACTGATAGAGCTAAACCTAACCTCTAAACCAAACCCTAACCTTAACTTAACCACAAGTGGGGAAAAAATGTTGTAAAATTATTAAATATAATGCAACTTAAAAGCATTAGTACAAACATACCACTGTACTAAACCGCTAAACCTAACCCCAAACTTAACCTTACCACTCTACCCTAACCACAAAATAAAAAATGAAAAGTTTGTAATATTATTAAATAAACTGCAACTAGTGAATACATTCATACTGCCGCACTACATTTTTTGTTAATTAAATATCCTGTTTCACTCAGAAATATATCACATTGGTTGCTAATGCCGCTTCATGTTGTCTTTCAAACTCAACTGTGGATCACATATATCAAATTCTAGGCTTTCTCTCTCTGTCATTTCTATCTGTAGGTTCTTTACTGGGAGATGGACAATCAGAACGAAACTGAGAAAGTTAAGATTCTCTTCCGGCCTGAAACAAATATGAGACTGAAGAACCTGACCAGTTACACATACTATATGGTCAAGCTGTCTGCCTTCAATGCAGCAGGAGACGGCCCGTACAGTGAGCCCAGGAAGGGGCGCACTCTTCAGGCAGGTGAGCTTCTGCACAAATCATCCTAACTGCCATTAAATTCCCATTTAAAACTGCAGAGCACCACCCTCTGACCTGAGCACAAATGTTACACCTTAAAAGGCCCAACCATAAATCTGACCGCAGACAGCATGCCAAGGGCAACACGTCCACTTCCATATCTCGCTCTTTTTTTAATGCATGAAAACCAGGTCGACACCTGATCATATTTCGGAGCATGTGGCGTTATATCACCGTTGCATCATTCATTTTAGCAATTCATGTTTTTTGCATTAAATCATTCACTCTATAAATGTTGTCGGAATAAATTACGCACAAGAGGGAGGTGATTTGACCTCGGGCTCCACCTCGCTGAAACCACCTCAAAAAACAATTTGAAAATTATTCAAATGGTCTTGAAGTGACCTCATTTGTACATACAGAGGAAACTCGCCCTCTCTTTCTCTCGTTGACATTTCCTGAAGCAACAAGCTGCACTGGCATAAGAGGACAGATTTGCATCATGGACAGCTAGCATTGGAAATTTAACAACTGTTTAAAGATGATGTAACTTTTTCTTTGTTAAAATACTTTCTCCTATCCCAGCTTAATATGCAGAGACAACTATTAGTAAGCCATTTATAGGTTAATTTTCTCAAAAACCGTAAGCACTGTCTTTCTGTGGTGCTTTGAAAATTGCTCTGTTTGTTTTAAGCAACCCGCTTAGACCGGCCCCGACAATGTTACTCAACCAGTGGCGTGAGTTGGGGGCGTGACTATCTCTTTGTTTGACAAACGGCAGACCGAGGCGTATTCAGAAAACTGTTTTGAAAACAAAGTTTTCAAACAATTCCAATTGGTGGTGCTAGTGGCCCAGAAATTACATTACAGCTTTAACATTTACTGATATATATACAGTATACTGTGTGTATATGTGTGTGTGTGTGTGTGTGTGTGTGTGTGTGTGTGTGTGTGTGTGTGTGTGTGTGTGTGTACAATATGGGATGGATGATGGCTGGATGGATGTATGTCAATATACAGTATAATATAAATATATATATATATATATACGTATATATTGAATTTTGGGGAACATTTAAGTTTAATTGCTGCATTAAATATTTAAGTGGTGTAAATATATTATATACTGTATATTATATATAAAATGGTGCCAAAGTTACAACCTGCAGTAATAAGTTGGTTGTACTTTTTTGACCACTTTTGATATAATTTGATAAAGAAAATCAATTAGAATCTCTGAAAACGTAGGAATTTGAATAGAAATGACAGACATTGTGATATCTATGATATATGTTGTTAAAACATAATGCTGAAAATGTTTTCAGTGTTAGTGTTTTTAATCATTTTACTGTTGCCGCTGTTCTATAAAAGCAGTAATCCACACAAGCCTATGCATTACAGTGATTTTACAACGGATAAAGTGTTTTTGCACTCCGCTTCATGTTGTGCCTAAGAAAACTTACATTAACTGTGGTAAAATACTGTAATAAATAGCCTCAAATGGCTTATTGCTTTAATATAGTGTTTCTGCCTCTGCTATCCCTTGTATTTTATTTTGTGAAATGTATTTCTTACACTCATTCTTGTTCTCTCTCTCTTTCTTTCTCGCAGCGCCCAGTGCTCCCAGCTTCATCAGTTTCTCAGAGGTGACCAGCAGCACTCTGAATGTGTCCTGGGGTTTCCCACTGTCACCCAATGGTGTGGTGGAGGGCTACAGGGTGTTATATGAGCCCTCTGCCCCTATTCAAGGTGCGAGGGATTCCTTTATCAGTCTATAGTGGAGTGATGTTTAACATTGAATGTTTTCATTGAGTGTCAGAGTCTGTTTTAGCATTATTGTTCTAATGGTGGCTTTTAAATATTGCTGGTAGTGGTTTGATGTTTTGAGTTGTTTGTGAAAACTCATTTTCCTGTTATTGTTTCCATAGCTCTTTGTCATTTTTGTAAAAAGCCTGGAGCTGAATGTAGCATTTATAGCATTGATTGAGTTCAATAATATATAAATACCATAGTTGATTTTGAGACTACATGTGCTTAGGTAGGTAAATAGGGTTTTACAAAATGACAATTTTGTCATCCACTCACCCTCATTGTTGTTCTTAACCCACATGACTTTTGTTCTTCTATGGAGCACAAAAGGAGAAATTTTTAAGAATGTACTGGTCGCTCTTTACCATGCAATTACATTAAACGTGGACTGGAGGTTTCAAGCTTTAAGAAGGATGCAAAAAAACAAAAACAAAAAAACATAATATTATCATTAAAGTAGTCTATACGACTTACACTACATTACAAGTCATATGATTGCTTTGTGTGAGGAACAGATATAAGTTATTATTCACTGAAAATCATGAGGAAACAACATGAGGGTGAGTAGAGGATGACAGAATTTTCATTTTTAGGTGAACGAACCCTTTAATGTTTGTTATTGTATGTGTATCCACATAAGAGGGTCCTTATGTACATAACAATTTGAACTTGTACGTGTATATGTATGCCAATCAGGTGTGACCAAAGTGGTAACGGTGGATATCCGGGGAAGCTGGCAGCGTTGGCTGAAAGTACGAGACCTGACCAAAGGCGTGACCTATTGCTTCCACGTGCAGGCTAAGACTATCACCTACGGGCTAGAGGCAGAGGCCAACATCACTGCCGGCCCTGTCAAAGGTGAGCTATACAACCACAAACAAACCAACAAACACATCAACAGAACTCTCAGGGTCTCTGTTGTTGAGCACAGCTCATATTACACTGCTCATCAGAGATCCAGACACACCAGCGTGGATCAATATCTCACAATGATGTAGACATTTTGGTTCAGCTTTAAAGCGTCATTGCTGGCCTGTTCTTCACTTGAATGCATGTTCTTTTGTCTGTGTAGGATCTCCTGGATCCCCTGTAGAAATGTCCATCACAAAGACAGGCTCCATGCTCAACATCCACTGGATACCAGGGGAAACGGGAGGAGGACATGTGACCGGCTATGTCATTGAAGCACGACCCTCAGGTACATCATATTAAGAAGTGACATGAAGAGGGGCCTGGGTAGCTCAGCGAGTATTGATGCTGACTACCACCCCTGGAGTCGCAAGTTTGAATCCAGGGTGTGCTGAGTGACTCCAGCCAGGTCTCCTAAGCAGCCAAATTGGCCCGGTTGCTAGGAAGGGTAGAGTCACATGGAGTAACCTCCTCGTGGTCACGATTAGGGGTTCTCGCTCTCAGTGGGGCGTGTGGTAAGTTGTGCGTGGATCGCAGAGAGTAGCATGAGCCTCTACATGCTGTGAGTCTCCGAGGTGTCATGCACAATGAGCCACGTGATAAGATGCGCGGATTGACTGTCTCAGAAGCGGAGGCAACTGAGACTTGTCCTCCACCACCCGGATTGAGGTGAGTAACTGTGCCACCACGAGGACCTACTAAGTAGTGGGAATTGGGCATTCCATATTGGGAGAAAAGGGAATAAATAAAAAAAGAAGTGACATGAAAAATGCTACATTATTTGTTAATATCAGTGCATTTATTTTCATATTGCTTTAGTAGATTTTAGAATTGAACAGAAGTGACACAAATGAAGGGTTTTTAAACTGGGGTCGCATGGGTGCACTAGGGGGTCCACAAAAATTGTACAAGTGAAGTGAGACTAAATAAAAAAATAAAAACATTATTAATAAATTAATAACTTAAAACAAAAGTTAACAACAATTGCAACATGTAACATTACAATTGTTTCATTCTAAAATCCTGAGATTAAAAGTGATTATTTTAGACAACTAAAGGGGCAGTCACACTACACTTTGCGCTCCATTCACTCCCATTCAAATGCATCTGAATGCAGCACAGCGGAAACGCAAGCTCATGCGAAAAAAATCGTACTACGCTGCGTACCAAAATTCAAGCTTGGTGAACTCTGAACCATGAATTTGTACGTCAAGAGGATGCGTGATAGGAGACCTCTTGGCTCAATTCACAGGATACTTATTTCAAAGCTGAGATTTATTGTTGCAGGAAAGTGAGTAGACAATATATTTTAACACTTTTAATTAAATATTGTTTGTTATTTGTGATTCATTGTTTAAGTACACCTGTCACATCTGCACCCAGTTCTGCTCTCCACCACCAGAGGTCCTCCTAACCTGAAGATTGACTCTCACACAACACCTGTTCCTTATTAGGCTGATTACTCTCTCTGGCTATTTATACCCCACTCATTCTATGTATCTTTGCAAAGTCTTGCCAATCTCATTGCAGTTGTCATTTCTGAGTGTTTATCACCAGCCTGTTTTCCTGTGTATTACCATTGTATTTTTCCTTGGATTATTCTCTGCTCCTCTTGATTTGGATTTGTTTGAACTGTGTTCTTGACTGCTTACCTGGTTATTACTCTTCCCTGACTCGACTACTGTTTTCGTTAAAACCTCTGCTAATGGACCTTACCTCTGTGTCTAAGCCTGATTCATCACAACACCAGATGCCCTCCCACGTGACATCATATCCTGGTTCATAGTGTTGTCCAAAAAAAAAAATTGTGTTCCCAAAGCCTTGTGTGACTGCCCCTTACCAGTAAGAAATAAACCAAATCTGCATATGGTTTCATACTGTATATTATTAGAGAATATATATATATATATCTCCTTCCTTGCAATGTGCATACTTTAAATAGTTTGTATTTATGTTGCATTTTCCTCCAGATAAAATTAAGAATTGGCTTCAGTAAAAAGACAATATAAAAGCCTGTTAATTAATTTTGCAAACATGTTGTCTTTATCATATTTTTTTTCACACATTATAAATAGATATAGCTGCTTTTATGTTTTAAGATTTTTATTTTATCGCTTTAATGTCTTTTCAAACCCATATGGGTTTCTTTCTTCTGTGGAACACAAAAGGAGATATTTAGCAGATATCCAAGCTGCTCTTTTCCATTGACACTTATGGTCATTATTCACTTGCACTGTATGGAAAAGAGCATTATACTTTTATGGTTCCTTTTTGAAGCTTGAAAGCTCTTGTCCCCATCCATTGTAATTGCATAGATAAGAGCAACCAGTAAATTCTTTCAAATATGAGTTCCACTGAAAAACATTTTTGTACGTTTTGAAAATAACATGAGGATGAGTAAACATTTTCATTTTTGGGTGATGTATTCCTTTAGATAAACATGATGACACCTAACAAATTATGTCTTTTACTGATCATTTACTTGCTGGGATAGATTCATATAACTGCCGGGCCCATGTCATCACTGTTATAATGCACAACATTTTATGTTAGAGAATGAATGAGCTGCTCACCCCTGGATGTCAGCATCTGCCAAGAAAGTGTAATGGAACACATTAATAATTTTCCAAGTCCACAATGACATTTCACTGAAGGAGACCTTTCTGTTTGCAGACGAGGGATTGTGGGATACCTTTGTGCGACACCTGCCTCCCACAAGCACCTCTCACTCAGTGAGTCTGGACCGCCTCCGCCAGGGCATCAGCTACCAGTTCCGAGTGCTGGCCGTCAATGAGTTCGGCTATGGTGAGCCGAGTGCGCCCTCTGCTGCCATGTCAGGTAATTGCACTCTCTTAAAGTCCTCTTGTACTATGATGAGTCATCGCTGAAACAGTAGAAAAGATTTTGATAGAGTATTGCAACAGTTACTGCTCATGATTCTATTATTTTAAGTCAGATGTGAACTTGATAATCACATGAGCATGATAATATGATAACCACATGAGTCAGATGAGCATGATAACATGAAAACCACATGATCTTGATGCATCATGTCCTCCCAGAGGAAACAAATATTGCTCAGAAGTTGCTCTTTCCAACTTATAGATTTTTTTCAAATACCTTAGGAAATTAAATATAGAAACAAATTATACAACTGTTGACATTTGATGAGAGTTTAATTTTGTAAAGTTAATATACTGTAGATAGCATAACACAGATAGTTTGGTCTTGGGAGAATTTGATTGAGAAAAGGTTGAGTTCATATTGAAATCTTGACTTTTGATTGAAGACGGCGCTTCCTTGGAAAATCTGAACACAGTTTGAGACATTGTTGAGATCTTTGAAACTCTAGAGGAGACACGTGAGATTACTTGAGTCTTTTGCTCAGCAGAAAAATCTTAAGAGAAGGAGACTTCTCAATTTGTTCTCCATTTATTCACATTTCTGTCTAGGGGAAACAATTGAGATTTAAAAGAGATCTCATTTGTGATTTTTCTTTCCTAAGGTC
Organism: Myxocyprinus asiaticus; assembly: GCF_019703515.2. Taxonomy (NCBI): domain Eukaryota; kingdom Metazoa; phylum Chordata; class Actinopteri; order Cypriniformes; family Catostomidae; genus Myxocyprinus; species Myxocyprinus asiaticus. Next base: position 20,937,031 of record NC_059356.1, read on the forward strand.
TTTACCATTTATATGGTTTTATTCATGTTTACCTTTAGAGATTGCCTTGTTTTCATCTGATTTCCTGTGGTTAAGCAACCACGTTTTGAATTTGTCACACTTGGACTCTGAACAACATTAATCAGCATCCTTATCAAGGGTAATACAACTGGTTTCTGTGTTTTACCCTTTAAGCAGACTTCATTAATGAAGTTGAGGCCATCTATGCCAATGCCTTAAAAGGAACCTCAAGCACTGACTGGAGATTTATGTTTTGAACAAATATAGTCAAAAACCTTTGTATCTCTGAATGTTATACCTGAAGTAATACCATAAAACTTTAATAGTTTAAAAAAAAAAAAAAAAAAAGGTGTTTACTTTGTCTCACTGCAAAAATCTGTGCTATAAAAAATAGTTTGTTGTTAATAAATAACAAAAGCCAAACAAAGTTGTTTTAATTTTGGATATTATAAGCTAAGTCAGGACTCATGCACTGAAACCCCTAATATGTTTACTCTACTCAATAGATTGAGTAAACTCGTTCCCTCACTTGAATTGACTAATGGCATCTCCAAAACTTGTGCATTTAAGTTCACTTAACTTTGAGTTGAATGAACTTAACTATTTAAGTTAAGGTACCTAGATGCAAGTATACTTAAATCAAATTTGCAATTTAAATGTTGTTTTTTCAACTTAATAATTTTAATCGAATGGATTACATTTTAGTCATTCAATAACACAGCTTAAATGAAGTTGAAGTTTTGGTATTTTCGTGCTAAGTCTATGCGCAAGTGGGTTTTTGCGAAATTGGATGATGTTACGACACGGAACACTGCCTGCAAACACGCTACAAAAGTTTATATCTAGGGGATACGCTGAACAGGTTTCCACGCACAACATGCAAACTCAACTTTCCCTACATGATGCAATATAACGTGGGAGTCAGTCCTACCAAAATATATGGATGGATGTGTGTGTGTGTGTGTGTGTGTGTCAGCTAAGAGTTGCCCAGAGAGAGGCCACTCACCTGTTGGCTTTGCGTCGCTCTGGCCCGGTGGCGATCAGTGTGGAGATCCGACTCCCTGGTCCAGCATAGGCGTCGGTCGATAAGTTTCCGTGATACTCCTCAACCACAAACAATAACCGTAAAAGAAAAGAGGTAGAGTAATTCACACAGAGAGCCGTATGTCCTAACACTCTTTGTGGGCTGAGTTACACACTCAAACCAAACTCGAGACGCATGCGCTTCTTTCTTATTCCCCCACAGGTGACATCATCCGGGCTCCGCCTTCCGTGTTCGTCAGTACTATCCCTAACTACCTCCTAACAGATGCACACAGCACTAATGGGCTGGGTCAAGTGCAATTTAATTCGGAGGTTCTCCTCTGGTTATTGCAGCGCCTGTGTCCTATTATATTGTCCATTTCCTGTCAAGCACCAGCGATATATTGTAAACAAAGACAGCACATTCATAAGACATAAGACATAATATTATTTTATTGAAACATGTAAAAATTAAACCAAAAATAAATATATATTGAATTTACTTTTCAAATGAAAAAAAAATATAATCAAAATAAAGAAGTGGTCAAAAAAATCTTACCAAATCCAAAAAAAAATTCCCACTTCAACTTCTTTTAACAGCCCCTTTTGCTGTGACTGAAAAATTACTCTATGACAACAGGTGAAAAAAGTATTAATACAAATGATATAATAAATGCAATTGTAAATATAAACAAAATAATAATAATAATTAAAAAATAAACAATGACCTCTAGAAAGTAAAAAAAAAAAAGTTTACAAATCTCATAAATTTTTGTTTCATAAAACGACTGCAACTCTGGACATTTAGTGGAACATCAAATTATGCCTCCAAATCTCCAAACTGTAAATGTAGGAACTGAACTTAGACTTTGCTGAAAACAGACCTGGTTCTGAAACGTCTTAGCGCATTGACCTATTTATCAGGAAAATAGCAAATTGCACTTTGTGCCACTTCCTTAACATACAATATCCCACTCCCACCCACGACCACTTGCCCTTTGCGCTGGCACAAAAATTGCCTTTAAAAATAGGGTAAGACAAAGCACGGTCGTTGAGCGTAGCGCATCACTTTGCACGCTCACCAAAATATTCTAGGTCAATCATTAGATAAACATATTTCTTCCCAGAAATGCATATATGCCTGTACTTCAGTTTCACATGCACAAGATGAACTGATATAGTTTTAACAGGGTCCAAATAGACTAAAGGGGACACCGATCACCCTTATGATGTCATCACACGAAACATCTATTTGCAACAAAACAACATAAATAATACTACATAAGAGCCAAAACCTCTATGAATTCTTAATAACAACTATTTAAATGCTCCCATATGTTCCCTTTGACCAAGAAAACATAATTAACTAATTCAAGGCCAATTTTATGCAATGCATTGTGGGTATTCCCCATAGCCTCATTTTTGTACTCAATAGTTTGAGTTATTAACACTTAAAATCCTGAGTTTATGGATTTTTTTATTTTATTTATATATATATATATATATATATATATATATATATATATATATATATATATATATATATATATAAGTTAAAGGAACATTTCAAGGAATATTTGAGTTATGAGCCTAAAACTTGACATTTCAAGTCATGTATAATTTTACTTGATAAATAGATTTTTCCAGTAATGACAGCATTAGGGTTTACGGTGTGGGTAGTGTTTTATTTTGGGTTTTAACCTTGAAGAGCACCAAGCAAAACATTTAAAAGCAAGATTTCAATGTCATCATCTAAAGTAATATGAAGCAAGCTTTCAAAAAACAGACTAAAGTCAGATAAAGTCATCAAAGACAAGAGGTTTCTTCTCTGTCTCTGTCTGTCTGTTTCACTGGCCATTGGCAAGTACTTTCAAGAAAATCTTCCGTGTTGCCTCAGCGATTAATTAATGCAGCGTGCTGAAAGTCCTAGAGGTATATTTGTAAATAAAAAGCAGAGTGGGTTATCAACATCTTGTGTGTCATGGGACTGAAATATTCATACCACAGGCGTGCTCAAATCTGTCTGTGAGTTGGTGTCACCGCAGCTCAATATTGCTGTCAGAGCAGTCCATCAGAGGCTGTCAGAGCATATGACTAAAGAGTTCTGGCACATTTGGGCCACACTCTCCTTTACTCTAGAGCACTAGAGTTGAGGAGATAGGACACATACCAATAAGCTCACTGTCACTGCTGCTTCAAATATGTTAGGCAATCATTGCTGTTTCTGAAGTAATGCAAAAGTAAGCATTACTATTGCTACTGCACAGGGTTAGGGTTTTTTCAAAAAGAGTTAACTGCTATATAGACCATGGCGTAAAACTCATATAACATGTTGCTTGTGCTATGGACATGAATGCTACCTCAAATCATGTGGAGGAGAGGTGTGCTGTTAGCTATCAAACTTTTTTTTAAATAAGACGCCCAATTATATATTGTAGCTTCTTTAAAATAGCTATTTTGCCAGATTATAAATCTCAAGTATCTTTACATATACGTACAGTACACGATAGATAGATAGATAGATAGATAGATAGATAGAATTTATATTTCTGTCTACGTCTGCTTTAACTTACGCTTTAATGCTTAAAACTAATTTTAAGTGTTAAAGCATAAGTGTAGCTCAGAATGTTGAGAGACATAAATTCAATAGTATGTGACCAAACTTTTCACTGTTAGTGTATTTAGCCATATTCATGGAACAGAATACCACAGATATTGGGGGTAGGCTCTTTTGACTTAGGCCAGTAAGTAAATATCCAAAACACCTTTGCAACCACATTGCAACACACTAAAAAACTCTTAGAACATCTTAGCAACTGCATGGCAATGCCCTGGCAATCACCCACAGCACCCTAGCATTGTGGCAGAGGGGCAACATGTAATGTTGTTGAATGTAGTTGTCGAATGTAGTTTTCTTTTTAATCTCACTTTCGTTCACTCTTTATGTTTTGTTTTTCATTGTCTCTGACATACACAGCCCAACTGGACACGGCGTTTTATGAGGAGTGGTGGTTTCTCATTGTGTTGGCGTTGTGTGGTCTCATTCTGCTGCTGCTGTTGGTCTTTGGACTCGTCCTGCATGGCCAGAACAGGAAGTACAAGAGCTGTGGAACAGGTGTGAGCTAAACCAAACTAAACCCAAAAATCTGTCCCTCCATCCTCCCTCACACCATCATTATGTCATAAAACTGCTTATTACACAGCTCTCTGGAATACTTGATTCTGATTCTGAGAACTTTTGTCCATAGCAACACTGTAAAACTGATCGCTCATCTGGGAAACAGATGTTTTCTACTCAGCAATGCTTGTGTTCTGTCTCTCTGCAGTCTCTAAAAATAAGCTTAATCATTTCAACTCAAAAATTATTTGTTAAGTAGTCGTGTTATAAGCGGGATAATGTACAGTACAACCAATCATTATCGCAAAATAAACCCCTTTCAAGGTGATACTTTGTGATAATGACCAACTGACTACATTATCTCTTACATCTGTTCATGCAGTAAAACACGTCCACCCACTTAAGGTATATGTCCAAGCTGTCCAGTTAAAACAGTGATGAAAAAGGGAAGATGTTTTTGCTGGGATAATGATATGCTAACTGCTGTAGGTAAAGCTGTGTCTACAGTGGAGGAAACGGTCACACTGGACAATGGAGGCTTCACATCTCTAGAGCTCAACAGCAGGCCTGTTCATGTCAAGGGTGTCTTCCTGAGGAAGAATGGCACCAGGTATAAATGTGTATAAAATCACTGTTTCTTCAGGGGTGACTCACATTTTTATCAAAACTATGGTAACCTTGGTAAACTTTTGTTACCGCCCCTCTTTTCCAAAGCAGGTCACCTCCCCGACCCAATCCAGCTGGACTGCGCTATGATGATGAAGACATCTGTAACAGCTACAATGGTGTGGTTTCCACAGAGAGCACAGTGCTGACAGAGAGGCCAGCAGAGTTGTCGGAGTCTGAGGTAGAGTCTTTAACACACACATACTGTATATTCCCACATAGGATGTTTCTCAATGTGCATTCTTTTGTGTTCTTACATTCTCGTGGACTCGTTCTACGTCATGTTCTACATGTTTATCACTATGTTTTCTAGGTTTATTTGTAGAATTCAGTATATATTTATGTTTTAATTTAATGATGTCACCCTAATTAAGATTAAGCTAATTTCTGAATCTGAACAGTATTTATGTGGCACAAAAGCAATGATCTTTAAATGTATAACTATATTTCAGATGATATTATAAACATAACTATATTTATAGTTCATATACTGTATATAAACTATACAGTATAACTATTTAAAGGAATAGTTCACCCAAAAATGAAAATTCTCTCATCATTTACTCACCCTCATGCGATTCCAGATGTGTATGACTTTCTTTCTTCTGCTGAACACAAATGAAGATTTTTAGAAGAATATCTTAGCTCTGTAGGTCCATACAATGCAAGTGTATGGTGGCTTGGATTTTGACGCTCCAAAAGCACATAAAGGCAGCATAAAAGCTATCCATACGACTCCAGTGTTTAAATCCATGTGTTCTGAAGCGAAGAAAGTGAATAGGTGTGGGTGAGAAACAGATCAATATTTAAGTCCTTTTTAACTATAAATATATACTTTCACTTTCATATTCTTCTTCTTTTGTTTTTAGCAATTCACATTCTTCATGCGTATCACCAGCTACTGGGCAGGGTGCAGAATTTATAATAAAAAGGACTTAAATATTGATCTGCTTAAATGTAGCTACTTTTTGTTAGCAGCCTGTAGTATAGACAACTACCTTTTTCAAAAGAGTAGCTTGACTGTAGTTTAGATTTAAAGTAGCTTCCCCAACACTGAAAAGACTATACTGTTTTAATTAAGGGGGGAAAATAAGCCCTAATATTCACAGATGCTGATATGGTTACCAATATATTGTGCACCCCTACTTATAACATGCTTCTTTTAAATACTTGATTCTGACTGGTCAGTCGCGGCTTTCAAAGTGATATGTCTCTCGTATCACTCTTCGTTCTCTTTCTTCTCACTTAATAAAATAATTTCTACTCTAATCGCTATTTAATATCCATTTGTTATTTATTGGGTAAGTAACTATGTAATAAACAGGATAAAGTACAGTTAGATGGTCATTATCACAAAATACACCCTTTCAGGCACTTTGCGTCAGAGTCCTGATCACCCCAATCAGGGGTTGATTTTGCGATAATGACTGGTTAATTATATGCTATCACGCTTATTACACAGCTACTTAACCCATCCATATATCACAATATAGGTCTGAGAGATCTCTAAGTTCTCTTTCTCATTGCATCTATTGTCAGGACTCTGACAGCGAGTGTGAGGAGGAGCCAATCAAACACTCTTTTGTGAACCATTACATGAGCGACCCGTCTTATTTCAACTCGTGGAAACGGCAGCAGAAGGGGCTAAAGCAAACTCTGGCCTGTTCTTACGAGGAGTGTGCCAGCGGGGACACCGAGTCCTACTATCAGACAGTGGTCACGCAGCACAGCATGGGTGGGGTGTACACCCCCACCGGCCAGCCCACCCCAGGCTCACGGACTCCCGTTACAGGCTTCTCCTCATTCGTGTGACACCCAGGAGCCCCAATGGACTGGGCTGAGGAACCGGACCCCTCTTTGCTCGGGCACCACGGTTACAGAGAAGGGCACTAGATAGAAGGGATTCTCTGATATCCACAGAACTATCACTATGAGCACTACAATGATCGCTGAATTTTGAATGAACTCTCATGCTGATTAGAGAACGTGATAATTAGTAAGCGAGCGGAGAAGAGGACGGTTTAAAACATAATTTTTATAAAGGCACCACTGATAATCAGAGTTACTGTTATTGTATGTGTCCCTCCTGTTTGCAGCCTTGATTGTGAAAGATAAATAAATGTCTGTTCAGATGATTTTAAAGACAGGACATAACTGAAATCTCCTGTCTTAAACCTATTATTGTGATGAGACATTCCAGCTATAAAGAGTGCCGCATATTCCGTCTGAATTAATGGGAAACATTCCTGCCACTATTCCCTTTTACCACATTGAAAAGACACAAAGAAAAAACTTAAATGAAGACCATGCTGTAAGTACTGTATACACAATATTCCCTCATTTCACCGTTAGTTTTGCTATATATACGTGTTGCACTTGAGATCATAGGGGCATGAACTGTAAATCTGCTCTAATGGATCTGATTCACGTTCACACAGCCTGGATAATGAAGCATGGAAATCTGGGCACAGATATCACCATGATGTCACCAGTATATTCTGTACCAGCTCACCAGCAAAGAAACCCTTGTTGGAAGAAGACCTGTTTCTGTGTTATCAGATGGTGAAACAGAGTGTCAGATATGTTAAACAGTGTTGTGATGTGTTCAAGTACCACTGCTCATTCTCACATATACCAAGATCGAAGTTCTAATTTATCTGTCTTGTTTTGTCTTGTTTCCATCTGACTGGCCTTGCTTAGGAACTGCAAACACTCACTTGATATTATTTAAAGGAATAGTTCACCCAAAAATGAAAATTCTCTCATCATTTACTCACCCTCATACCATCCCAGATGTGTATGACTTTCTTTCATCTGCTGATCACAAATGAAGATTTTTAGAAGAATATCTCAGCTCTGTTGTTCCTCACAATGCAAGTGAATGGTGACCAGAACTCAGAAGGTGTAAAAAGGACAAAGGCATCATATGAGTAAACCAGATGACTCCAGTGGTTAAATCTATGTCTTCAGAAGTGATTTGATAAGTGTGGGTGAGAAACATATCAATATTTAAGTCCTTTTTTCCTGTAAATCTACACTTTCACCTCCACATTCTGGTGTGAAAGTGACTTTCACATTTTGCCACCTACTGGTTGGGGCTGGACATAGGTGGAGATTGATAGTAAAAAAGGACTTAAATATGGGTCTTTTTCTCACTCACACCAATCATATCACTTCAGAAGACATGGAATAAACTACTGGAGTCGGATGGATTACTTTTATGCTGCCTTTATGTGCTTTTTGGACCTTCAAGTTTCTGGTCACCATTCACTTGCATTGTGAGGAACAACAGAGCTGAAATATTCTTCTAAAAATCTTTCTTTGTGTTCTGCAGAAGAAAGAAAGTCATACACATCTGGGATGGCATGAGGGTAAGTAAATGATGAGAATTTGTGGGGGGGTGGGGGGTGAACTATCCCTTTAATGAATGAATGTATGAAATGTATGTGAGGGGATCAGTATGGATGCTTATACTGCACTCTGGAGCCATAATGTCTTGTGTTTCCTTCTTGGCTTATATTTTATACAGGCTTGTAAAAATTGCAATTTTACAGTGCAATTTCAAATTAATTTGTATCGTCTTTTTTATTATTAAAAAGTGACGTACAGTTGTACTTTCATAGCAAGTATGAATTTTTGCAGTTCTTGAAAATGCCAGCACAACAAATACAGTAATCAAACAACAATGTACTGTTATGGAAATGTTTGTTTCAATTCCGCCAAGTGTTTTAGCACAAGTGTATGTCATGGACATTCATTTTAGGTAAACAAGTTCATGGGTTATTTTTTTTAAGATAAATATTGTTGTTGACTTAATTGCCTCAAACTACAAAGATGTCTTGTTGCTATTTCTTCAACGTGCACCTGACAAGTTATGACAGTTGAATCACAGATCACTTTTTATACCGTTTTTGAAAAGCATTTCATCAAATAATCACTTTTAATAGATGTATTTCTCAGTTTAAGGTTCAATGGAAACAGTTCATCACTTGAAATGTTTTCTTCGCTGTTGAATGGACTGATTAGTTCATGGACATTTCATGGTCTTATTGCAATGATGATGAATAAAAGCAAAAGTGTGAAACGCAATGTGCATAAATAGATTTATTTTATCTTTTCCATCTTTTAAAAAATATATATAATTAAATATAATTCTTTCAAAACACATTTTGAAGGAAAATGTGGGTCAGTCAGTATTCTCTAAATTTCTTTTTCTGTCCAATGGGAGGCGCAATGTACCCTCTTCAAAGCTGAATGGACGCATTAAACAGGAAGTGTATTTGAAGTAATAAACTCGGGCTTCACTGTCTCCGAATCTGCATTGAAGAAAACACGACAGTCCAACTGGCAGAGTTTGATATAAATCAGGACAGGACTTACAATGATTGATCTCACGCCTCTGTCAGTCACCTGGACCCTGGTGGCACTTGTCATAACTCTCTTGTTTATGTAAGTGTTATTAACGTAAGATCTATATCAATATCTATATCTGTATAATGAATCTCATGTTTTGTTTATGGTTGTTTGAAGTGTTATATTGTCTTATTACTTCGAGATACCTTATTTTCAACTTCAAGATTTAAAAACAAAATTTAAAATCCTGTTGATTAAAAAAAAAAAAAAAAAAAAAAATGGCAGCTGTGGTTGGCAGAATAATTACGTAAAAATGTAAACAACTTTACGGAACAACCTGTAAAAGTTACAGTTTTAAACTGTTGTAATTTACATGACCACGATCGGCACTGTAAAAAAAAAAATCTGTAACATTTACAGGAAAAAAAAAAAAAAAAACGTCCTAAACTTGATATTAACCTTATGAAGCTTTAAAAAAAATCTACTTTTTATTGTATGATGTATTGTTAATATCTGTAAAAATTACAGAAGCTCACATCATGACATGAAGTTCACCAATAACAGTTCTTCCAGGAGCAAAAAGTGCTCAGTGTTACTCACACAAACACTAAACACCATCAGGGTAACACATGTGAAATGTAAATAATGCAGTAAACATAAACTAAACTACATTAAATATAAAACAGAACACCCCAATGTACGTAACTGGTATTAAAAATAAGAAGAAACATAACTATTCCCATAAAATATAATGAAATATGATGGGTCATGCAGGGAATTGTGGGAATGCCTAATTATTGTTTTTTACTGTAATTTTAACAATAATTTACTGTAAAAAGTACATGTACTCTCTTGTTAAACAGTGTACATTTTTACCATTAATTATATAGGAAAATAATAATTTTTACATCTAAAAAATGTCATTTTAACAACATTTTATTGTAACAACTACTGTATTGTCTTTTAAAATATAGTAAGAAATGTATAATATGTATAAAGGAATTATTATTATATAAAAATATTATAAAGAAAAACTATTGCAATGGTTTTAGATGGAGTAATGTTACGCTGCAGGACACAGAAATAGCTTGAAATTGCAAATTACATGTCAACTACTACCCAACTACATCAAATGGATCTTATGTTAAGTTAGTGATGTTTTGTGGTGTAACCTTTGTCATTGATCACATTGTAGTTATGGTGTTTGGCCACATGGATTTTTCAACAAGCTGGGTATTGCAGGACCAAGGCCTTTGCCTTTCATTGGCACATTTTTTTCATACACTAAAGTAAGAAATTCACTTTTGTAACTGCAGTAGAATCAAATAGAAATGAGTCTCCAATTTATGCTGAAGCAAAAAGACTCTTTTTAATCTCTCATTTATGTATTGGTTGTGTGCAAATGTATTTCAGGGTATTTGCAATTTTGATATGGAGTGTACTAAGAAATATGGAAAAATGTGGGGGTGAGTACCAGTCATGCATTCACTTTAACAGAATCAGATCATATCTGTAATGAATATGTCATTAAAAAACATTATGTAATACAAGTGAAGTAGTTCTAGTAGTTGAAGTCATGTTTATTGTCATTGCAGTTATATAAACATATACAGTGGAATTAAATGTCATTTAGGGTTCTTTGAACAAATAATATTTGGCCACAGAATGCTGCAGTTGACCAATAAGAATGAAGTATTCCATGTAATAAAATTCAGTAATGTTATTATAACTGGTTATTTAAATAGACATGCTAGGGAAACTTCATAATGTATGAGTTAAATTTGTGCGTTCAGTTTAATCTGTGAATATGAATAATAATGCAGTTGCGTTTTTTTCATAAAATAGCAAGCTTCTCATTACTTAAAGGAATATTCCAAGTTAAGCTTAGTTGACAGCATTTGTGGCAAAATGTTGATTACCACAAAAATTATTTCAATTTGTCCCTCCTTTTCTTTAAAAAAAGCAGAAATCTGGGTTACAGTGAGGCACTTACAATGGAAGTGAATGGGGCCAAATGTTGAATGTTAAAATACTCACTTTTTCAAAAGCATAGCCACAAGACATAAACAATATGTGTGTAAACATGATTTTAGTGTGATAAAATCACTTACTGACCTTTTCTTTGTCAGTTTTATCCACTCATGAATACTAAAATGACCATAAAAACATAGATTTGAACAACTATACAGCTCAAATAATACACAAGGTTTAACAAAATAATGAATGTAAGTGATTTTATAAAATTATAAGCTTCATATTTCTGCCTTTAAACCCTCCAAAAATTGGTCACATTCACTTCCATTGTAAGTTCCTCACTCTAACCGCGATTTTTTGCTTTTTTTTTTTTATTTATTTTTTTAATTTTTTTAATTTTATTCTTTTTTTTTTTTTAAGAAGAGTAATAGTGGAAATAATTTTTTGTAGTAATCAACATTATGCCACAAACGCTGTCGATTGAGCTAAACTTGGATTGAACCCAAAATATTACTTTTACATAATCGTAACTAAATATTTCCATGGCTTTTATCTCTTGAAAGTAATACAGTATCAATAACTAGTCCAGTACACATCCCTATTGTAAAATGAAAACAAACACTGTTCGGTCATGTTTCAACCTGTATGACATTGCTATTACTCTGTTTGTAATCTGATATAATTATTTCCAATGGAACATGTAGCAGTGTAATTCCATTCACTTTTCTTTAATAGTGGGGCACAGCAGAATGTAGGTATGTTGTCTAGATCATTATGACTGCAAATCCAATTAATATTGCTTCTATGGCTTAGGATCTTTGATGGAAGGCTCCCAGTTCTAATGGTCACTGACCTGGAAATGATCAAAGCGATTATGGTGAAAGAGTGTTATTCTACATTCACCAACAGAAGGGTAAGCCCACTCCCAATCACTAGCTCAAAAACATTTTTGTACAAGGAAAGTAGCATAATGGTCATTCAGAGAAAGCTGAAGAAAGCTTTAAGGCCCAGTAAAGATAATAATTTTGGAATTTCAACAGGATACAAATGCAGAACTGGCTGGTCCCTTTGCTGATGGAATAACTATAGTTAAAGATGAGAAATGGAAGAGAATTCGTGGTTCACTCTCTCCATATTTTACAAGTGGCCGACTTAAGGAGGTAAAGACTTTTAAAGGGGTAGTCAAATTCTGTCAATATTTACTCATCCTCATGTCATTCCAAAAAAGAAAGAAAGTAAAATGGGTTTGGAACAACATGAGGGTGAGTAAATAATAACAGCATGATAATGCACTATATTGTATTTTTCTTGCCCTTATGACACTTATGTAACAAACAGTTATTTCTTAAAATGTTTCAGATATTTCCTTTAGCTGATACACATGCAGAACGTTTTATTCAAAATATGAAAAAGAGAGACCAAGAGCAACCAGTTAAAATAAAAGAGTATGTATTATATCTGTTCTTAATGTAGTTGAAGAAACATTGTGTATACACAAAACCTTTATGCACATAGCCAAAATGTTTTTTTTTTAAATCTTTTGGACTGACTGTCCACATTTTGCAAGTGATGAAATCTGATCAGTTTGTTCAGACAATGTAGTTGATATATGGTGCATTTAGATTGGTTGCCATAGCAATAACTTAAGCATCAGCACAACACCAAGAGACATACTGTACATGTAAGAGAGTAGCTGTCGATGTGGAAACTTTACATTTTGCCTCTGCTCATGTCCATCATGAGATCTTGCCATGGTGCTGAACTCATGAGGTGCATCAGACAACAAAGGTCAGAGGCATTACTGTATTTACGCATTCATGCACATTATACATAAACCACTCAGTCGTTCACACATTCAACATAGTGAAAGTCACATGTGAACATATGTGAATTCAGACACTGTAGACATTACTGCGCTTTGTGTACAGTCATGTTGCCACCCAAATGGCGAAAAACTACTTGAAATCCACTCTGAGCATTCAGACTAAACACATGAATAAAAAACAGATTTTAATCGGATTTCAAACCACGTGGATGCGATTTGGACCAGGTTTATAAAAATTGTATTTCATATGTTTTTTCTGTTCTGATTTGTGCTGCCTGTCTGATCAAGCCAAATTGTATAACTTTAAAACAATGTTACAGATCATTCATTTCATGAATTCTACAGATGCACTTATTGCAAGATTGACTACAATTGATTGTTTATAATTCCTAGAAATAGAGATATTCATGTGTTTATTCTGTATTAACTGATACGTCAGAGGTGTATAACTATTGCAGATGACAGTGTTACATCTACTGTAATAATCATGTCAATTATTACCATATTGCACATGTAATTATTTTATTTTTTATTTTTTTTGCCAGCGCTGTCGCAGCATACAGTTTGGATGTTGTCACCAGCTCTTCCTTTAGCGTTGACATCGACTCCATAAACAATCCAGAGGACCCTTTTGTTATCAATATCAAGAAGTTTTTCCAGTTTAATTTGTTCAGTCCTCTCTTCCTGCTATTTAGTATGTTATTTGTAGGTTATAGTAATAATCATAATTATAACAGTTTTGATACATGAAAAAAAATGCTAATGAGTTTTTTCCTTTTTTTTTTTTTTTTTTTAGCTCTCTTTCCCTTTACAGCAAAGCTTTTGGGCAAAATTGGTATAAGTCTTTTTTCAAGGTCGTCTATGAATTATTTTTACAGTGTTTTGAGAAAAATAAAGGACAACCACAGCAAGGAATCAAATGTATGTTTGTCACTGTTTCACTCTTCAGCTTTAGTCACAGATTGTTGATTATTAAAAAAGATTGTTGCAGAAATGTTGATATGGGGCTTATATTTTTAATTAGGGGCGGATAGACTTCCTGCAGCTCATGATCAAGGGTCAAATATCTGACAGTCAAGCTGAAAACACTACTGATGACCAGCCAGTAAAAGGTTAGAGAGAAAGTACAGCATTTTATACATTTCTGAATGTTCATAATCACCCTTAGATGTGTGACTTGTTGTCAGATGTGCTTTCATTTGAACTTTTTAGGTCTGACAGACCATGAGATCCTCTCCCAGTCCTTCATTTTCATCCTCGGAGGTTATGAGACTACAAGCACCACTCTCACTTTCCTCCTCTATAATCTTGCAACTAATCCAGACTGCCTGCAAAAGCTGGTTGAAGAGATTGATGCAAACTTTCCCTCTAATGTGAGCACACTTTTTTTGTTTGTTTTTCAGGGGAAAGTCTAAAGTCAACAAATCAGGGTTCCCACATTCATAAAAAAAAATAAAAATTTAAAAAAATATCAGGGAATTTTAAATCTGTTTTCCAGGCCTGGAAAAGTCATGGAAATAAATAAAAGTTTAAAATCATGAAAATGTCAAAACTAAATATATATATATATATATATTTAAGTTATGCTCTGCTCTAAAGTATTTAATTGGCTAGATATTGCTCTTGTGTAAGTAAAACCTGTTCAAAAGTCAGTCATGTTTTTGAGTCAGTTGTTTTCAATTAATCGTTTGAAGCAGTGCTCAAATCTGAATGCTTCATGAAACCTGAATTTGAAAGATTGTTAAAAATCCTTATTCAGTAATCCCATATGACTAGAACATTCATTGGTCAAAAAGTATGGGAACCCTGACAAAGTTTGAGGTTTTTTTCACATTGAGGTGATGCGTGTCATTTTTGCGGTGTTAAAATAATTTCTCCTATCTCAGTTTAGTATGCAGAGACAAACAGAACAAACAGTTGATAACCCTCCAAAAAGTGAAAACGGTGTGTATCTCTGGCACTATACAAATATTATAAATTTAGCATCCTGACTGGCCCGACACAGCAACACTGGCTCAATCAATGGTTTGAGTTAGGGGTGGGGCTACATGTTTGTCCAACCAATGAAAGATAGAGGGAGTGTTTGGGACACCTGTTTGAAAACAGTCATAATTGTGATTGGTGATGCTAGTGGTGTAGAAATTGCACACTGCACCTTTAATATAATAACAACAAATTAAGTCAATATTTATTGGACTTGATTCCCTAGACTCCTGTCACATATGATGCTTTAATGAAAATGGATTACTTGGAAATGGCCATCAACGAATCAATGCGTCTCCTTCCCACTGCTCCACGTTTAGAGAGGGTCTGTAAGAAGACTGTGGAGCTCAATGGGGTAACCATACCGAAGAACACTCTGGTTGGAATTCCCACATATGTTTTAAACCGTGACCCGCAGCTCTGGGAGTCCCCGGATGAATTCAGGCCGGAGAGGTGATAAGTTTCATCTATCAGACAGTGATGCTTCTAAAATTTCTTTCAGTGCCACATTTCATATCATGATTATCTAAATCAGGGGTACTCAATAGGCGGACTCTGGTCCGGATCCGGACCGAAGCACAATTCAGTCCAGACCGAGATCTAAATCTTTGTGTTAGTTATCTGACACCTGGCTAAGTGATTGTGTAAGCATACGCACGCGAAGTTGGAATAAAGCGCGCTCAACGCTAGAGAGAAATATTTCTCTCTAGAATGGGAATAAAGTGCGTAGAGTGCTACGCGATTATTCCCTAGCGCTAAACGCGTTTTTATTCCTGCTCTTCGCATGTTGCCTCTCCCTGTTATAGAGGCGCCACAAAGCCTAGTTTTCTGTATGTAGTTGCAGGTGCTAGAAAACGGTACAGATACTGGCATCTTTCACTTAAACACACTTCATCTGTCTGATATGTGATTCAGATGGTTCAGCAAAGCCAGGTTTGTGTTAGGGCAAGTTAACGTGCCGCCAGCATGTTACGAGCCTTTCATAATAAACAAACAGATTTTTGTTCTAATTTTATGAAAATTTATCAGAGATGTCATCATGACATGGGTGGCAAGGGAAGCCTATTTATACTTATATTAAGCAAACAGTATTTTAATGCTTCACTGTTGTTATGTAAATTGTTTGTTTGTAAGTAGATTCTCACTTTAAGGAAAATATAAAAATGGTCCATTCAGACTTTTACATTTTCTCTCAGGGAACACCCTTGAACCACCATGCAGTGTTTTTTATCCATCAAAAGGCCTCCTATGTCCCATACATATATATTCTGAATGTACAAAACTAGACTGCTGTCATTCAACTTCAAAACAAACTGTTGATCTTATCTTTTAATATTCATATCCAAGTGCCCTCGAATGATGAAGTCTTGATGAAATATTTTAATCTTTTGGTAGAAGATCCCTCAGACCCCACTACTTTGGCTGTCTCTGGGCCCCCAATGTCCTCATCCCTGCCCAGTTTTGAAGAGAATAGTTGGACTGTTTTGGATTTTTCTTTTTTTTTTTTTTTTTAACAAAGTACAACCCCAGTTCCGAAAAAGTTGGGACAGTATGAAAAATGCTGATAAAAACAAAAGGAGTGATTTGTAAATTATATTCACCCTTTGCTATATTAAAAGCACTACAACTACACACTATATGATGTTTTACCATGTGAATTTCATTGTTTTTTGAAAATGTACAGTAATTTCAAATCAAATGATTGTAACATGCTCCACAAAAGTTGAGATGGGCAATTTAAGACTAATAACAATTTGCTAAGTTGAAATAACAAGGCAATGTGAAACAGGATGTGTTAAACAGGTGAAGCAATTGTGTCATAGTACTGTATAAGGAGCCTCCAAAAACAGCCTAGTCCTTCAAGAGCAAGGATCATTCAAGACTTGTCAATTTGCCAACAGATGCTTCAGCAAATAATCCAGCACTTTGAGAACAATGTTCCCCAAAGACAAATTGGAAGGATTTTGGGCATTTCACCCTCTACAGTGCACAATATAGTTAAAAGATTCAAGGAATCTGGTCAAATCTCGGTGCGTAAAGGGCAAGATGAAAACCCCTTCTGAATGTGCATGATCTCTGAGCCCTCAGACGTCACTGTCTTAAAAAACAGCATTTATCTGTAATGGATATAATGAACATGGGATAACTTTAGTAAACCTTTTTTAGTCAACACCATTAACCGTTAAGACTTTACTATGCAAAGCAGAAGCCATACATCAGCACTGTCCAGAAGCGCTGCCGACTTCTCTGGGCTCGGTCTCATCTTAGATGGAAAGTAGAACAGTGGACCTGTGTTTTTTGGTCTGAAGAGTCCACATTTCCCAAATTTTTTGAAAAACACAGCCGTTGTATTATCCGGGCCAAAGAGGAAAAGGGCCATCCAAGCTGTTATTAGCGTCAGGTCCAAAGGCCAGTGTCTGTATGGGCCAGGGGTGTGTGCCCATAGCATGGGTAACTCGCACATCTGTGAGAACACCATGAATGCAGACAGACATGTAAACATTTTGGAGCAACTTATACTGCCGTCCAGCACCGTCTTTTCAAGGGACGTCCGTGCATTTTCCAGCAGGACAACTTCAAACCACATACTGCCCAGATTACAAGTGCATGGCTGTGTAAGCAGAGAGTGTGGGTGCTAGATTGGCCTGCCTGCAGTTCTGACCTGTCTCCAATTGAGAATGTGTGGTGCATTATGAAGCACACCATACGGCAACGAAGACCCCGTACAGTTGTGCAGCTAAAGACCTACATAATGGATGACTGGGGGAAAATTCCACTTTTTAAACTTAGCAAACTTGTGTCTTCAGTGCCCAAATGCTTAATAAGTGTTATTAGAACAAATGGTGATGTTTCACAGTGGTAAACACTCGACTGTCCCAACTTTTTTGGATCGTGTTGCAATCATCTGATTTGAAATTACTGTACATTTTCAAAAAACAAGGAAATTCACAAGGAAAGACATCATATAATGTGTAGTTGTAGTGCTCTCAATATAGCAAAGGGTGAATATAATTTACAAATCACTCATTTTTGTTTTTATTAGCATTTATCATACTGTCCCAACTTTTTCGGAATTGGGGTTGTACTATTGCTGCCAACGTGGCAAGTTATAAAAACTATTCAAAAATATATATTAAATAATTTCATAGCCATATGACACCGTGTAAGCTACATATTATTATCCGGACCTTTGCTGGGAAGGAAGTGTAGAGACCGGACCTCTTGGAACTTTAATTGAGTAACCCTGATCTAAATCTTAATAGCACTGAGTTTACAGAACTGTCTAAGATTAGGATCCTCATATGAATTTCAAAATTGAATGCGTCCCTAATATTTCTCTTAAGGTTCAGCCCCGAGAGTCGGTCAGCGGTCAACCAGTATGCTTTTATGCCTTTTGGACTTGGGCCCCGAAATTGCATTGGAATGAGATTTGCCCTAATGATTATGAAACTTCTTGTTGTGAAGCTGCTTCAGAACTTCACTGTGGAAACATGTAAAGAGACACAGGTTAGTACTTTGTCACCTTTAATCTCATCATTTAGTGTTCACATAATTGAGGCATGTTTGTGATATGTAATATGCCTTACAAAAAAGACAGATAGACTATGTACAGTATAGCCTCGTAATCAAACACAAAGTGATAAATCCATTGCTCTTTTTGTTTCAGATCCCTCTAGAGTTGAATGCCATTTTTCAGCCAAAGGTTCCCATCACACTGAAGTTCATACCAAGATCTCACAGGGACAGAGAAAAATAATTTAAACTAAAACAAAACAGGAATAAATACAATTTGATTTCAATGTAATTATATAGAAAACATCATTTGTAATCACAAAGGCTTCAAAGTTATGTAGTGTAGAATTAACTAGATCATACGTAATAATACTTTATTTTTATGTTTATATTGTACACCATTTTTAGGTGAGCCATTGTAATACTCAGTGGTATGATTGATGTCACTTGTAGTGTGACCATTTGTCTGTTCATTTATTTTGTACTTTTTGATATTAATAAATTCATTAAAACACGTTTATTGTTGTATGTGGAATGTGAATTTTGTGTATCATCTGTTAATCCTGTTTACAGCTTATCAAGTTGCAGATGTAAACAGTCACACTAAAAGTAGTGTGTGTGTGTGTGTGTGTGTGTGTGTGTGTGCGCGTGCGCTAAGATGTGTCAGTGCGCTTTTTGAAGAAGTGCAACTTGTAGATCGCAAAAAAACTGTTGCAAATATTAAACATTTCCTGTTATGATTGGGAGCTTATTCTACAATTGCAGTGTCAGGGAGAAGTTCCAGTTGAAAGTGTGTTAATTGTGGTGAGAGAACCTTTCTCATGTTATTGGGGGCAGGCTGACATGATTTCTATAATCCTGGAAAAGGAGACAGAGGAGGGAACACATTGTAAAGTGCTGTTGGTTTAGCAACTGTAGACAAGACCATATGGTTCAATAACAAATGATTTGTTTTTGCCTAAAAATCCCAAATTTATTAGCAGACATAGTATGATTTAATACACACTAGTTGGGTTTCTGTACCCTAAAAATTTAATTAGTTTTTTATTATAACTATAATATGAATTATCATACTCATTCATGTGTAGGCCTATATTTCCTGAGAAAATAAGCATTTTGTTATGTTCCTTGAGGTTCACGTATAATATTCTTTTTTTTTTTGTTGCACAGAAAACAGTCATATATTTGTAAAACACGATCATTTTCCTCCTCATTCTGACCGTCTGCTGTTTCTCCTTTAAGACTTGACACTATACACCCACTGTTCTGATTGGCTCTCTGCTCTTGACAGACCTGCTCTCTCATTGCCATCTCACTGCTCACCACTACTGGGTGGGGCTATGGAAGTGATTAAAGTTAAAGTAGTCATTGATGTGTTGTTGTGGAGGCGGTCAGATGCAAATGTCTACCACAGTGGCCCATTGCACATAGGGGCCACAGTTTGTTCCTGGCAGGCAGCAGATACCCTAACCCTGCTCCCACCCTAATCTTAACCATATGGAGCCTGTAAGGCAGAGTAGCCTGCCAGGAACAACGGATGGCACCTTTCTACCATTGTGACCATGCCGTGACATCACAATGTGGAGGATGTTGAGAACAAGTCGTTATGGCAACTTGATTTCAACAAATGATCTTTTTGCAGTGAGGAGAAAGTTTTGTGTTCTGAAACTCACAGTCTGTTTTTATAGTACACTGACCTCTTATATGTTAAAAGATCATGGCCATTTTTATTCCTCATGTCCTGACCCCTTTAAAAAATTGTAATCTTAAAAAAATGTCATCAGTTAAACTAATGGTGCTTCAAAATTATTTGATTAGACTTTTACTAAACTCAGGTTTCCACTCAAGAGTGTTGTTCATATCCCAATTATAACAAATTATTAAATTGTGCAGTTAGATACTACACATATCTTTGTGTCTTTGACTTTAGCTAATTGAAAATTATGCTTATGTTCATCATAGTATGTTGTATCATTTCATATTTTCTGCTGACCTCAGCACTCAGTATGCTGTAACCAGCTGTAATCCCACTCTAAAATAAAGCCTCTTTCCAATGCTTACATTGACTGATCTCAGTCTTTGAAAATGTAAGATTAATGTGGCATCTGAGAGTCTGAGTGGGTAATTTAGGATTGGGGCACTTCTGTGTAAACAAAATTGCATTTCAGACCAAATGAGCACTGGAAATGTTTCTAAGAATGAAAACACTTTGAAAAGTTCTGTAACTTTTCATTCGGTTTTAAATTTACATGACTTTATATTTCAATATAGTTTAGTCCCTCTTTTACGGTCAAGGTTTTTTTTTTCTACCCACTTCCTGCTGACTCAACTCCCAACAGTCTGATTTCTATTTTTTTTTTTTTTTGACCTAGAAACTCTCTTTTCATTACACTGAACAATGTAATGCACCTTCTTTTCTATCATATTATGGCAAACCATTGTGTGATTTTAATAAAAATGGGGAAGAATCCCATAATCATATATTAAATTACACCATGTATGTTATCCTTTTGACTGATTGAAAAATAAAGACATTAAAAACAAATAAAAATTATTTTTTTTAAATTATAATTATTTTTAAAAAGTAATAAATAATCACCTTTTTATAAGACTACATGTACTGAAACTTCTAATTATGTTTTTAATGGCAAGCAAAGGTGTTCAACAAAGTTAGAGATCTTGAAATGTTCTAATGCAATATTTACACTGCAATTATCATTGTATACAATACATAATGTTATGAGATTAATGTTTTAAATAAAAAATTATGACTTTAGAAATATGATGTAAATGAATATAGGAAGTTATGCTTTTGAATGTGAAATTAAATTATGAAATATTTGCTCTACCATGAGAACAACCAAGGCCGTGTCGCATTTGTTGGCCGCATATGTCATCGAGGCTGTCTCATTTCAGAAAAGCGAGTAGCACACTTCGAATACAGCCTTCGAATGCGCCCTTCTTTCACAGGAATTCGGAGGATGCATGAGGTGTATCCTTCGTGGGCGCTCACAACCCACAATTCTTTGCTTCAACGGAAATGTCTAAAAAAATTACGCCGATTTGCCCGTAAATATGATGTTCAAACACAAGGAATGTTAATTCCCAAGTTGAAGTACCTCAGTAGATGGGTGCAGAGTATATAATATGTATAATTATATTAATATATAATTAAAATAAAGTATTAGACTAAAAGTACACCTGTAAAATCTATTTCCTTTTCTCTTTACAGAATCAGAATGAGCTTTATTGCCAAGTATGCTTACACATACAAGGAATTTGTCTTGGTGACAGGAGCTTCCAGTGCACAAACAATACAACAACAAGACAGAAATAATAATAAAAAATAGTATATATATATATATATATATATATATATATATATATATATATACATACACATACATACATACATACATACATACATACACACACACACACACACACACACACACACACACACACACACACACACACACACAAACACCCCATGAAAACCTTTGTCTTTTTCAACATATGGACATTAGATCTTCATTTTAACAATACTGAGAGATGGAGGTAATATAAATAAACTAATAAAACTGAAGAAATGTCTTTTTAAAATTATTTGTAAAATGTACTTAATAGAAATGCAATTTTTGGTGAGGAAAAAGATAGGACACCCCCACATTTATTTACTACTTAAAATGGATAAAATTAGAATCAAGTGCGCCATATCAGGTGCAAAAGATTAGAACATCGTTAGAGAGGATTGTGGAGGAACCTGTCTTAGACATTTAGTTTGGTTTGCTCTTGATTGTTGAAGTGAGTAAAATCACTATGGTGAGATCAAAAGAGCTCTCTGAGGCCTTCAGAAAGAAGGTTGTAGATGCATATGAGTCTGGGAAGGGATTTAAAAAAATCTCCAAACAATTCTAAATCAGCCATTCCACAGTCCGGAAAATAATTTACAAGTGGAGAACATTTAAAACAACTGCTAACATGCCCAGGTCAGGCTGTCCTAGCAAGTTCAGCCTAAGAGCAGACCGCAAGATGCTTAAAGAAGTCTCGAACAATCCTAAAATGTCATCTCAGGACCTACAGGTAGCTCTTGCCACAGTTGATGTCAAAGTACATGCATCTACCATAAAAAAAGAGACTGCACAAGTTTTGCATGGGAGAAAACTCTTGCTGTCAAAAAAACAAACAAACAAACAAACAAAAAACAAAAAACATCAGGGCAAGACTAAAGTTTGCCAGAGAACACCTAGACGAAGACCAGGACTTCTGGAACAATGTGCTTTGGACAGATGAATCCAAAGTTGAATCGTTTGGGCACAGTAGCAGAAAACGTGGCGCAAACCAAAGACAGCATTTGAGCACAAGAACCTCATACCAACTGTGAAGCATGGGGGTGGAAATGTTATGGTTTGGGGCTGCTTTGCTGCAGCAGGGCCTGGCCAGCTCACTATCATAGAATCCACTATGAATTCTTCATTGTATCAGAGGGTGCTTGAGGAAAATGTAAGACCATCTGTCCGAAAATTCAAGCTGAAGCAGATGTGGACTATGCAACGTGACAATGACCCAAAACATTCCAGTAAATCCACCAAGGAATGGCTCAAAAGAAAAAATGGAGAGTTCTGGAATGGCCAAGTCAAAGCCCAGATCTTAATCCTATTGAGATGCTGTGGGGTGATTTGAAATGGGCTGTTCATGCAAGAAACCCCTCAAACATCACACAGCTGAAAGAATTCTGCACGGAGGAGTGGGAAAAACTTTCTCCCAGTCGATGTCAGAGACTGGTAGACAGTTATAGGAAATGTCTTATTGAGGTTATTTCAGCCAAAGGGGGCAATACCAGCTATTAGGGCATAGGGTGTCCTAACTTTTTCCTCAGTAGGAATTGGCATCTTTGTGAATTGTTTGTTAAATAAATGATATCTTGGTTAAAATGTCATTGTTTTTGGTTCAATTACATCACCTTTATCTATAAATATTGATTGAAAGAAGATCAAATATTGATATGTCCATATTTAAAAAAAAAAAAAAAAAAAAAGAACTAATTTTTTCACATGACTGTACACACACAAACACACACACACATATACACACATATACACACACACACACACACACATACACATACATACACATAAATGCATATAAAAAAGAAATATCCTCTACTTTCAACTGCTTTTATTTTCAGCAAACTTAACATGTGTAAATATTTGTATGAACATAAAAAGATTCAACAACTAAGACATAAACTGAACAAGTTTCACAGACATGTGACTTACCGAAATGGAATAATGTGTCCCTGAACAAAGGGGGGGTCAAAATCAAAAGTAACAGTCAGTATCTAGTGTGGCCACCATCTGCATTAAGTACTGCAGTGCATCTCCTCCTCATGGACTGCATCAGATTTGCCAGTTCTTGCTGTGAGATGTTACCCCACCCTTCCACCAAGGCACTTGCAAGTTCCCGGACATTTCTGGGAGGAATGGCCCTAGCCCTCACCCTCCGATCCAGCAGGTCCCAGACGTGCTCAATGGGATTGAGATCCGGGCTCTTCGCTGGCCATGGCAGAACACTGACATTCCTGTCTTGCAGGAAATCACGCACAGAACGATCAGTATAGCTGGTGGCATTGTCATGCTGGTGGGTCATGTCAGGATGAGCCTGCAGGAAGGGTACCACATAAGGGAGGAGGATGTCTGCCCTGTAATGCACAGCGTTGAGATTGCCTGCAATGACAACAAGCTCAGTCCGATGATGCTGTGACACCGCCCCAGACCATGACGGATCCTCCACCTCCAAATCAATCCTGCTCCAGAGTACAGGCCTCGGTGTAACGCTCATTCCTTCGACGATAAATACGAGTCTGACCATCACCCTTGGTGAGACTAAATTGCGACTCGTCAATGAAGAGCACTTTTTGCCAGTACTGTCTGTTCCAGCAAAGGTGGGTTTGTGCCCATAGGAGATGTTGTTGCTGGTGATGTCTGGTAAGGACCTGCCTTACTTCAGCCCTCAGTCCATCCTCTCTCAGCCTATTGTGGACAGTCTGAGCACTGATGGAGGGATTATGCGTTCATGTAACTCGGGCAGTTGTTGTTGCCATCCTGTACCGGTCCCACAGGTGTGATATTTGGATGTACCGATCCTATGCAGGTGTTGTTACACGTGGTCTGCCACTGCGAGGATGATCAGCTGTCCTTCCTGTCTCTCTGTAGCGCTGTCTTAGGCGTCTCAAAGTACGGACATTGCAATTTATTGCCCTGGCCACATCTGCAGTCCTCATGCCTCCATGCAGCATGCCTAAGGCACATTCACGCAGATGTGCAGGGACCCTGGGCATCTTTCTTTTGATGTTTTTCAGAGTCAGTAGAAAGGTCTCTTTAGTGTCCTATGTTTTTATAATTGTGACCTTAATTACCTACAGTCTGTAAGCTGTTAGTGTCTTAACGACCGTTCCACAGGTGCATGTTCATTAATTGTTTATGGTTCATTGAACAAGCATGGAAAACATTGTTTAAACCCTTTACAATATAGATCTGTAAAGTTATTTGGATTTTTACAAAAAAATTTTCTGAGTTTATATACACACATACACATACATACATATATAAACATTCGTAGTGCAAATCTAATACAAATCTGTTATATACAGTGCAAGGGAATGTAATGGCAGAAGAGGTTGGATGTGTTGGATAAATATAAAAAGACTAGACTCTGTATTGCACATAATTATTGCTCAATGGGGCAATTTTAACTGTTCATGAGATGGATAGCCTGAGGGAAAAAACTGTTCCTGTGCCTGATGGTTCTGGTGCTCAGAGCTCTGAAGCGTCGGCCAGAAGGCAACAGTTCAAAAAGGTAGTGGGCAGGATGAGTGGGGTCCAGAATGATTTTTCCAGCCTTTTTCATCACTCTGGAAGTGTATAGTTCTTGAAGGGAGGGCAGGGGCAACCAATAATACTCTCAGCAGTCCGAACTGTTCTTTGTAGTCTTCTGATATCTGATTTCGTAGCTGAACCAAACCAGACAGTTACTGAAGTGCAGAGGACAGACTCAATGACTGCTGAGTAGAACTGTATCAGCAGCACCTGTGGCAGGTTGAACTTCCTCAACTGGCGAAGGACGTACAACCTCTGCTGAGCCTTTTTCACATTGGAGTCAATGTGGGTCTCCCACTTCAGGTCCTTTGAGATGGTAGTGCCCAGAAACCTGAATGACTCCACTGCTGCCACATTGCTGTTTAGAATGGTGAGGGGGGTCAGTGTTGGGGTGTTCACAATCATCTCCACCGTTTTGAGTGTGTTCAGCTCCAGGTTGTTTTGACTGCACCAGACAGCCAGCTGCTTATCCTCCCTTCTGTATGCAGACTCATCGTCATCTCGGATGAGGCTGATGACAGTGGTGTCGTCTGCAAACTTCAGGAGCTTGACAGAGGGGTCGTTGGCGATGCAGTCATTGGTGTAGAGGGAGAAGAGTAGTGGGGAGAGCACACATCACTGGGGTGCACCAATGCTGATTGTACAGGTGCTGGAAGTGAATTTCCCCTGTCTCACAAGCTGCTGCCTGTCCGCCAGAAAGCTGGTAATCCACTGACAGATAGATGTGGGAACAGAGAGCTGGTGTAATTTAGTCTGGAGTATAGCTGGGATGATGGTGTTGAAAGCCGAACTGAAGTCCACAGAAAGGATCCTTGCATATCTCCCTGATCTGTCCAGATGTTGCAGGATATGATGCAATCCCATGTTGACTGCATCCTCCACAGACCTGTTTGCTTGATAAGCAAATTGAAGGGAATCTAGAAATGGTCCAGTGATGTCCTTCAGGTGGGCTAACACCAGTCTCTCAAATAATTTCATGACCACAGACGTCAGGGCGACATTTCTGTAGTCATTAAGTCCTGTGATTTTTGGTTTCTTTGGGACAGGAATGATGATTGAGCATTTGAAGCAGCATGGGACTTCACACTGCTCCAGTGATCTATTGAAGATCTGTGTGAAGATGGGGGCCAGCTGGTTAGCACAGGATCTAAGACACGTGGGTGAAACGCCACCTGGGCCTGAAGCTTTCCTAGTCTTTTGTTTCCGAAAGACATGGCACACCTCTTCTTCACGGATCTTAAGTGCAGATTGAGTATCAGGAGGGGGAGGAGGGGGGCTGTAGGAGGTGTTGGTGATTGTGTGAAGTGAAGGTCAGAGCGGGAGTGGGGTGTGAGATTGGGCCTTTCAAATCTACAGTAGAACACATTCAGGTCGTCAGCCAGTTGTTGGTCCACCACAGGGTTGGGGGTAGGAGTCCTGCAATTCGTAAGTTGTTTCATGCCACTCCACACTGATGCAGGGTCGTTAGCTGAAAACTTGTTTTTCAGCTTCTCAGAATATCTTCTTTTAGCCACTCTGATTTCCCTGGTCAGTGTGTTCCTGGCCTGATTGTACAAGACTTTATCCCCACCCCTGTAAGCATCCTCTTTGGCCTGACGAAGCTGCCTGAGCTCTGCTGTAAACCATGGTTTGTCATTGTTGAATTTAAATAAGTCCTAGTAGGAATGCATATATCCTCACAGAAACTGATATATGATGTACATCATTATAACTCTCCTAAAATGTACCTCATACATTCCCTTCCAGAGGGACTTGGTTCCCTTCTCACTCAAAGCGCTCCTGCTTGTTAAAGAGTGGCATGCTGTCATAGCAACCATGATACGTTCCGATTCCATTTGTCCTACGAAGGCCGTCTCGTTTAAACGAGGCTTGTGTAAAGGAGGACACTCGGTATACTGCAGCCTTCAAAGGACGCATCCTACCTAGCACGCAGCCTTCGAAATGAGATGCAGCTAAAGTTTAATGGTGCACTCAGTAACTTTTTCCTCATGTCATCTTGGACTTACAGTGACATCTAGTGGTGTGGATGCAGCATTCATTCAAAATCAATAGTCTTCAGTTACATATGCCAGTGTAGAAATTCACTACTCACAGTCAGTCATGATTAATTTAATCCAAGAGCGAAAGTGTCCAATCACAAGACGTTTACTGACATTAAGTGATTAGTATTCAGCTGGTCATGAGATTCCAAAATGGCAGCCCCCATGAGGGCGCCCCTACCCCATGTAGAATACAACAGCTTTTATAAGGTTACTGATATGACTAAAGTCTTCATCTCATGTGAGTGGTCATGATTTAATACATATGTTTAAAATTTACAATTAATTTCTTTAGGAGTAAAACATTTTTAATGGGGGAAAAATTGACTGAGAGCACCTTTAAGACTGCTCTGATGCTGCATTTCATTTGCACAGAACCAAAGCAGCATCAGAACTGTCTTTGATACTATAAGGGCTGAAGTAGGTCAGAGCAGGCTTAATTTAGTCTGGCTTTTATGCAGCATCCTGTCTTTACACAGAGCAGGCTCAACTCGGCTGTGTTAAGATGCCTTAACTTACAATTTAAGTCTGGTGTCTAATGAGAACGACTGTCAATACATTAGTGAAGACA
This sequence comes from Myxocyprinus asiaticus, assembly GCF_019703515.2. Lineage (NCBI taxonomy): Eukaryota > Metazoa > Chordata > Actinopteri > Cypriniformes > Catostomidae > Myxocyprinus > Myxocyprinus asiaticus. The sequence continues at coordinate 20,964,974 of NC_059356.1, forward strand.
GACACATTGTGTTGGCAATGAAAACCGCGCAGAGTTGTAATAAATTCATTTGAACGTCTAAATTAAAATGACGTAAATTCCAGCATCCGGGCTTTAATTTTGCCTTGTTCTTTCTCTGTTTATAAACAGACAGCGCGCAGACTGATCGATGTGCGGTGACGTCACTTCTCCAACCACGTCACGCTATTTTCACCTTTCAAAATGTTTTTCATATCGAATGAAAAGGATTACACATCAAAACCCACATGTATTAAATTACAATCTAAACAGTCGCGCGCGCGGTAGACATCAAATTGTGTTGTTTTTCTTGCCACATGTTACGCACGTGTCGTCCGGTTCCAGGAACTGCAATAATATTAACCATTTCTTTGCGAGGGAGCTCGGTGTTTAGACTCTGACCAAGCCGAAACTTGTAGACAAATAAGAAACAGCTCATGCAACCGAATAGCTGGACTTTTTCGACAAATAATACGAATATCTCACTATCCCCCGCTAATTCATTCTAAACCCGTTAAGATTAAATGCATGATTATGACTCACGCTGCTCCGATCCGTGAATCCATGACGCATTTCTAATGCGCCATCTCCATGTTTTGACTACCACCACCAACAGCAACAGATTGAACCCTGCCAACACAAAGCCTTAGCGCTTGCAATCCCCTCTTTGTTTTTTCAACAAAATGGCTGATTTGGGGGATGATACCGGAGCGAGAGCCCTGTTGGCCCTCAAATCCGCTCCTTGTAGCCCGGTGGGTATATCGATCCCGCCCGTGTACACTTTCTCCTCCTCGACTTCGCCCAGAATCACATCCTCCATGCCCCTCTCCCCTCCGTCGCAGGCCCTCGCGCGGCTGGAAGGCAGGGACTTCGAGTTCGTCATGCGCCAGAGGTCGGTGACTGTCGGGCGGAATTCCTCGCACGGCTCCGTGGATGTCAACATGGGCCACTCCAGCTTCATATCCAGAAGACATCTGCAGATCGCCTTCGAGGAACCGCATTTCTACTTGCGCTGTCTCGGCAAGAACGGTGTGTTTGTCGATGGCGTTTTTCAGAGGAGAGGCGCACCTCCACTTCTCTTACCGAGGGAGTAAGTTACTAAAATGAGATCTGTTTCTTAAAATTAGCCACTTAAGACAGTTGGCATGCATAGTGAGTTAATGCACTAAACATACAAGAGATTAAATTAACAGGCTCAGTGCAACGCCTGCATAATCCGACTAAACTGTGTTTGCAAGTGCAATCTCAAAAACTGTCAATTTCTGAAAATAAAAGATAATTGCCGTTTATGCAAAATTGCATAAACAAGATTGTTTGTGCATAAATGCAACTTTAAATGTATTTTTCAGGCGACAAATTTGTGTGCATTCTCATCAAACCGCCTTGAATGTGTAACGGATTAAATATTTATTTTAGACACAGTAACGTGTTCACCTTGATAGTATTAATTTAGTGACCCTTGAGTGTTTGCTGTAAAGAGCTTGACGTTCAAGAGAAGTTAAAATACAAACATGGAAAGTTACACGTTTCACACTTCGACCGCAGTGAGTGTGTGTGTGGGTGCGCAACAGCGAATCGATCCACCACTTAATTTGTGGGCAAATCTGAGATACAGGCCGCATTTATGACACATATCAGTAGTAACCGCGTTATAATCTTCAGAAGACAAAGGACAGCTTGGAAAACATAGCTGAACTACAATATATTAACTTGAACGACCACATTGGAGTAGTAACTACTATCTGCGTGGTTGTTTTTTGCTTTGAGGATAAACGTGCATGTCCTCTTGTTTTGGTTGTTTTGCAGTGTACAAATCTTGCCATTCAAAATTCAGTGTCACCAACTTTGGAATTCGAATTTATTTTATTTTCAAATATTTGAATTTTGGTTCCAATGATTTGAAATGGTATTCTAATTATTTGAAATTGTGTTCGAATTTAATTTGAATTAAACTTTAAATTCACATTTATTTACATATAATCCTGGAAAATCTTGTAGTAAAATGTTTAGACCAATAAGACAGTGATGTAACTTAGTTTTACAGTGTAGCAGTATGAATATTGATATTTATTTTAGTAACAAATAATCTATAGACCATTTCAAGAATGTAAACAAAAGAATTCGAACGGTTCAAGCATATTTCCGGATCCTTTCAACAAAGTGTCTTTTTTGTGATAAGTCAGTCCACTCGGCGGCCATTTTTGGATTCCATGTAAACAAGCGGCATGAAAGTGCAGCTCCTATCTAGTTGAATGGGGAAAGGTTGAAATCTCCAAAATGGTTGGTCAAGATTATGAAAAAAGAACATATTTCAAATAAGCAGTAAAATCTGACAACACTGTGCAGCTTCATTTGAGCAGTCTGGCTTTCCTGGGCCTCTGCACTTGAGGGGAATAGAGCGCAACAGTTTGGTTCCAGAAGGAAAAATCCCATTCATTTATCCCATAGACGAATTGATTTTCAATGACAACTTATAAACGTTTAAAAACAGACATACTGTGAGCTACGAGGTTGTTCACCAATGGTATATACTTCCGTCGAAGCATCCGTCTGCGTTATTTGAACTTCATTGTTTAAAAATCCTGTTTGACAGCGGAGCTCATGGTAAATAACTACATTACCCATGGTACAGCAGAGAAAGATCCACCTATCAGAGAACCACGGCCAAGGAAACCTGCGAAACGTTCCTCGGAGCGACCGCGCACACCCATGGCACACTGTGAATGGCGTAATCAAGTCAGGCTCTTCATTGATGATCCACGGGAAGGGCGTGTCGTTCAGTCACAACAGGTATAATAAATTCAGTTTATTTACCTCAGTTTACGCTAAAAAAGCAATTATACCATCTTGTATAGCTAATGCGAATGCGTGTTTTCGAGTTGATTGGCAGGCGATTTCTGTATCTAGAAGGTGACTGGCTATAGACCTTTTTCACACTCTGGGTTTTGGAACACAGAAGTAAATGTTTGCAAGTTAAACTTCGACAGCGTTGAATGGGAGATCACAGCAAATTTTATTTTCACTTGCCCAATTGCTCCAAGACCAAAAGAAAAAATCCACTATTACATTTGAATGACTTTCCAGAAGAGGAGAAAAATAGAGAGAGGTGGATTAAGACAGTAAAATGGGAGAAGATACCAAATTTACTGTCACTGTCTCAGCAGCTGTAATCGAAACCCCCTCACAGCTGTGGTAATTCCATTTTTAAAACTAATTCCAGGGTAATATAACACAAAGCATAATGTTATAAATTTACACTCAATATTTAAAAAATTTATAATAAAAAAATTGCGAGATTTACGCTGATAAATAAGGCGGAACGCATCATTACAGTCTGTGAAAAAGGTCTATTTTACTTGTAAGGCAGGTTGACCATTGGGCGCTAGAGCTTCTTGATTGGGCATTCCAGTTTCTCCCATTCATTTTAATAGAAGTGGCCCATCTCTGCTAAATAGTCTCTGTTTTGATAAGCAGGAAATGTTCATGGAACAACGACGTCACTTGACGTCACCAGTGAACAGTCCTTGAAATGGTCTATAGAGAACCAATCTGCAAGTAGTTTATCCTACTTCATTAGATGTCTCTGATAAAGCCTACCAGTTCCAGTATCTAATCAGTAGAGTTAATCAGTATGCAAGCAATTCTCATGCTGTTGACAGTTTTAGGCTCAAATGTAAACACTGGTTGAGAAGTGGTTCAACTAGTTAACTGAATCAGACTGGAGGTCCCTACTCAGTTGTGCTAAACAGTAATGTATTTACTAATGTAGTTGCAGATAATGTTCAGCTCTTTGTGTCTAGATTTTGATAAAATCACTGTCTGGCTTCCCAGTACTTTTCAAAATTGCTTTAAAATGTTTCAGTGTAGGCCATCTGTCTTATCAGTATAGAGAGTAATAGATCTATGGAGCTTGTTGTCATGAGGTCAGAACAAATATTCATGCAGACTGCTGTGAAAACATGGACAGACTGAACCGTTAATGGGCGCATGCCAAGCCAGCCATTCAAAACAACTGCACTGTGTATGCTGTAGCATTAAAAGTGGCTTCCTGGTGCAGCACTTGTGTAAATACGGCCAGTGGCGGCAGCGCACCAGTTCATCATTCTCTGACTACACTGCCGACAATCCAAAAACACAGGAGAAGGGTAGATGGGAGGGATCGTTTTCTTAAAGTTTACATTTTGCATTTTCCAAACAGAACCTGAACAACTTAATAAGCAGGGACCTGGCAATATGATATTAATCTGAGTCACAGTATGATAGTTTTGTAATTCTTTGTTTATTATTATTATTATATTATTCAAAAGTGTAATATATTGCAATCTTTTACTCACTTGTTTGTCTTTCATATGCATTGATTTGAGCAGTTATATTCTAATTTGGTCAGATATGAATGATTGTGTGTTCATTACCCTAATGCTGTGGCATGTTTTGCCTTGCTTTAGTGCTGGTCAGTCTTCCTGATTTTCAGATTTTTCCAGAAATATTCTTTTGAAAATGTAATTATAATATAAATTCTTATTGTGAAAATAAAGATGCAGATTGTGAGGTAAAATATAGCACTTTAAAAATATAGACCCCCCTGCCCCAGCCTGTTTTAGACTTTTTTAGAATGGATTATTAATAATACTTGTTAATTAGTTTTTTGCTACCTACAAATCATCCACCGTGACAGAGTAAAAGTAGTATCAATCTAAAAAAGCCAAGCCAAACTCTTTATAGGAGCAAGGGCATATTTTCAACATGGCAGCATAGATTTCCTTTATTTTCTTTCTGAACGGCAGTACTAATGGGTAGTGTGAAGTGTGCCTGCGGGGGAAATCTCAGACTACGTTTGTGTGCTACAATTATTCAAAGTGTCAAAATATTACTATTATTCCATGCACAAAAAATGAGAAGTATATGTCAAAAGCTGGTGGGTGTTCATTGATTTGCAAGGTCTTACTGACACAAGAAAAACACTATTCCCTTATGTTTCGCACACATATTTAGGCAATTTAAATTAAATATTTATTTATTTTTGTCCCTCCTTACAGGTGCACTTTTCGATTTCCCAGTACGGTGATAAAGATTCAGTTTACAGCGCTCTACCACAAGGAGACACAGAAGGAAGAGGCTCCCATTTCCCCTGTGAGACCCCTTTACTCACAAATCTCTCCACTGAAAATCAGCATTCCTGAAAATGACTTCAGAAGTATGATGAGTCCCCTGCCTTCACCCACAGGAACTATTAGGTATGACTTCATCTGAATAGCTGCAGTACAGAGAATACAACATGCATCATTAGATTGTTCAGGTCAGTCTGAAACAACTGATGCTGTAGCAGTTGGATCAATGCTTTATTCACTGAAATGAATAGTTGTCTATAGCTAGCACATGAAGCAAAGCATTTGTGTACTCTTCTGGATCTATTGAAAGTAAACTTTGTCCGCCTTTTGTCACCGAAAGGCAAATTCAGGACTTTGGCATAGAAATGTATTAATGAACAGTTCACCCAAAAATTAAAATTGTCATAATTTACTCACCTCGTGTTGTTGCAAATCCATATACTGTTATTTTTTCTGTGGAACACAAAAGTAAGAATTTTTGAACAGAAACAGTATATGCACATAATAGTTTATGCATTTGGGATGACATGATGGTGAGTAAATAATGACAGAATTGAAGTTTTTGGGTGAACTATTCCTTTATTTATTGGTTTTAGAGAACTACCAGTTCTCCATGATATCTTGCTCCATAGTAGCCTCATGAAAACAATGGTAAAGCAGAAACATGCTGCATGCATGTAATTGGTGTTTTGAGGAAAATGCAAAAAGATCTGCAGTGTTGTTCTGGATGAAAAGCTATAAAATGTGTGCTTTCCACTGTGTTGAATTGCAGAAGAGCAAATACTAAACAGTTTAGCATAGGCTTTTTAAAAATTGCACATCAATAATGGTGCTAAACAATGGAACAATAACTTTTGCATATTCCTATTATTTTATGTCAGTTTCAAAACAAAAGTTACATTTGAATATACTCCTGAGGGATGCATTTACATTGAAGCACCAGGATTTATATGCAAAAGAGATGTTTTTTTTTTTTAAAGATGTATATAAGCTTTCACACTTTATTGTTTATCCAAGGTTGATGCACAAGTGGTGAGAAAAGCCTGCCCCTGGTGGCCTCTTCACTCTTCTGCACCACGAGCATGCTGTGTGCACATACCATATATGGCATGTGCTGAGCTTGGAGTGCTCTGATTGGTGGATCAGAAAGTGTTGTGGTTTGGTGTTTTGAGCCTCAGATAGTTTCCTTTTTCCGAGGCCTCCAAACCCCACCCCCACCCCATCCCATTCCTTGGACTGCTCCTGCACCCAACACAAACAGACACATGCTTTCTGTCCTTCCTGATTACTCTTCCCCTGCTATGGGGAATATTTCCTTCTATTCAGCTCTTCAGCCAGTCGAACTAGTTGTTCACTGCTGAGCTGTAGTTTCTACTGTAATATTTTTCTCTGGTCTTTCGGAAGTTGTATCAGGAGTTCCAGGAGTCACTCTTCTCGCTAGTGATTGAGTAGGGACTTTTCCCAGACTTTTCTGCCTGCTTGACAAACAGCAGATGTGCGTGGAGCTTTGAATTCCACACACATTGAGCAACTTGAACAACTGCCATGTCCTTTACAACCAGCAACACCAACCTTTCTTTTGTACATATATGATCATACTAACCTCATATGCAGTGTCCTGTTTTTCCTGCTCCACTTTCTTTATGCTTCATGATAATTTTGATGAAGCAAGCCTAAACGTTGCCTGTGATTCACATAGAAACTGAGATGATAATGTTTTGATTCGGAAGAGATTTCTGTTTGTTAAATGGGTTAATAATTAATCAGTTAAAGAGTTGTCCTCTGTAAATCATTACTTCACATGACCGTTTGGAATCCCTTTGGCTGTAGCTAAGTTCACCAACCTCTGTGTTTATGCTATAGTGTGTTTTGAACTTGATTTCCGCTTGAAGTGGTTGCTTGCTATTACTTTTCATATCAATGTGTTGTTAGGAGTCCATTCCCAAATATGCATTCGGTAATATGCATTTGTTGTGCCAAAACATGGCAGTACACATTGACCTGTTTCGTGTGACGTTACTGTATGATTTATTTATAATAATCAAGTCAGATACAATTCAACTGGAAATGCATGTAGGATGCTGTTTTTTAGAACACCCAGACAAGTGTTGTCAATAGTACCGGTACTTCGGTACCAAGTCGATACTAAATTAAAAAAGATGTAATGATACAAGTGTTTCGGTAGTACCGAACATCGACTCTATCCGGTACCAGCGTGCAATATGACTGACACACGACTGATTTTGACTGAATTTGTCACCAATACAAATTCCTTGTATGTGTAAGCATACTTGAAAATAAAGCTCATTCTGATTCTAGCCCACACTCCCTCCTCCAGTACCAAGCTTAAATCTTTCTCCCATAACCTCTTGAGAGAAGTTGAAGCTCCGTCCCCCAGACTCTGAATTAGCAAGGAGTAATACACTGATGCCTCATGACCTTTTCCAAAAGCAGTAATCACCACTCCCAGAGTATCTGCCGCTTTAGGGGGGTGTATGCTACTCCCAAAAAAAGTACAGAGCAGGAGGCTCAGCTGTAAATACCTAAAGAATTGAGTGCAAATGTGAGATAACGGGGTGTAACTTAACTTCTCTGGTTAGTTTAATAGTAAGGCTTTGCAACGGCGAAATAGGGGCAAGAACTTCCTGTTCGATACAAAACCTGGCAGGGCCTCTCTCAGGTGAAAGTGGTCAATGAGCCAAATGTCTGAGACCGAATACATAATAATAAAACAAAATCTTGGGTCTATGTAACTTATTGAAATATAATCAGGGACGCTTACCGTTCCAAATGAAGGACTTCACTATGCTATCAAATTGCTTGAAATAAGAGAGGGGGACATATATAGGGAGAGATTGTAGCAGGTAGTTGACTTTTGGAATACAATTCATTTTAATAACATAAATCTTCCCTACCATAGATGTAATGAAGCCCACATTGCTCAAACCTTTTTATTAAAGGGTCAAAATTAACTTAAATTATTTTTACTTCATTTTTTGATTTTCGCCCATTTTCTCCCCAGTTTGGAATGCCCAATTCCCAATGCGCTCTTAAGTCCTCGTGGTGGCGTAGTGACTCTCACCAAACTGGGTGGCAGAAGACGAATCTCAGTTACCTCTGCGACTGTCAATCCACACATCTTATCACGTGGCTTGTTGAGCGCGTTACCGCGGAGACATAGCACGTGTGGATGCTTCATGCTATTCTCTGCGGCATCCACGCACAACTCACCACGTGCCCCACTGAGAGCGAGAACCACATTATAGCGACCACGAGGAGGTTATCCCATGTGACTCTACCCTCCCTAGCAACCGGGCCAATTTGGTTGCTTAGGAGACCTGGCTGGAGTCACTCAGCATGCCCTGGATTCGAACTCGCGACTCCAGGGGTGGTAGTCAGCGTGTTTACTCACTGAGCTACCCAGGCCCCCTAATTTATTAAAATAATTATATTAAACTGGTGTGTTCAATAGTACATTATAATATTAGCATATTTTTGCTGTGGTATCGAAATTGGTACCATTTCACTGGTATCGGTACCGACTACAGAAATTTTGGTACAGTGACAACACTAACATAGACTGTATAAACGTAAGTCATAATTGAAATAAATAAAAAGCACTATGATGTCAATATGCAGTCCTATATATTTAATGAGTTATACTTGTGTTAGTCAGTAAACAACAGATTATACATTTATTAAGCACAGACTTTATTCACACCACCAGACTACAATGTAAATATCACAATAAGTCATATACACTTATATGCCTCAATTGTTTCTGTGTATTCTTTGAGTTAAAAGCAGCTCTTACATTCATATAGAATGTTTTGTAATTTTGTGAACTAGGGCTGAAACGACTAGTCTTCATTATCGACAACGTCAGCAATAAAAAATTGTCAACAAAAATTTTCATGGTCGAATAGTAGTTTGATCTCATTTAACGTAACATGAGATCACATTAAACTCTAATGATGACACGTGAGAGCAGCACTGCAGTTTGCACCTGACTGAGGAGAGGAAGAAAACACAGCTCACAGTCCAGATGCACTCTAAACTTTCCAAACAGCTTCAGGTGATGTAGATCACAAAGTATGAGGGAATTATACAAAAATACCAAATAAGTAAATACAGAAGCACACTCGTTGTGGAATAAGCAGAGCTGGAGCTCTTTAAGGGAAACACCCCGGCATTACATCTTAAATGCAGTTCTATTTAATGCGTTATAGCTTTATTAAAGTTTAAATAATACGGAAGCAGATCACGTAAATAACTACAAACTCAGAAACTGGCATTTCTCTGTGCGGTCAGCGCTTCTTCTGTGAGTTGCGTGAATGTCCCGATCTAAGGGGGAGAGATTGAAACTGCACCCGGCTGATGCACACACTGTCGCGGGGACGCTCATCCCTCGAGCGTGCACCTTTAATGCAGCTAGATTATAATGTGATGTCTCACAACTTATTGAATCATAATATATGTGTCACTGTGCATTTCGTATCGCAAAGAAAATTGGCAATACGCAGCTTTATTAATAAGAGAGAGTTTGTTTTTTTGTGAGTTAAAGATGAATTGAAGTGAACAGAAAGGTGAGAGAGGTAGTCTTTGCCCCATTATACACTGCAACAAAATACGTTTTTGATTTGTTTTTGTTTTGGCTCCAATATAAATATCTAAAACTCCTTTTTTAAAACATTTTCTTTAGCAGCTATACTGCAGAAGAAAAAATTGTTATCTGAGAATGTTGAAAATAATATTAAAAATACAAATATTTTAAAATATCTAAAAATCCATTAAAAAAGATACTTTCACCTGTGAAGCAGCATATACGATATTTAGACTTGCTGTTAGAGAACAGATCTTGAATATAAGTATATTTTGTCTTTAATGCACTCGCAGAAGTAAAACCAAGTGAAAAAATACACTTATATTTAAGATCCATTCTCTTAAAGCAAGTCTAAATGTCTTATATGTTGCTTCTCAAGTAAATGTATCTTGTTTTAAGGATTTTTAGACAATTTTAAATGGAAAACAAAAACACGACAATAATAGGAGTTTTTGCAGTGAATTTCTTTACTGAATTAAAGTTTTTTTTTTTTCCTTTAATTCAGTGAACGTCATTTAGAGGTAATTTTTAAAAGATGATGTTGTCCTCTTTATTGTTAGTAAGCACGTTTAATACAGCCTTTTAAGTCGGGACACAAGCTGAATAATCGGTTAAGAGCTAATGATTAATCATTGCAATAATCGCCGAATAGTCTAATAATCTTTCTAATAATTGTTAGATTAATGGATTAGCAAAATAATCGTTAGTTGCAGCCCTATTGTGAACAAATTAGACCAGAACACAACACAAAAACATTTCTAACTTCTGAATGAGAGATGTTCACGATGACGTATCAGAAGGCGTGTGTATTTGGCTCCCTGGTTCCAGAGATTATTTTAAAATAAGTTTTTTCTCCAATTTATCAGAATTTCAATTCCAATAAAAATTCTTTACACATTCCTTAGGACTGTGTTTATACCTTGTTTTTGAATAATTTCTGATTAAAAAAAAAAAAAAAAAGGGCAATACATTTGAGGACCGATGTTGTCGTTAAGAAGTGATATGTAAGAGTTGTTGGTCCCTTTGCTTGTCCTTAAGTTGTTTTTGTAACGTGGCCCATCTGTTGTGAAAATGCTGCCTCAGGACTGGACTTCAACCGAGTCCTCCCCACCCGCTGTGCCCTCATGCATACAATTGCCTTCCCCTCACCGTTCAGAGTGGCCTGTTTGTCTCTGCCTGCACAACACAATGGAGACTACAGCACAACAGCCTTATCGGAGCGTTCTGTTGTGCCCTGCTGTCAGAAAGCCAACGGTAAAAAATAACACCACGAGTAAAGAAATGGGGTGGTATGTCTACGTTATGGGAGACTTTCAGAACTGTTAACAATGAACGACAACCTTAAAACAGTATTGCTCGGGATGTCTTTTTCAGCCTCTGCCTAAATAAAGTTATTATCTGTACATTTCAGAAACCATGTGGCTAATGGCCAAGTTGCCATTTTGTTTGTTTATCAGAATCTTCACCAACATGCAGATTTTTTTTCATGTTAGGTGCATAACAAGGGATGTAATATTCTTAATGTTTGTGTGGAGTATCTGTGGCATGCTGTTGATTAGCAAAGACAAGAGGCGTTATTTACTAACTGTGCATACGCACGTGTTTGTGTGTGAAACCTGTGTGCAAACATTTTCACACAGAAATGAGGGGTGCTGTTGTGCGCACGTCCACAGGCCCACATAGCTGGACCCGTATTTACGCACATCGGTGGAGGAACAGTTTAAACATCCATAGAATACTTATAGATGGGTTATTCATGTTTGCCTTGTCATGTGTGTGTTCATTTACTGGGAGCTTTTGACACTAGCTGTAATAATAATCATTAAGTAATGCCTCAACGCAGAAAATAACTTGTTTTTATTACAAATAAATACAAAATAGATAATACAAACCTAGAACACACACAAACATCAACACTACTGGTCAATACATCAGTGGTTCTCAACTGGTTTTGCTTCGGGACCCAGATTTTATATTGGACATCAAGTCACAACCCAACAAAATAAAAACATTTAACCTGTATTTAAAGGTACTATATGTAATATTTTTACTGTACTAAATCATAAAATCCGATAACAGTGCTACAGCCAGTATATTCTACTTTGAAGTTTCCATTCCAGGTCGGAATTTCTGTTTATGTTTTGGCCTGTGAGATCCCACCCACTGCCCACTCACCGATAATATTTCAACACCGCCGGTTTGCCAGATTTGAACAAGTTCCACCCGACCTAAAAAGCCTCGCCATCCATCTAAAACCCACCATGACCAGAGGCATTGTAAAACAAGATAAATGTAGGAGATGCCTTTGGAAGATGGAGACAGCTTAAAGCCCAGAAATCCTTTAAAATGAATGCCGAGTTGGCTAATTTGCATGTCAACATTCTGGCAACCCGCATGAGCTTCAAGTCTGGGGCGGGGCAGACAACTCTCCAATATTTTGAATTTGGACTGCAGTACCCATTTCAAATGCTTGTTGTCAATCTGACATATTGCACCTTTAATGTTGCCTGGGTAGCATTTTTGTAACAAAAATAAAACGCACCATAATGTCAATATGCAGTCCTGTGTATTTAATGTGTATATTCTACTGTTAGGCAATAAGCAACACATCATATAATGCGCAATTTGGAAATCCTTTATTTTGGAGCATAGCACAATGTTGTTGTTTTCCTCTGTGCTGTTTAGCATGTCGGGCTGTCTGCTCTTTCAGAAGTTTGACTTCCTCCATAGCGCTTTAAACTAGAAAATTGTCAATAGAATTAAAGTGGGCTAAAAACTTTCAATGCATTTTAATTTACATTTATTCATTTAATAAAGAGACTGGACGATGAGTTGTTTGGTATGCTCAGATAGGAAGGGCCTGATTTTCCTGATGTTGTACAGAGCAGATCTCCACAATTGGGTAGACCTTGCGATGTGGTCTGTGAAGTTTAACTGATTGTCAAACACAACCCCAAGATTTCCGGCTGTCTTGGCTGGTGTGATCGTTGATGAGTCTAGTTGAATGGTGAAATTGTGCTGAACTGCTGGGCTCGCTGAAATCACAAGAAGCTCAGTTTTAGCGAGGTTGAGTTAGAGGTGATATTCTTTCATCCAAGACGAGATGTCTGCTGGGCAGGCTGAGATCCATGCAGCTACCGTAGGATCGTCACGCCGGAATGAGAGGTAGAGTTGTGTGTCATCAGCGTTGCAATGGTAGAAAAAGCCATGTGCCTGAACAATAGATCCCAGTGATGACATGCATATGAAGAAGAGGAGGGGCCCAAGTACTGAACCCCGGGGTATCCCAGTAGCTAGTTGGTGAGACTTAGACACCGCTCCCCTCCAAGACACTCTGAAGGACCAAACTGTGAGAAGACTCAAACCAGCGGAGCTCAGTTCCAGTGATGCCTTTTGCCGTGAGGGTTGACAGGAGAATCTGATGGATTACAGTGTCAAATGCAGCAGATGGAAGGAGAACCATGGCATTGTTCTTTACCTGCTGTCCGCGACCCTATCTGAACAGACTTAGCAAGCGTTGCTGAATGCATATAGGGGAGACACTGACCCCATACAATAAGTTACAAAATACTATGTGTTATAACTCAATCTGAGATAATTTCTGCATAAAAATGTCTCTTTTTACAGACTTGTCTCTTATTTTGTAAAAAGAAATGGGAAATGTATGTACATTAATATATTTACAGTGGAAACCTAGCGGTCAAATAAGCCTGAGGGTTTGTATTTTTGCTAAAGTATTTTTTTTTTCTAAAGCACTTGATTTCAGCTAAAAAAAAAATTTTTACTTGATGTGTAAAGTTTTGAGCAATTTATCTAGTTGGATGAACTTACTGTGTGTTTCTGACTCCGCTTCATGTGAACAGTGTTTGACAGAAAATTACATAATATCCTTTCAATGTCCCCACCCAATATCCCCGCACACACCAAGAAAAAGTAACCTGGTTCATTTTGTAGCTTGTCATGACATGAGTTGAAAGATTGGATATAACTGCGCAGACAATGTTAGGAAGTGATTCTATTATATCACACCAGTCTCATGCTGACACATTTAATATTTAAGTGTTATGAAACAATCATACAGTTTTGAAAGTAAAACCATATTTTATCTGCTTATTTCGCATGCCTTCTAGGCTTCCTTTGTAAATGCATTAGAGCTATGGTCTGTAGACATTAAGTTGAAAATAACCCAGATTGTACCTTTGCCCTCTGGAATAGTCTAATTGGACTATTTATTAAGTGAGGTATTTTCCCTGTGCTCTCCATCTCCTCTACACAGTGTTCCTAATTCCTGTCCAGCGAGTCCTCGTGGCGCAGGATCTTCAGGATACCGCTACGGACGCAACATCACCTCAGACCTTCAGCTGGCAGCTGAGTTTGCAGCCAAGGCTGTATCAGAACAGCGCACTGAAGCCACAGGAGGAGACAGTCCTAAGGTAAGAGCCTTCACGATCCTTGGCTGGTTGCTATCGATGATGCACATCAGAGTATGTGAGTGGAATGGAGCGACAGCAATTTACCCTCCCACTCAGAGCATTCTCCTGCTGACTGTTGAAAGAAACAATGCTCTGTGTTCCACTCCACGTAAAGTTCGTTAAAGTTCAATATGTTCAATACGTAATATTTTATTTATAACGTCTAGGCACAAGATGTGTACATTGAATGATGATTAAATAAATAATTCTTTGAGAAAAGTTTATGCTTCATTGAAATTCTTAACATTAACTTGTGTTATGCTTGTGATGGACTGATATCAGAGAAATCTTTGTGCAAGAGAAAACACTTTCAAAAAAACCTGCTCTTCGCTCCTTGCAAAATCACACAATGCTACTCCATTTAGCTCACATAGTCTAATCCACATGCAGTTCTCTCGTATCATTTGAATGCTTGTTAATACATTGTGTTTGTTTCCAAAATTCACTATTCTCTTTCTTCAGGATGAATCCAAACCTCCATACTCGTATGCTCAGCTGATCGTTCAGGCCATCTCTTCTGCACCAGACAGACAGCTAACACTAAGCGGCATCTACGCTCACATCACCAAGCATTATCCATACTACAGGACAGCCGACAAGGGCTGGCAGGTCAGTTTATATGCTAATTCATCTCTACTCTCTTTTTCTTCTGACAGTACTTTGTATCTATTAAAATGTGAGTTGTGTTTATTGTTAGATCTGGCATTGTAATGAACTAATTTGGTTTCTCTCAATCATATTTTCAGAATTCCATCAGACACAACCTGTCTCTGAACCGCTACTTTATTAAAGTGCCACGCTCACAGGAAGAGCCAGGAAAGGGTTCATTCTGGCGTGTAGACCCCTCGTCTGAGGCCAAGCTGGTGGAGCAGGCCTTCCGAAAGCGCCGGCAAAGAGGGGTATCCTGTTTCCGCACACCCTTCGGCCCACTCTCCTCCAGGTGGGAGCTCTGACACATGAAGCACACCACTGCACCACGCTGTCCCTCTTATAACACTGTTATATCCTGCTATACCTCTCACACAGTCTCACATATTAGCCTTTTAGAAGCCTACTTAGCCTCTTCTGTTTTCCCTCTTTCCCCTTCTGTCTGTTTCTTCAATGGGCAGAACAAAGTAAGTCTGTCGCCTCTTTGTATTTGATCAGTTTCGTTTGGGTCATTTCTGCTTTAGGAGTCATTGTTTGAAGCAGCTTAAGCTTTCCATGTGCTTTCTGGTTTTGAAAGCTCTGTATGATCTTCCATTAGGCTTTGAGGCAGGGTACAAAATTAACACTTGGCACATTTGGGTAAAAATTGGATTTGGAGGGTTTGTAAAACAGAGTTATGGCCCATTATGTTATTGAGAATTTCAACGTAATGCTTGGTTTAAATTAGAGGTAGACCGATTTATCGGTTTTACAGAATAATTGGTACCAATAGTTGCTATTTGGAGCAATACAGTAGTTATCGGCAAAAATCTATGCTGATATTTATTTATTTAGTTTATCTGTGTCCCCCTGTGGCCGGCGCTGGTGGACTTTACATTTAGAACTGATTAGTTCTACAGTATAACAGGGGTCTCTAGAGGTGAAATAAACATTCATGTGGGGATTTGCTGTATCTAAATCTTTCATCATTGATTATGTTCATCATTATTTATCCTCACTTTAATCCATAGATAATCAAGTGTTTTCAGTTGAAGCGAGGGCATGCAAAGAAAAATCTGACTATATGGAAATGTCCCCCGTCAGCACATACATTGTCTTCAACTTCATATTTTGTGAATAATATTAAAACTTATTCCTCATTAAACCTCATCTTGTGAAATATACATATACAAAACCCTCTATAAAAAGATTAAATTGGTTAATACTTAAATATTGAGCATTGTAATGGAGCCAAGTCTCGGTCATTGCAAAATAAGAGTCCCTGGTGTGTTTCGGGCTTGTTTATAGTTGAAAGTCTCACATTATGCATTATGTGTCACACTGGGAAAGACAGGACCCAAACACAGAGGTAAAGCTCACAAGTCTTTAATGAAACATTCTACACAAAATTGCTACAGCACCAGCTCGGTCGAGCTCAATAAGGAAGCCACTGGGGCGAGGATAGTGTGTTCGTCAGTGTGTGTGCTGTGGAGGTCCGGAACAACCAGTTGAAGAGCGGTGTGATGCGAAGCAGAGCCCAGAACTAGTTTCCTGACATGTGGGCAGAAACCAAGGAATCCTCCTTGAGTGCGATCACCAGGCAATGGTGATCTGATGGGCAAACTTCTTGGCATCCCCAGACGAATTACCTCGCTGCTGGTAAAAGCGATCGATGAGGGCGTGATCCAGGATATCCCGCGCCGGAACCCAATACCTCTCCTCAGTTCCATAGCCCTCCCAGTCCAACAGATATTGGTACCCTCCGCCTAACGTCAATAAGTTTCCCGACAGTGTAAGCCAGAGAGACCTCAACCAGATGCGGGGGATGGGACGGTAGTGACGGGGTGCAGATTGGAACGAAACACGTGTTTAATTGTGGATACGTGAAAGACGGGTGAACGCGACGGAGGTGAGGAGGTAGTTTGAGACGAACCACCACCGAACTAATAACCTTGATGATAGGAAATTAACCGATGAATTTGGGAGCCAGCTTATGTGAGGGGAGACGGAGTGGAATGTCCTGGGAGGACAGCCAAACCCTCTGCCCGCACACATAAGTCAGGGGTTTAGACCGGTGTCGGTCCGCTGACCTCTTAACACGAGCGCCAGTCCATAACGAGGCTTCTCTGGTGGCTTTCCAGGTGCGTCGGTACCTCTGTAAAAAGGCGTGAACAGACGGAACCTGAGTATCGGGCTCTTGGGTGGGAAACCGGGGGGACTTGTAACCGAGGCTACACTGGAAGGGTGACAACCCTGTAGACGATGGCAACGAGTTGTGAGCATACTCGACCCAAACTAAACTCTTGCTCCAAGAAGGGTTTCAGGAGGCCATACACTGCAGGGTCTTTTCCAGTTGTTGGTTGGCTCGTTCCACTTGCCAATTTGTCTGGTAACCCAGAGGACAAACTAACTGTAGCCCCCATCTGTCGACAGAACTCTGCCCAAAAGCGTGACACAAACTGGGGGCCTCTGTCAGAAACCACGTCCACGGGGAGGCCATGAATACGGAAGACATGATTAATGACCGCTACCACTGTCTCCATCGCTGAGGGTAATTTGGGGAGGGGAATAAAATGAGCTGCCTTCGAGAACCGTTCCACGACAGTCAAAGTGTCTGTGTTGCCATGGGGTGGGGGTGGAGACCAGTTATAAAATCCATGGCTATGTGCGACCAGGGCCTCGAAGGGACTGACAGCGGTTGGAGTAGCCCAGCCGGGGGACTACAGGAGGTCTTACTAGTCGCACAAATAGGACAAGTGATGATGAACTGACAAAAGTCCTGCGCAAGAGATGGCCACCAAAAACGTTTGAGTATGAGCAGCTCCTGGGTGGCAAGCGACGTTAGACAGTGACCCCATTGAAGCACATACGTTCGAACTGATCAAGGAACAAACAGCTTACCAGCTGGGCATGTGACGGGCGATGCAGCGTTACGTAGCGTGGTGCGGACTTTAGCCTCCACCTCCCAGGACACCATGGTCACCACTCGAGAAGCGGGAAGGATGGTGTCCACTGGTGCGGTGGAGGTCTCGATCTCGAAACATCGATGAAGGGAATTGGGCTTGATGTTTTTGGAGCCCGGATGATACGAGAGAGTGAAATATAACACCCAGCGAGCCTACCTAGAGTTAAGATGTTTAGCGCTACGGATGTACTCTAGGCTCTTGTGATCAGTCCAAACCACGAAAGGTATCCCCGAACCCTCTAACCAGTGATGCCACTCACCCAAGGCCAACCGGACAGCCAGTAAATCCCGGTTACCGACATCGTAATTCCGTTCGGCCGGAGTTGGCCGGTGCAAAAAGAATGCACAAGGATGCACCTTTCCATCTGAGGGAGAGCGTTGAGAGAGAACTGCTCCAACACCGACCTCTGACACATCCACCTACACCACGAACTGTAACGTAGGGTCAGGGTAATTAAAATGTGTGTGGTGGAAAACCGCTCTGAGTTTAGCAAACACGGACTCTGCCCATGGAGACCAACTAAACTCGCATGTAGTGCGCATGTAGGTAAGATCCGTTAGAGGCACAGCGAGTTGGCTATAGTTCCTAATAAATCTTCGACAAAAGTTAACGTACTCCAGAAACCTCTGCAAAGCCTTGCGAGAATCTGGGGTTGGCCACTCAGCTACGGCTTTAACCTTTGCCGGGTCCATACACACTCCCTCGGGTGAAATGATGAACCCCAGGAATTAAACCAACTGCGCATGAAAAACGCACTTCTCCGCCTTGACAAACAGCCAGTTCTCTAGCAGTCGCTGAAGAACCTGCCTGATGTGCCGCATATGGTCTTGCATATTCTGGGAGAAGATCAGAATATCGTTGAGATAAACGAAAGCAAAATGATCTACCATGTCTCAAAGCACATCATTCACGAGCCCCTGGAAGATGGTGGGCGGAGTTGCTGAACCAGTGTAGTAAGCTCCGGGAGCTGTGAAGCCATCATTTCCATACCGTGGTTCGATGCAGAAATCTGCTCTTGATGTCGACCAAGCAGAGAACCCCTTGCCAAGACAGGGCAGAGCGAACAGTGGTCTCCTCCGCTTTGTTCATAGCTGGCTGATTTATTCTGTCACACTGAGGAAAGACAGGACCCAAACGCAGAGGTAAAGCTCACAAGTCTTTAATGAAACAGTCTACACAAAAGCGCTACAGTGCCAGCTCGGTCGAGCTCAATAAGGAAGCCACTGGGGTGAGGCTAGTGTGTTTGTCAGTGTGTTTGCTGTGGAGGTCCGGAACAATGAAGAGTGGTGTGGTGCAAAGCAGAGCCCAGAACTAGTTTCCCGACACGTGGGAAGCGATCACCAGGCAACGGCGATCTGATGGGCAAACACCACTGGAGACAAAGCAACCAACAGAACGGAACTTCACACTAAACAGGAGAACAACGTTAAGGTACAGCAAACAATAAACCAGCAAACATACAGGGAACACACAAGGGATAAAGTAGAGCGTGCAATCAGAGGAAGACAGGTGGAGTGTGTGAGAAACACAATACCGTAATCTACGCCTCCCCGGGAGCGATCAGCATTTCCATTACGCTCACCGACTCCACCTGTGAAACACGAGGGAAAGAGAAAAACAAACAACAGCAAATGCCGGAGCCATGACATTTGGTTGAACAATAAACTGTGTCTGGGATTTTATTAATTTTGGACTTTTTGTCTGTGCCCGTCATAGTAAGGAAAGACTAAGAATTTTTTTTTTTTTACATTTTATAAATTGATTTAAAAAAACTGTCTGCCAAATAATTTTCCACAAGTTTCCGTTTCCACTACTATTATCGGTATCGGCATAATCCACTATCGACCTCAAGTTAAATTGAAATGTAAGAATCATATTCTGACTATCACTGACATAATTGACATGAGCAAATCAAAGTTATATCAAAAAGATATAGAGTCTTATGGTGTACTACTAACAGGGTTCCCACAGTCATAAAAATGTGGAGAATTTTTCAGTTTCGATTTCTTGGCCCGGAAAAATCATGGAAATAAATAAAAACCTTTTAATGTCATGGAATGATTATAGGAATTCCTAAAGTGAATATATTTTTTCCTGGCTGTGCTCCAGTTCTAAAATATTTCATTACAGGGTACTCTAAAATTGTGGGACTGGGTAAAAATATTTATTTTTTCAATGCTTTGCAATCTTCATTTGAACGATCAATTCTTAAATCTCGGGAACAATCTTTTACTCTGTGCACAACCATCACTACAATGAGAGGAAATTGCTCGCATTTACAATCACATTTTGCACTATGCGATTAAAAATGTCTATGATTGGCCACTGGCTGGTAAATGCTCAGATTTCACTCACCAGTGATTGAGTAGTATAGTAAGAACTTCAGCATTGTGTTTAGAGTGGTTTGACTCATTCTGTGTGTGTTCAAAGACAAGATCCATGCAGTCCATTTGTCATTAATGTCTCTTTTAATACTCTCTCTGTTCTTTACAGTCAGTTGATCAAAAATATATTTTTTTAAATTCTAATCATACATAGCACGGATGAGAGAAAGCCATTTTAGTCCTCTCTCATTAACATGTGCTTATTTACAGATGCTCTTAAAAGAAATTAAGTTTTTTTTTATAAAGAGACAGTGCCAGTTTAACGTGTTCAACAAATCAATTTAAATACTTGGAAATAGTGCAAATTATGCAAATAAACATGTAACACAATAAAATAAATGCAGTATAATATGTTACGTCCTCCCCAGTCTAGGGTTGGAGAAGAGTAATAAAATGGTTAAAAGAGGAGAGATCAGGATGTTTCCCGTCTACAGCCCCAGCACTACAAAAACCACAATTCACCAATTAAAGAAAATGTATTTTATTGTATAACAAAGTGGGAGTAACAGAAAAAGTCTTCAGGAGAGGGCTAAGCTAAAATAACAAACAAAAAGAGTCTTCCCTTGAGGGGGAAGTAAATTACCTGTAAAAGAAAAGAACAAAACAAACAAACAACAGAAAACTTCCCTACCACCCTCTGTACAAAAACAAGAGAAAAATTCTACACAAACAAAACTGGCACCCACCTTCCTATGAATGTTCCCATACAACTTTTAACTTAAAAAGTAAGTGAGGCACACAGCACAACATTGACAGCACACAGCAAACGAAAATCCAGGTGGCACACAGCAACACCATTCAACACACAATGGCACACCATAGCACCATTCAATACGCAACAACAAACACCACCACAGTCTGGGGCAGGAGAAAGGAAACACTCCTTTGGAGGCAAATCTCTCTTGGTCTCTCTCCTTGAGTATGAGGTCTGTTGGGCCTTTAACCTGGCACCCTCCAACCACTGGCCAAGCACGGGAGGTAAGGGTTCCGAGATGGCAATTAGAAACGGGTGGCAGTCATCAGTACCTGTTAGAGAAGAGCAGGTGGAGCAACAGGAAAGGTGGAAAACATCGCATTTGCCCTATATAAGCGGGTGCTCAAACATCATCAGAATTTCTGACTGAGGGACAAGAACACATTACTCATTCCACGAAACTCTGATGTAGTAATTTGGCCAAGTTTTGCAGTGTCTCGTTCCCTTTATCTCAGGGAACCGAGGTTACGTAAGTAACCGGAGACATTCCCTATCGACTCGGTTCACTCGACATTGCATTTGAACGCTATGAGGAATCTATCACCCAGTCCCATCACCCTGCACAACGTAACGTCATACCCTAGATGTACCAGGGTAGAAACACTTAGAAGAATGTGTATATGAAGTAAAGGTCCTTCGGCCGTGACCTCATGTGTATGAAAATGTGTGTTAGAAAATGAATAACCCCACATGTTGAAACCAGGTGGAAAGTCAGTATTAATCTGAGGATCTATATAAGTCATATAATACACAAAGAATAATTAACCCTTTCATAACCAGAGGTAGGGAGGGAGGTTTTATTCTATTGGAAGTGCTTGTGAGTTCTAGTGGGCGTAAATTGGATAGCGGCTTACTTAGGCGGCTGTATGAAAATTATAACAGGAAGCCTGCCCGAATAAGGAGCTCAGGCTCACCCACTGGGTGAAGGAATAGTAGCTCTCTAGACAGAGAGGACTCGGAAGCGATGGATGCATCATCTAGGTCGGGTGTCAAACTCAGTTCCTGGAGGGCCACAGTCCAGCAGAGTTTAGCTTCAATGCTAATTAAACACACCTGAAGCAGCTAATCAAGGTCTTCAGGAGTGCTTTAAGATTACAAGGAGGCATTTTGGAGCAGGGCTGGAACTAAACTCTGCAGGGCTGTGGCCCTCCAGGAACTGAGTTTGACACCCCTGATCTTGTTCGAACGTGTTCTACAAAGACCATCCTGCTGCAAAGCATATATCCTGTAGGAATATACTGTTTGTCCATGCCCATGAGGAAGCCATGCCTCTAGTTGAATGCGCCTTTATGCCAATAGGGCATCTAATGCCCTGACTCATAAGCAAGGCGATCACATCAACGATCCAGTGAGAGAGCCTTTGTTTGGAGATGGACATGCCTTTTGTGCATCCTCCATAACAAACAAAGAGCTGATCTGACAGTCTAAACTGGCGAGTGCGCTCCATATACAATGCAATGCCTGCAGGGGGCATAATAAATGCGCTAACTGCTCCTTATCCGAATTAGATGGAAGAGAAGAGAAAGCTTTTAGATGCACTATCTGAGCCCTGAAGGGTGTGGAAAGCATCTTGGGCACATAGCCTTTTTTGGGTTTGATGGTGGCTTTTGAAATCCCCAGACCGAATTCCAGACATGAATTGTCAACCGACAGCACCTGAATATCACAAACCCGTTTTACTGAGGCCTAAGCCAACAGCAGTGCAGTCTTTAAATAGAGAACACGCAACTCAACGGATTCCAATGGTTCGAACGGGGGGCTCGTGAGCGCCTTCAGCACCAGATTTAAGTCCCATGTTGGAACCGTAGCAGGGCGAGGGAACTTTATTATCAGATCATGTCTGTCTATAGAGGAACCAGCCTCTGGGGTGTGAAATGCCGATATGGTTGCTACATAGACCTTAAGCATCCAACCGCTCTTGAAGGAATGTAAGGATCTCCGTTATGGAGCAGTTCACTGGGTCTTTGTAATGTGAAGAGCACCAATCCGCAAATGATCGCCATTTTAGTGCATAGAGGCGTCTCGTAGATGGTGCTGTAGCTTGCAAAATGGTGTTCATTATAGACTGAGCCAATTCCGGCTCGTGTGCTGTGCTCCATTCAGGGGCAATAAATGTAGGTTCCACTGCTCCTGCTGGGGATGCCAACTTGTGCCCTGCACTTGAGAGCAGATCCCTCCTCAGTGGTAGTTCCCATAGAGGGCTGCCTAGTATCTCCATTTCTGGAAACCGTGGCTGGTTGGGCAATTTTGGCACAACCAATAGAACCGATTCCTTGTCTTCTCGGACTTAGCTGATGACAGAGTGAAGGAGATGCACTGGGGGAAACACGTATTTGCGTTTTGCCTGCCACTTATGGGCCAAGGCGAATCAGAACGAGGTGATTTACTATGTTGAAATGGAAAGCTTTCACCGCTAAGAAGACTGCTAGCATTTCCAAGCAGTTGAAAACCTGACCCAGCATCACACCCTGCTGATAAAGCTGTCCATGGTGCTAAAGCAGCAAGGCAGCGGTGAGTCATGGTGATACACATGTGCCCCCGGCGCCAGGCATGACTCGGTACATGGTGTTTGAGCAAGCACTGGAGAGGTCTCATGTGTAAAAGACCTAACGGTATGCGAGGAGATTGTGAACCTCTGCCCATAACAACAGTGTGTCTCGTGACGGTAACTGTGGGTGGTACAATGGCATTGAATCAAGGTGGCCTGTGCGCAAATTGGGGCGTATATCCGTGCTCAATTGTTTTTTGCACCCAGTCAGAAACACCCGTGAGAGCTCGCCACGTGTCTGCATGGTGAGACAGTGGCTGCATCAGTTTCCTCTTTATAAGAGAGAGAGTGCAGCTCGCCATAGGGAAGTGGTTGATCATAGTGTGTGGGGTGTAAGAAACGCGGAGAAACTGAACCCTCTTTTTGAGAATGTGAGCATCTTGTGTGATCGAAACAAGCGCTTTTTTCATTTTTAATACATTCTTTATTTGCAAACAGCACACATGAACAACATTTTGTATAACACTCTGGTCCCGGTGAACTGCAGGAAACAGAACAGCAGGGCGGCATTTCTCAGCATTTCCGTGACCAGACATGCCGGTCCAAAATCACCAAGTTACCCATCACCTTTCCGATGGCCTGTGTGGTAAATTTAGAAGCTCACAGCGTCAGATCTGTGGCAGTGTGGAGCTCTTTAACCACATCAGGATTTGGGCTTTGCTCATCCACATCTTTGAGAAGCTTGGCCTGAAAGACTTGAAGCACTGCCATGCTATGGAGAGCCGGACCACCCTGGCCCGCCGCAGTGTAAGCTCTTCCAGCCAGTGTGGACGTCAGTCAGCACGGCTTGGAAGGGTGGGCGGTGCGGGATTTCCATCCCATAGCTGTAGGGCAGAGATGAGCTGAAACCACCTCTTCAATAGGGGGAAGTTTAGCATATCCCTTATCCTCAGCATGGTCCACTTTTGTGAGGACCGCAGCTCCTCCGATTTGGATGCGAGACGAATAGGGCGCATGCCAGGTCTTTGTGAGCTTGTTGTGGACTTCCAGGAAGAACGGTGCAGTTCTGCAGGAACCACCCATCTAGGTGAGATTTTACCAGCTCCTCTGGGGTGGACCACTCAAGACCGAGCTCCTCAACCGCCCATGTGAGGACACGAAGAAGCTCTCTGTCAGTGGACAGCGCGCACTACTTACCCTCACTGGGGGAAGGGGCTGCAGCATCCTCCATGGACCATTCTACCATGTCCGATGCTGCAAGGGACACGGCATCATTATCATCATCAGACCCGCCAAATATGACAACACCATGCTCATTCACAGAGGGCCGGAGGTCATCACGTGCGTACTGCACTGGCGAAGACACTGTGGGGGAAGATTGAGGGGCTCATGGGGCTTGCGCCGGCGCGGGATCCTCCTCTGGTACTTCCATCTCTACCTCGCGGCCCGCCGTGCTTCCTCATGTGGTCCCTCGAGACTTAACACAGAGGAAGTGGTTGGGAGGGTGCGGGAGGCGGAATCGTTCCTCAGAACAAGGGCGACCCTAGAGCGGAGTGTCTGAGACTCATATCCTCACAGTGAGGGCAGTCTGTCCCCAAGAGTGCTGCTTCGGTGCGGGTTCGGCCCAGGCAGCGAACGCAGCTCTCATGTTGGTCTGACAGAGCGATGTGTCGCTCACAGGAACACTTGCGATACGACATCTTTAAAAAGACACGTACACAAAAGCGGCTCTTTTATGTGTGTTTTACGTCACTTGGATGGAATTATATATATTGAAAGGATACAACTCCTGCCTGGATGCTGCGGGAAGTGGGTAGATGTCTCGCTGAGCGGAAAACCTGATCCAGCAGCAAAGCGGAGAGACTTCTTCGCTGGAACACTAGAGGGGGTGGGTGAATCTTCACCGCAGGCACTGGACTCAGGCAAAGAACATCCTGATGCATCTGCAGGGAATCCCATCCGCTGAAGGGTGTCCGTCAACGGCGAAGAGCGGGCTGATCAAGATGAGATGATCTGTTGTAGTCAAGACGAGACTATGTTGGTCTTCAAGGAAGAAATTCTGAAGAAATTATGTTTGAGCACCCGCTTATATAGGGCAAATGCGCGCCTAAGGGGTGGAGCTCAAACGTTATTGCCAATCACAAGATTGCCGTTATGATACAAGGGCTTCAACTAGGTCGTGGAAAATACATTTTCCCCATGGCGTTGAAATGCAATGTCGAGTGAACTGAATCGACAGGGAACAGAAAACAACATATACCAAAACAGTGGCAAACAACACACAGAAAAAAACCATCCACAGATGTAATATAAAATAAAACAAACATGTCCTGTGACGTAACAAAGATCATATTTATTGATTGAATACATGAATTTGTTTTTGTTTTTTAAATAAAAGCTCAAATGTGACCAGAACGATGAAAAACCAAAAAAATATAATTAGTCAAATAAATGTTTTCGTAATGTACCTAGTTAGAAGGTCCCCTGTATAATTTGCTGGGAGAATTTCTTTCATAAGCAAAGTAATCGTTATTGTATTCAAATGAATAAAGAGCTTGTGAATCGGAATCAAATCAGGAAATCTGTATTAATACCCAGCCCTATAAAATTGTTTAAAATCCCCTTATCCAGTTATCACAAACAAATGGAAAGTTTGTTCGTCAAAAAGAGTGGAAAAAGAAAAGCTCAGTGACTAATTGGCTTTTGTTTTTGTCAGAAGTTTAGTTAGGAAGCCAGAAGTTTTTTAACCCAATTATCATTATAACTACAGAACTGCAAGTGTCATCACATTCATGTCATTATATAACCAACAGAATTAAATTTTTGTGTGAGGTACTATTTAATTGAGAGTGACACCTTCACTCAAAACGAATACATTAGTTTTATATTAAATTAAATGAATCATTAGTTAAATGATTACTTTGTAATAATGAAGTAATGTGAAATACAGATTCGTGGCTGGGAAATTAATATTTAGCGATGGAAAATTCAGTTCACATTAGCAGGTTAGGCAAAAAGTTAATTTTGGACCCTGCTTGGAGTGTATCATCTCTACATATGTTTGTTGTATTCACAGTGTGTATGGAAGTTTCTGTGTGACAGGATTTTCAGGCAGGGCTTTTGGTGCATGTGACTGATTGATAATTATGTTGGTTTCAGGAGTGCCCCAGCATCTCCCACCCACTCTGGCCTCCTCTCTCCACATTCAAGCGGCCTGCAGACCCCTGAGTGTCTGTCTCGGGAAGGGTCACCAGTTTCTCATGAGCATGACTTTGGTTCCAAGCTTGCTTCTGTGCCCGAGTATAGATACTCACAGAGTGCACCAGGTAAGTGTGTGTTCTGACAGTACACAACAGTGTGTATGTCTGAAAGAATTGCAGAGTATCTAACTGAAAGTAACAGCTTATCAAATAATGAAACATTTTTTAAGTAGAAGTGTAGTAGAGGTAGACCCAATAGATTGGTTTTATTAATTGGTGCCAATAGTTGCTTTATGAAACAATAAAAAAAATATGTATTGCTCTGTTTCCCTGTGGCTGATGCTGGATGATTTTAAGGTTAAAACGGCTTGGTTCTCCAATATAACAGCAGCCTCTAGAGGTGAAATAAAAACCATGACTGACACCTTGTGGGAATTTCTGTATCTAAATCTAAAACAACTGACAATATCATTATTTTTACTCTCACTTCCATGTATATTGTTATTTTGATTTGATAATCAAGTGTTCTAAATCAAAGCAAAATGTGACAACTTCATATCTTGTGAATAACAATAAACCTTTTTGCCTCATTTAACATCATCTGGTGGTGTGTGTGTGTGTGTGTGTGTGTGTGTGTGTGTGTGTACACACATTTGGCCAAAAGTTTGGAATGATGTACAGATTTTGCTGTTTCGGAAGGAAATTGGTACTTTAATTCACCAAAGTGGCATTCAACTGATCACAATGTATAGTCAGGACATTAATAATGTGAAAAATTACTATTACAATTTGAAAAAGAACTTCTTAACCTACTTCAAAGAATTCTCATAAAAAAATCCTCCACGTGCAGCAATGACAGCTTTGCAGATCCTTGGCATTCTAGCTGTCAGTTTGTCCAGATACTCAGGTGACATTTCACCCCACGCTTCCTGTAGCACTTGCCATAGATGTGGCTGTCTTGTCGGGCACTTCTCACGCACCTTTCAGTCTAGCTGATCCCACAAAATCTCAATGGGGTTAAGATCCATAACAATCTTTTCCAATTATCTGTTGTCCAATTCCTGTTTCTTTGCCCACTCTAACCTTTTCTTTTGGTTTTTCTGTTTCAAAAGTGGCCCATAAGGCCTGCACCCCTGAGTCTTCTCTTTACTGTTGTACATGAAACTGGTGTTGAGCAGGTAGAATTCAATGAAGCTGTCAGCTGAGGACATGTGAGGCGTCTGAGACTCTGATGTACTTATCCTCTTGTTTAGTTGTACATCTGGCCTTCCACATCTCTGTCTGTCCTTGTTAGAGCCAGTTGTCCTTTGTCTTTCAAGACTTTAGTGTACATCTTTGTATGAAATCTTCAGTTTTTTGGCAGTTTCAAGCATTGTATAGCCTTCATTCCTCAAAACAATGATTTTTGCCATTTTTGACCTAATATTGCCCTTAAGACATGCCAGTCTATTGCATACTGTGGCAACTCAAAAACAAACACAATGTTAAGCTTCATTTAACGAACCAAATAGCTTTCAACTGTGTTTGATATAATGGCAAGTGATTTCTAGTACCGAATTAGCAATTTAGCATGATTACTCAAGGATAAGGTGTTGGAGTGATGGCTGTTGGAAATGGGGCCTGTCTAGATTTGATCAAAAATATTTTTCAAATAGTAATGGTGCTGTTTTTTACATCAGTAATGTCCTGACTATACTTTGTGACCAGTTTAATGCCACTTTGGTGAATTAAAGTACCAATTTCCTTCCGAAACAGCAAAATCTGACATCATTCCAAATTTTGGCCGCCTGTGTGTGTGTGTGTGTGTGTGTGTGTGTGTGTGTGTGTGTGTGTGTGTGTGTGTGTATATATATATATATATTAGTTTCAAGACTTCTACAAATTTGAAGTAGCTTCCCCAACACTGATGTCTGAGTGTATATTCTCTCACTCTTTGGCATTGCCCCTGTCTGACAGGCTCTCCAGTGAGCGCCCAGCCTGTAATCATGGCCTTGCCGCCTCAGCCCTCAGCTGCGATACACAAGCCTGTTGCTTACATGCCAGCCTCCATCATCAGCTCCTCCCAGGCCTCTGGTCAGGCCATTCATGTGGTGCAGCAGGCGCCAGCTGTCACCATGGTCCGTGTAGTGACCACCTCTACCAGCTCCCCCAATGGCTACATCTTGGCTAACACCTTCTCCAGCTCTGTTGATGGTTTTGGAGATCAAAGAAGTAAAAAAGCACCCATTTCTTCTTACATATATCTGCTTAATACACTCTCTGGAATAGTTGATTCTGATTGGTCTTTGTGGCATTCTGTGGTCAGATATTTTAGCATGATGACATCTAAATACTATAGATGATGCTTCATTTTTTATCCCTAACATTCTCTCTGTCTCTCTTGTGTGTATGTGCAGTTGATGAGATGCCTGTGGTTGGCAGTAGAGTTATTCAGGCTGTAGGAAGTCACATAAGCTCAACCAATAGGGGGCAGCAGAGCTACACTGTCGTTCAGCAGAGTGCCATGCACCAGCTTCCTGTGCAGACGATTGCGCAGAATGGCAAGCATGCTCTCCCCATCACCAGTGTATCATCCAGTGCTTACGGTATGTGTGCCTGCTGTGTGTATGTTCACTGTTCTGAAGCTGGTCTAGAGGTTGACTGATTTGATTTGTCAGTTATTCCATGCAGATGTATTGTATAGCCAGATGCTGTCAGAAGATTAAAGGTAATTTGATTCTCCATTTCATGACCCCTTTAAAAATTCATCATGATTAACTGCTTTAACTTCTGACAGCCCTAACTGAACTCAAATAATCAATAAAAATCACCATCATTGTCATCAATATTGCCTTGCTTTATTACTAAAGTGGACCAAAATGAGATCTGAGTCTACTTTACTTTTTGGTCCACTTAAAAGGGTCTTAGTTTGGCTCTTTTAAAAAGGACTAAGTGTGAAAACGCCCATAAAGTAAACATAGATTTGCATACAATATTAATAATTTTCTTTTGACAGTCTTTAATCAACAAATGTAACATTTGGCCTCTTCCTCTTGCCCTCAGCTCTTACCAATCCTCTGCAGATCTTGGCTGCCCAGGCTTCAACATCCCCTCCTGTACTAGTCAACAGGCCTTCCAGCATGGAGGTCGAAGAGTCCGGCAACGATGAGCCCGAGCCAAAAAGGCCCAAAATGGAGGAGGTTGCCATCACTCCAATCCCCCAACCTGTTATTGTAGCAATGAACCAAGAGGCCAGCGAATGAATGAGTGAGTGGAAGAGTCGATGATGGATCTTTAAAGCACGTTCCTCAATATCGTTATCGTACAAGGGGAAAGTGTCTTGTTTTCTTTCAACTGAGAACTTTAATGTATTGAAAACGACAAACCCGAACATGGGTAACGGAATCGATTGTTTTGTATGAAGAGGTTAAACGTGTTTCATGGCGGGGGGAATTCATTGAGCTGCATCTGGAAGCATTCAAATTCAATGCTCACACAGTTTTAATTTTTTAGGGGTTTTTAATCTTGTAAAGAATGTTTGAAAGAGTGTCCCTCAAAGGTATGAAGTAGTTCCTCACAAGGTACAGGTTGAGAAAGTTTTCATTTTTTTTTTTGGGTTGGGGTGGGACCAATACCTATGCAGCTATAACAGTTTGAGAACATGAGTCTCCGAATTGAAGCAGTATATATAATAGGGGTCACGGGAAGCTGTTACTGCAGTTGCCTGTGCAGCCTTTGTGAGGATTTATTTATCTCCCTGTTCAAAAAGGCTTAGAAATATTGAAATAAGATTGTTACTACTAAAAAGCACATGAAGCAACCTACAAAACAGATATGAAATAGATATAGAGGCCTTTCTAGCTGGAGTTCTTTAACATACCATATTGTAATGTACAATTATTATTATTGTGTGTGTGGAGGACTCCTTGCTGGCTTATTACAAAGAGAAATGTCTAGAAAATGCTAATTTCAGAATTGGTCTATTTAGCACAAAATTAAAATGAACTCAATGAATGTAGGTACTGTTTGTTTATTTGTTATGGTTCATGGCACCCATTTGTGACCTAACAATATATATAAAAAAGATTAGAATGTGTTTGTGGACAAATTTTTGCTGTTATGTGTTTAAAAAATGAAATGACTGTAAGTTTTAAGTTAATTATATTTAACGTAGCTCAGTTGTATCTGTCCATCCCCATTAGCACTTGGCCGAAATTATGCTCCGTAGATATCTTGTGTAGTAACATGATCCAGATTGCATCAATGGATGAAAGCAAGTAAACAGCTGAAATGCTGTTGTATCTAACTATTGGGACGGGCTTAATGTCAACCAAATGCTTTTCCATTTCTAAGACCCAGGAATGTAAATGTTAAATATTGATTGTTGGAGAGGCTGTTTCTTCACTGACTTGCTGTGATCCTTTAATGTTCATAGAAGCGACTAAATTAATGTTCAGTATTTTTTTCAGAGAATTCGAGGCCTCGCAATTATTTGTTCTTGTAAGAAGCTTATTTTAGTAATATACACAAAAGCAGCCTTTAATGAGACTTTCTAATTTTACGAAGAGAAGAGTGAAAATATTTTGTTAGAATTATCAAATAGGTGTTTTCAAGACAATCACTAATGGGATAGTTCAGTAACCGCTTTATATGTTGCTAATAATATGCACCACAAATGTTGAAAAGTACCTTAGAGTACTTTCTAAGTAAGCTAAATGTTATCGCTAGCTTATTTGTATGCTAATGTTGTTGTACGACCCAGCCGTACAGTGTTCCTTTAGTAGTAGAAGTAGAAAGGATACTTCAACAGACCAAATACATATCCTCATTATTAGTGCCTTAGCGCTTTGCTTCTTTCAGGACTCAATAATAATTGTGATATACTACTTAAAGACAACAACATCCAACTTTGAAACTTAAAAGTTCATTTTCAGGTTTGTTTGGACACGAAGAGTAAAAAAAGAACAGCACGCATCATTCTGCTATGTAACAATACACTGCTGTTTAACTGTACCTAGAATGTAGGAATCTAGAAGAATAGATATAATACAATGTGGACTTGTGACAGGAGCAATATGATAAAAGTAGACAGGAAATCAAATCTCACTAGTTTCTCTATTATTTGAGCAGTTGTTTTGCATCAGTGCTCATTTGTAAGTTTTTATTGATTCAAAACTTCTGATTTTTCACACAAATCAAGAGTAATCTGTAAAACATCTCTGTAAAAATCCCAGTCTTTTGGAGTGCAGCATTAACGGGTTTTAACACGGAGCATTGGGAAAAAAAATTAAAACTTGAAAAAGCTACAATCTTCTGTGGTTGCATGATCAATTCAAACACATATATCAAGGCTGAATAAAGTTATATATATATTAATGGCCTTTCAGAGATTTCTCATTAATGTTGTGGGACACTTTGTGTCACATCTTACCTATGTGGTATTTAATAAACAAATGAGAGAACCACTATTGCACTGTAAGTTTATTCTTTTGTTTCATAAATTCATTATTTGATTTTGACTGGCCTGTCAAAGGAAAAAAATACATTTACAGATGCAATGTTTTGTCTCATTAAGTAGAAGGCTTTAGTGATTCCAACCCCTTTTAGATCATGGAATATTCAATAGTATGGCAAAAAAAAAAAAAAAAAAAACATTGTCTGTCATTGTCTTGCATTTAGCAACATAGGATTAGCTCTCACTGCCTGTTTTTCATAATTTTTTTTTTTTAAACAATCTGCCACCGTGTCTGTATGCATGTATAACCATGGAGTATTTTTGTCACAATGATATTCTGAATTTGTGTGTGTGTGTGTGTGCTTGTGTTTGTTGCATATTAGCATTTGCAAACATTTATACACTAAACATTTCTAATTTAAACTGAACTGATGCAAGTTTCCTTCCTCTTTTGAAACGAGTTAATACGCTGGACATAATTTGTATCCACTGTAGACAAAACACCCCCCACTACTGTTCTTCAAAATTGTATCACCTTGTTTTTGTAAGATCATACAATGCATATTTTAACGTGTATTAAACTGCACAAAGTGTATGAGGGCTTTTCTTCTGTCAATGTCATGGTGTATCTGGAAAGAATAAAAATACTTTATTGCTAATCTTTTAAAGAATTTGTGATAATGGCATCTTCTGCCTTGATTGCACATGAAGGTTTTCTGTCTCTTAGTATGTTTGCTCCTCGATCACTATTATCTCTCTTATCATTCATTAAGCTTTTTTCAAATGATTAAATCTCACTTGCTTTGCTTTTGTAGTTTCTAATTTAATTTCACAGTTTGCTTCTCAGTTGTATTTCATCAGCTGTTTGTAACCCTGTGCACATAAACTGTGCTGCTCAATCTGCCCTGTCATGAAATGTTAAAAGCAAACTATTCAAAAAGGTTTCAATACAAACTTAAGGAATTTCAAAT
This sequence comes from Myxocyprinus asiaticus, assembly GCF_019703515.2. Taxonomy (NCBI): domain Eukaryota; kingdom Metazoa; phylum Chordata; class Actinopteri; order Cypriniformes; family Catostomidae; genus Myxocyprinus; species Myxocyprinus asiaticus. Next base: position 20,997,978 of record NC_059356.1, read on the forward strand.
GTAATGGAGCTAACTGAATTCTCGCTTCGGCACTTGGTATGGATTTTGTTTTGTTTTTTAAACCGATTACCGTATCGGTTTTCACTACATTTATGAAAATTGCATAAAATATACAGTTGAAGTCAGAAGTTTACATACATCTTAGCCAAATATATTTAAATTCAGTTTTACAATTCCTGACATTTAATCGTAGAAAACATTCCCTGTCTTAGCTCAGTTAGGATCACTATTTTAAGAATGTGAAATGTCAGAATAATAGTAGAGAGAATTATTTATTTCAGCTTTTATTTCTTTCATCACATTCCCAGTGGGTCAGAAGTTTACATACACTTTGTTAGTATTTGGTAGCATTGCCTTTAAATTGTTTAACTTGGGTAAAACTTTTTGGGTAGCTTTCCACAAGCTTCTCACAAAAAGCTGCTGGAATTTTGGCCTATTCGTCCAGACAGAACTTGTGTCAGAACTGAGTCAGGATTGTAGGCCTCCTTGCTCGCACATGCTTTTTCAGTTCTGCCCACAAATGTTCTATCGAATTGGTCAGGGGTTTGTAATGGCCACTCCAATACCTTGACTTTGTTGTCCTTAAGCCATTTTGCCACAACTTTGAGGTATGCTTGGGGTCATTGTCCATTTGGAAGACCCCTTTTCTACTGAGCTTTAACTTCCTGGCTGATGTCTTGAGACGTTGCTTCAATAGATCCACATTATTTTCCTTCCTCATGATGCCATCTATTTTCTGATGTGCACCTGTCCCTCCTGCAGCAAAGCACCCCCACAACATGATGCTGCCACCCTCATGCTTCACAGTTGGGATGGTGATCTTCAGCTTGCAAGCCTCACCTTTTTTCCTCCAAACATAACGATGGTCATTATGGCCAAACAGTTACATTTTTGTTTCATCAGACCAGAGGACATTTATCCAAAAAGTAAGATCTTTGTCCCCATGTGCACTTGCAAACTGTAGTCTTTTTTTATGGCAGTTTTAGAGAGTGGCTTCTTCCTTGCTGAGCAGCCTTTCAGGTTATGTTGATATAGGACTTGTTTTACTGTGGATATACACTGGTGGCCAAAAACAGATTTTGCTGTTTCGGAAGGAAATTGGTACTTTAATTCACCAAAATGGCATTCAACTGATCACCAAGTATAGTCAGGACATTACTGATGTAAAAAACAGCACCATCACCATTTGATGTGATGGGTTTTTTTGTTATGTGGCAACAGCTCTAAACTCACCAGGGCGTGATCTGAGACTAAGATGTTTCCAATTGAGCAATCAACAACGTATATAAAGTCCATCATTTCATTATATATATTCTAGAATAAATCTTATGGATTGATGAAAAAAAATGTATAGTCCCTACCAGATGTGTTCAAAAGTCGGCAAATATCTGTAAGACCAAGATTTTTACACATCCTGTGAAGCGTCACTATTGCTCTAGGGGGCTTGCACACTTTTGCTTCACTATGATCAAGGACTGAGTCCATCAAAAGATTAAAGTCTCCTCCCCATATTATATCATGAGGGGTGCCAGTGGCTTGCAACATCCCTTCAAGTTTTATAAAAAAGCCCTGATCTTCAACATTAGGTGTATAAATATTGGCCAAAATCAATCTTTACCCCTGAAATTTCTGCTAAAACAATAATGACTCTTCCTAATTTATCTTTTATCTGTTTGAGACATTTGAATTGTAGATGTTTACTTATCAATGTAATGACTCCCCCGCTCTTACTAAAACCAGCAATAAGAAAACATGTCCACCTCATACACTATATTGCCAAAAGTATTCGCTCATCTGCCTTTAGACGCATATGAACTTAAGTGACATCCCATTCTTAATCCATAGGGTTTAATATGATGTCGGCCCACCCTTTGCAGCTATAACAGCTTCAACTCTTCTGGGAAGGCTTTCCACAAGGTTTAAGAGTGTGTTTATGGGAATTTTTGACCATTCTTCCAGAAGCGCATTTGTGAGGTCAGACACTGATGTTGGACGAGAAGGCCTGGCTCGCAGTCTTCGCTCTAATTCATCCCAAAGGTGCTCTATCGGGTTGAGGTCAGGACTCTGTGCAGGCCAGTCAAGTTCTTCCACACCAAACTCGCTCATCCATGTCTTTATGGACCTTGCTTTGTGCACTGGTGCGCAGTCATGTTGGAACAGGAAGGGGCAATCCCCAAACTGTTCCCACAAAGTTGGGAGCATGGAATTGTCCAAAATCTCTTGGTATGCTGAAGCATTCAGAGTTCCTTTCACTGGAACTAAGGGGCCAAGCCCAGCTCCTGAAAAACAACCCCACACCATAATCCCCCTCCACCAAACTTCACAGTTGGCACAATGCAGTCAGACAAGTACCGTTCTCCTGGCAACCCCCAAACCCAGACTCGTCCATCAGATTGCCAGATGGAGAAGCGTGATTTGTCACTCCAGAGAACGTGTCTCCACTGCTCTAGAGTCCAGTGGCGGCGTGCTTTACACCACTGCATCCGACGCTTTGCATTGCACTTGGTGATGTATGGCTTGGATGCAGCTGCTCGGCCATGGAAACCCATTCCATGAAGCTCTCTACGCACTGTTCTTGAGCTAATCTGAAGGCCACATAAACTTTGGAGGTCTGTAGCGTTTGACTCTGCAGAAAGTTGGCGACCTCTGCGCACTATGCACCTCAGCATCCGCTGACCCCGCTCTGTCATTTTACGTGGCCTACCACTTCGTGGCTGAGTTGCTGTCATTCCCAATCGCTTCCACTTTGTTATAATACCACTGACAGTTGACTGTGGAATATTTAGTAGCGAGGAAATTTCACGACTGGACTTGTTGCACAGGTGGCATCCTATCACAGTACCACGCTGGAATTCACTGAGCTCCTGAGAGCGGCCCATTCTTTCACAAATGTTTGTAGAAGCAGTCTGCATGCCTAAGTGCTTCATTTTATACACCTGTGGCCATGGAAGTGATTGGAACACCTGAATTCAATTATTTGGATGGGTGAGCGAATACTTTTGGCAATATAGTGTATCTTACCAAATTTTTCAGCTTCCTGCGGGGAATGCATTTCTTGAAGAAACACAATATCATATTTCTTGCGTTTAAGAAAATAAATAACCTTCCTTCTTTGTATGGGGTGCCCCAACCCATTCACATTCCACGTGGAGAGAGATAATCCACTCATATTAACATTTGAGAAAAAAAAAAATATATATATATATATATAATAATAATTTTTAATCAAATCTAGACAGGCCCCATTTCCAGCAGCCATCACTCCAACACCGTATCCTTGAGTAATCATGATAAATTGCTAATTTGGTACTAGAAAATCACTTGCCATTTTATCAAACACAGTTGAAAGCTATTTGGTTCGTTAAATGAATCTTAACGTTTTTGTTTTTGAGTTGCCACAGTATGCAATAAACTGGCATGTCTTAGGTCAATATTAGTAAAAAGAAAAAAGAAACAGCTTTCTCTAGAAACTCATCAGTCAATCATTGTTTTGAGGAATGAAGGCTATACGATGCTTGAAATTGCCAAAAAAAAAAAAAAAAAATGATTTCATACAAAGGTGTACACTACAGCCTTGAAAGACAAAGGAAAACTGGCTCTAACAAGGACAGAAAGAGATGTGGAAAGCCAGATGTACAACTAAACAAGAGGATAAGTACATCAGAGTCTCTAGTTTGAGAAATAGATGCCTCACATGTCCTCAGCTGACAGCTTCGTTGAATTCTACCCGCTCAACACCAGTTTCATGTACAACAGCAAAGAGAAGACTCAGGGGTGCAGGCCTTATGGGAAGAATTGCAAAGAAAAAACCACTTTTGAACCACAAAAAATAAAAGGTTAGAGTGGGCAAAGAAACAGACACTGGACAACAGATAATTGGAAAAGAGTGTTATGGATCTTAACACCATTGAGCTTTTTTGGGATCCGCTAGACTGCAAGGTGCGTGAGAAGTGCCCGACAAGACAGCCACATCTATGGCAAGTGCTACAGGAAGCGTGGGGTGAAATGTCACCTGAGTATCTGGACAAACTGACAACTAGAATGCCAAGGATCTGCAAAGCTGTCATTGCTGCACGTGGAGGATTTTTGATGAGAACTCTTTGAAGAAGTAGTTTAAGAAGTTCTGAATTTTTTTTTCAAATTGTAATAGTAATTTTTCACATTATTAATGTCCTAACTATACATTGTGATCGGTTGAATAACACTTTGGTGAATAAAAGTACCAATTTCTTTCCATAAGAGCAAAATCTGTACATAATTCCAAACATTTGGCCGCCAGTGTAGATACTCGTCTACCTGTTTCCTCCAGCATCTTCACAAGGTCCTTTGCTGTTGTTCTGGGATTGATTTGCACTTTTCACACCAAAATATGTTAATCTCTAGGAGACAGAATGCGTCTCCTTCCTGAGTGGTATGATGGCTGCGTGGACCTATGGTGTTTATACTTGCATACTATTGTTTGTACAGATAAACGTGGTACCTTCAGGCATTTAGAAATTGCTCCCAAGAATGAACCAGACTTGTGGAGGTCCATAATTTCTTTGTTTCTGAGGTATTGGCTTATTTCTTTTGATTTTTCCATGATATCAAGCAAAGAGGCACTGAGTTTGAAGGTAGGCCTTAAGATACATCCACAAGTACACCTCCAATTGACTCCAGTTAGCAAGCTAATTGGCTAACTGCCTAAAGGCTTGACATCATTTTCTGGAATTTTCCAAGCTGCTTAAAGGCACAGTTAACTTAGTGTATGTAAAGTTCTGATCCATTGGAATTGTGATATAGTCAATTAAAAGTGAAACAACCTGTCTAAACAATTGTTGGAAATTACTCATGTCATGCACAAAGTAGATGTCCTAAACGACTTGCCAAAACTATAGTTTGCTAATATGAAATCTGTGGAGTGGTTAAAAAAAATGAGTTTTAATGACTTCAGCCTAAGTGTATGTAAACTTCTGACTTCAACTGTATAGACTAAAACTGAACTATTTTTGTTTAATTCCTGGTAAAGGCTATGTGTATAGTATATACCCGTTTATCAAAATGACTGGAATTGAATGACACAAGGAATTTAAATAATAAATGAAAGGTATCTTTTGTCCATGGAAACTCGCTCATCCTAAGTTCATTTAGTCAGAACTGATGTTTCTGTAAGCTTGCTTTTGCACCTACAGTTCAGGTAAATTTACCTCATATAGAATTCAAAGAGCTGTTTTACAATTAAACTTATGATTGGCTCAAAAACACTTCTCTATATCAACCATGTTTTTTATTTTATTTTTTGTTTTTTATTTTTGCATAATTTTTTTGCGATGTTGTGTTTATGACTTTCTATTTTTCTAGCTTTGCTGCTATGGTGTACATAGTGCTTTAGAAAGTTAGATTTTGAAATTATAGTTTATATCCATGTTTTTCCTCCTGGCCCTATTACTATATTTTGGCGCTTTAGAGATATTTGAGACATAAAAGCAAATACAGACCAAAAGTAGAGAAGTCTCTCCATCTCCATTACTGAAATAAATGTTTTTAAATACAATGAATGGGGACTTAAGACAACACTAATTAATTCCAAGGTTATTTGCCTGACATGAAAATAGATGGCTGTCCAGTAATCTCTATAAAATGCTTTTGTTTTTAATTCTCATCTAGTAGTAACTGACAAACGTCTGTTACTGGTCCTTCTCGACCAACGCTGAGAAAAACAACAGGTACCACGTGTGCTGCCTCACCGGTGGGCTGAACAATAATTTACACATGCTTGTGATAAATGTTTATAGCAATTCCCGTTTCATTCAATCTTCAGTCATTCTACATAGATATGAATATTCTAACTCATACTGTACGTCCCGCCCGCGTGTTGCACTATTTCGTCGTCGACGGACTCCTATCATGAGGCGGAACCATTAATGTCATGTGATTTGCAGTCAGGACAAGGAATAGCTGACGGAGCAGATGTTTTGATTATGTTTTTACAGTTTAGTACATCGTTCTCAAAATGTATTCTGCCGCGACGGAGAGTTTAATAAAGCAGGCAAGGTAAAACTATATATTTACGTTGAAGTTAATAGATGCTATCTTAGGTGACTACTGCACTTTTATAGTCACTTCATGGCTTGTCATTTTTGTGGGGTAGGTAAGTTAAAAATAATTTAATGAGATCTATACCTTCCAGAGAAATAAAGGAAGAAGAGCTGCAGAAGTTTTGTGGGCGCATCTTTAAGCAGCTGCACACTAAAGAACTGGGTGGAGAGATAGTGGACTCCCTCCAGAGACTACATCTGATAGTTTCTGCCACTAAATATGCCAGAGAGTAAGTCATATTTATATGAAAAATACATCTGAACCGCACATAAGGTACATTTAAATGAAAATTTCCCCTCATGTCGTTTCAAACCCATATCGCTTTCTTGAACATAAGAGAAGTTATTTGCAGCAGACTGTTCAAACTGCTCTTTTCCATACAATAAAAGTGAATGGTGACCACTCGGACATTCGGTTAAACTTATCCTTTGGTATTATTACACGGAATGCATATGGGTTTGGTATATGAGGATGCCAGAATGTTCATTTTCAGTGAACAATCCCTTTAAATTAAGCATAGTTACATTTTAAATTAAAGGGATAGTTCACCCAAAAATGAAAATTATCTCATCATTTACTCACCCTCATGCCATCCCAGATGTGAATGAATTCCTTTCTTCTGCAGAACACAAATGAAGATTTTTAGAAGACTATTTCAACACTGTAGGTCCATTCAGTACAAGTGAATAGTGGCCAGAACTTTGAAGCTCCAAAAAAGCACATAAAGGCAGCATAAAAGTAATCCATACGAAACCTGTGGCCAAATCCATGTGTTCTGAATCGATAAGATAGGTGTGGATGAGAAACAGATCAACATTTAAGTCTTTCATTACTATAAATCTTCACTTTTACTTCCACATTCTTCTTCTTCAGTGTTTTGGCGATTCGCATTCTTCGTCATATTGCCATCTAATGGGCAGGGAGGAGAATTTATGGTTAAAAAGGACTAATCTGTTTCTCACCCACACCAATCATCTTGCTTCTAAAAACATAGATTTAACCTCTGGAGCCATATGGATTACATTTATGCTGCCTTTATGTCCTTTTTTGACCTTCTGAGTTCTGATCACCATTCACTTGCATTGTGAGGACCTACAGAGATTAAATATTCTTCTAAAAATCTTCATTTGTGTTCAGCAGAAGAAAGTCATACACATCTGGGATGGCATGAGGGTGAGTAAATGATGAGAGAATTTTCATTTTTGGGTGAACTATCCCTTTAACATCTCCATCAGGATTCCATCAGATCTGGTGATGAAGCTGCTGATGGTTCTTTGCTCTTCGTCATGCCCAGAGCAGCTTCAGATTCTGTCCTCCTCCATACTGCAGGAGAGCCTCCCCCTTAGCATACACAGCCTCAGCTCGGATCTCAGCCAAGACAGCAGAGCCATCAGCCATCTGGCAAGCGTTGTGCTCTCTCAGGTGAGTCAACAGACTTTTCACCATGCTGTTTTATGTTATAGGTTGCTCTTAAGTAATGATCTTATTTTATGCAGGCTGGAAATAAAGAAGATGTGATGCCCCTGTGCCACCATTTGTTGAAAATTCTTGAGTCTCGGCTGTCCGAGGGGCAGATGTCCAAACATGCGCTTCCCATCCTCTCCAAAATGATTAGTGTCTATCCAGAGATTCTCACAGAGGGTAAGCTTCAGTGTGCACTTAGTTATTTTTATTATCCTTAAAAAATTTACACATAAATAAATTAATAGTACTTTTGAAAATATGTTTTAAGTGGTGTACACACACGAGTCATATCAGAAGCTTGATAAAAGCTGTAGGTCACCTCATAGGGCCCATGTTGTGATCACATGACCAGTCGAATACTACTTATCTTGGTAACCCCCATGTTATTGAACAGTTTTGCTCACAAAACAAATGAATCATGGCTGACTGTGAATTGTGCATTTGTGCAATAGCATTGGTAACTAAAACTTTTGCATGATGCAGCAAGAAGACTGCAGTGTGCCAAGAAGAGTGCACGTTTTGTTGATTACATTGCAGTAATACAGTCAGACTCAGTGGCATGGCTCATATGCCTGTTAATTTTATAGACACTGGGGAAAAACATGATTTTAACGTAATGTAGAGAAGACAGAGATGATTACATAAATTTGTTGTCACTATATCTAGATCAGGTGAATCTGGTCAGCCGTAAACTAGTGGATTGGTTGCGATACGCAAGTATGCAGCAGGGAGCCTCCATGTCTTCTGGGGGATTTTTCAGTGGACAGAGAACACGTCAGGTAGAGAATTATGTTACTTTTAATTGATCGTCAACCAATAAGCTCAAATGAAGTATATCATGATACTAATGAACTGATGGACTGTCAACATGTTGTCTCTTCATCAGCCAGCACCTCTGACAGAAGTCGATGGGGTGGTAACAGGGGATTTCTTCACTGTACTGTGTGTGGGTCAGAGCTACACTGAGGATCAGTGGATGAATATGTACACTTTCTCCATGATCAAGAGCTGGCTGCTCACTTATGACAGGGACGGGACCACAAATGCAGAATCAGGTAGTTTGAACAGAATTGATGCAGGCAGATACCTTTAGTCCCAAATCAAGCAGAACTTCTAATTTTGTTTCCTAGTTGAGGTTAATTTGTTTTAGAAGCTATCCTGTATCAGAGATATGCTTTGTTTCATGTAGTTAAGACAAGTAACTCAAGATTGGATTTCCATTTTTGCTAGCTCCACTAAAAAGAACACAGGTCATTCTATCTCAGCACCAAGGTAAGATGCAAGTCAGAAGTCTGATAAGATCAATCTGAAGCCAGTGTGCCTTTTCTTCTCACAATCAGAAACTCACTTTACAGAATGATTTAACTTTTCTAACATTCCTCCAATCAGAATAACCAAGCTCTCCTAATCCATGGCCGGATTGACTGCTGTGTATATCAAATCGTTTTTTTTAATCTATGGTTATGTTCAGAATTAAATAATAGTGTTCCACTTACTGCACACTGTGGAGAATATACTGTAAAGAAGGTTAAGTCAAAAGTTTGGACTACTTCTCATTCTTTATTATTATTAGCCAGAGGGGAACTGGCCCCCACAGTGAGCCTGGTTTCTCCCAAGGTTATTTTTCGCCATTAAGCAACATCTTATTGAGTTTTGTGTTCCTTGCCACAGATGCCTTTGGCTTGCTCACTGGGGTTCTAAATACAATTGTTATTTACTTACTTAGTTAATTATTTTTATACACAATTTAAAATCATATTTTAATCAAACTACACAATGAGGACTCTAAGACTTTATAGATATTAGTTTTATTTTCTGTTTAAGCATGATTTTCTGTAAAGCTGCTTTGAAACGATGTGTGTTGTGAAAAGCGCTATACAAATAAAAACGACTTGTCTTGACTTATTATGTCTATTTTTAATATTTAAAAAAATTGTCACCAAAACAATGAAATAACACATGGAAGTATGGGAGTTATGTAGTGATCTTGGCAGTCTCTCAACCAACTTTATGAGGTGCCACCTGAAATGTATTTTAATTAAACAGTACTGAAGGAGTTTCCATATATAAACCGATCAGCCACAACATTTAAACCACCTGCATGGGGGCCTGGGTAGCTTAGCATGTAAAGACGCTGACTACCACACCTGGAGTCGCAAGTTCAAATCCAGGGCATGTTGAGTGACTTCAGTCAGGCTTCCTAAGCAACCAATTGGCCTGGTTGCTTGGGTGGGTAGTCATGTTGAGTTAACCTCGTGGACGATATAATGTGTTTCTCGCTCTCGGTGGGGCGCGTGGTGAGTTGTGCGTGGCCGTGGAGAATAGCGTGAGGCCTCCACACGTGCTACCGTCAAATACGGTAACGTGCTCAAGAAGCCACGTGATAAGATGCGTGGATTGACGGTCTCAGATGCGGAGCCAACTGAGATTCATACTCCACCACCCGGATTGAGGCATGTCACTACGCCACCATGAGGACTTAGAGTGCATTGGGAACTGGGCATTCCAAATTGGGGAGAAAATGAAAAAAAAAAAAAAAAGAAAAACACCGGCCTAATATTGTGTAGGTCCTCCTCGTGCTGCCAAAACAGCACCACGGTCCATATCACAGATCACATTTTTTCTCCATTCTGATTGTTGATGTGAACATTAATTGAAGCTCCTGACCTGTACCTGCATGATTTTATGCACTGCACTGCTGCCACACGATTGGCTGATTAGACAATTGCATGGATGATTGTTGGGTTCCCTTGGGCTGGTTTGAGTATTTCTGAAACTGCTATTCTCCTGATATTTTCACACACAACAGTCTCTAGAATTTACTCCAAATGGTGCCAAAACAAAAAATATCTAGTGAGGGGCAGTTCTGCGGGTTGACGCTGTTTTGGCGGCACGAGGGTGACCTACACAATATTAGGCAGGTGGTTTTAATGTTGTGGCTGATCGGTGTATGATGATTTCCATATATGGCTGCATTTATGGTCCAACATATGTATTAAAAAAAGTGATACATTTTTAGTTTTGTCAAGAAGTTAAACATTTATATTTTATAGTGGTGGTGGCATAGTGGACTAAAGCACTGAACTGGTAAGCAAAAGGTTGTTGGTTCAATCCCCACAGCCACCACCATTGTGTCCTTGAGCAAGGCACTTAACTCCAGGTTGCTCCAAGGGGATTGTCCCTGTAATAAGGGCACTGTAAGTCGCTTTGGATAAAAGCATCTGCCAAAATGCATAAATGCATAAATAAATGTAAATGTCTTCAAAACTAATTTCAAGCATTTTAACATTAGCCTTTAGATTAAAATGTTTTTAAGATCATGAGAAACAATTCATTCAAGTGTGTCCAAACTTTTGACTGGTAGTCTACTACAAAAATAGTATGATAGTATGCCATTACAAACATACCCTCTCTTCTGGGTGTCTTTTAATATCCTTTCTGTTATTTACAGTTAGTTGGTGATCAAAAAGTAAAAAAATAAACATTAATTTGAATCATTCATTGCATGGATGAGGGAAAAACCACTGTGCACTGTTAATGTACGAATCGCTCATTCAACCATAAACATTTGCTCTCAGAATTGCTGGTTCTCGTAAAGAGACAGTACCATTTTAGTGCTTGTTATACATATAAATGTAAATCGTACAAGTGCATATAAACAAACATGCAACAAAAGCCTCTTTTCCGTAACAGATCCATCTGTTGGCGACAACGTGAGAGGTAAACATTGGAGCGAGTGCACTATGGAGGATGATTGCATGTTCCAGTTTTACGACTGCTTTATTCTCTGGTTTTTCTCTGCTAATACACAGAAAAGACACAACCCATGATGCACAAAGGAAAGCAAAGAGAAAAAGGCAAGAGGTTTTCCATCATGATGGCTTGTGTATGCCACTGGACACGAACATGCAGAAAGATAAATGTTCCCAGACTAGCTAAAAAGGATATTTATTGACAGAATATTATAAAAATAGTATTTGAGAATATGAGTTTTATGAGCAAGTAATCTACTTCCCTGATGAAAAAAGCATGTAGAAAAATAAATGTTGGCTACATTCCTAGTTAAACCATTATAATAAAATCATGAAGATACACTAAACAAGTCGCCACATACTAAAGCCATGCCACCAGCAAAGTTGAGTAAGGTTTGCTAACCGTGCCGAGAATTCCGTGCCGAGAACGGTTTATAATCGTGCAGTCCCGAACTGTCCTCAAGTGGAAATGCTACTGTAACTGTTCCATACCGTGCTCGGAACCATTCGGCCCGATGGTGGAAAAGCGGCTATTATGTAGTAATGTAGTAAGTGTAATAAATATGTAAATACATAAATATTTAACGGCATAATCATACATTATGAAATTGTTTTCTGAAGTTAAAATATGTAAATATTAAAGAATTTATCAAATAGGCTCATGCCACATCTATGCAAGGGTTTGGTAAAAAATGCCTTTTTTGCATAGTAGATTTGATGAAGTAGCACTTATTATTTTTTATAATATAATAATTACATAATTGTCATATGTGTAATTCTATTTTCATAATTACGTTCCAACTTGTTTCCAATATATTGTTTAAAGTGTGTATATAATTTGAAACAAGTGACAACAGCTTGTATCATGATTAAAAATCATGACATCATATAAATTGATAGAAGTGATTCAAGTTTGTCCAGACTTTTGACTGGTAGTGTACTTCAAAAACAGTATGATAATATGCCATTCCGAACATACCCTCTTTTATGGGTGTCCAGTCAACCCTGAATGCCAAACCCTGAAGTTTAGACCCCACTGGATAATGTGCTTGCTCTGGCAATGCTTTGGGTGTTGGACTGTATTGTGCTGTAATTTGCTGTGCTGTTGATGCAGATGATCGCTCAGAGTTGGACAGTTCAGTGATGTCCATGGTGTCGGCCACATCCTCCTCCAGCAGACTGCTTCCTCCCAAAGAGAGACTTAGAGAGAAGGCTTTCGAGTACTGCCAGCGGCTCATCGAGCAGAGCGACCGCAGTGAGTACATCACACAATTGTATTAGCTTTTGCCGAATGATTATTTGCAAAATTATGCTATGCTGCTAAATATTTTGAATCATTTTTATTTCCATATCATAACTTTTCAATACAGAGGCCCTGAAGAGGACGGATACAGAGCTACAGAAAGCAGTGAGCACCATATTATGTTTTTTTACGAGCAATATTTTTCACAATCAATGTAAAATTCTCTTTGCAACCTATTTTACTTTTGTAATCGGATGCATCTCCGGGTGAATCAGGATATTCAACCAAAATAAATAAAAGAGTAGAGCAGGGCTTTATTCATCAGGAATTGATTGCATTGTAAAAAGTGGGTGTTACATACCAGAATGGGGCCAGTTAATTGGAAGGCAGGGGTTGAAAAGAGGGATTCATGGCATCAGCTGAAAAAGAAAGTAGTTTCAAAGGCTGAGCTTATTAAATGTATTAAAAGTTGTTTAAAAAAAATATAAGATCATGAAGATTACGTAGCGAACTTGCATTAAAAAATAAATGGGGTAAATTTTTTTTCATGTTTACGAATTTGTATGGTAGAAACACTATTTCCAATTAACATCATCTTCATATTTGTTCATGAAATATGGGTTTGGTTGTCTCCATGATAAAAACATACAGTACAGCAAGTTCATTAGAGCACATTATCGTTTATCTTTTGTACAGTGCATTGTTGAGTCAGTGTCAATAATGGACATCATCTGTGGTGAAGACCCCTCCTATGTGTACCGTGCATTCCCATGTATCAAAGCCCTGTACGGAAGACTGAATGGAGACCTAGCCCATGCTCAAGCACTGCTGCCTATCGCTCAGTTCTACCTCAACCACAGTGAGTTATCTCCCCATCAAAAACTCTGCCACATACAGCAGGCCTTAGTTTGATTAGTAAGTGTCTGCGCATTCTATTATCAGGTGAGACGGCCGCGGTGGACTCGGAGGCCGTGTTCCGCAAGCTCTTCAGCCACTGTCCTGCTGAGCAGTTCAACGAGCCCATGCTCGCCTTTGAGTTCATTCAGTTCTGTCTTCTCAATGCAAGCGTGCTGCAGGACAGAGTCGCCAACTACAGGCAGAGCTTCCCCAACCTCCTAAAGGTAATCTCTCATTCTCTGTTAAAGGATAGTTTAACCAAAATTGTTCCATGTCTTCTGCGGAACACAAAAGAAGGAATTTGGATGTCCTTTTTGCTGATTTCTATACAATGGTAGTTGATAGTGTCTTAAAAGTAGTCCATGTGACACGTGCATCATATTCCAAGTCTTCAGAAGGCATACGATAGGTTTTGGTGAAAAACAAGCGGAAATGTACGTTTTTTAGGGCTGTTGAAATGAACTCATTAACTTAATTAATGTTTAACACATTCATTTTTTTTAGTCACGATTAATGCATTTACCCATTTTTACATTAGATTCTGACATTTCATTCAGCTCCATGTGAGTTCTAAACACTGGTTGGAATAGGGCGGAACCTTTGTGATGTGATCGGGGTCATTACACTGACGCATGCACCACAAACTCACAACAGTGATTCTGTGTCAATAATCAAGTGATGGAGACAGTTTACTCCTTAACTGTCATTTATTGTACAAAACAAATCTATTTAGATGACTTGTGAAAAGCTGCATTCACATGGGCCACTGAGGGGAAGCATCAGCATTTCCCCAGTGTTACGTTCCAGACAATTCGAATGAACAAGGGCTTAGGTTTGGTTTGAAAGTCGGTAGGGACATATTGCAAGCTTGTTTAAATCAGTTAGTTTAAATTATTGTACCTAAGATACAAATGGAAATCCATCCGTGTAATTTCCAGAGAATGATTAAAAAAGCCCTTAGACAATAATTACAAACAACTGTGATTGGTGCATCCTGAACAGTGCTGAGAAAAGTGACAGGTGCCACATGAAAATGCCTTACTGTATATGCGCCACTTCAGAAGACGTTGGGCAATAACTTATACATGATACTGAGAATTTTTAATAGTCATTTAAATTCAAATAAATACATATTATAAAGTTAAAGTATTTTATATGGGTTAAAATTGCCCAACTGTTGGTCGGGACACTTTAGATTTTCTGAAAGTTGGTTGGGACATATCCCTATCATCCTTACGTAAATCTACGCCTATGCGGATGAAGGATCATTACATGGCCAGTGCCAGTGCTAAAAACAAATCAGTATGTTTTCTGCCAGCACTATTCATGTGGAGTTCAAAGCGGTGAATCATGTAAGTTGAGCTTCATGATTGCTGTAGCAAAGTGGATTGCCACTACTAATATTGGGGAGGATGAGGTTTTAAGAGCTCATTTTGACAGAAAAAGAAGTAAATAGAGCCACATTTAAGCACTTTCGAAATCTGCGATTAACTATGAAAAATCATGTGATTAACCACAATTAAATATTTTGATTGACTGACAGCACTACTTATTTTGCAAATCTTGACTTCTCAATATATAGAATAGAAAGAGCAATATATTTAACTGTAGGCACTGCACTTTACCCCTAGTTCTTAGCTTGGAACTGCCCAGGATTGATCACTGAGTTTGTTGAGCTGCTCCCATCACTGGTAGCTCCTGGTACAGCTATTGAGTTACTGCACACACTCCTGGATCTGCCCTGCTTAGCAGCAGCCTTGGACCTCCAGCACAGGTACATCAGTTAACCTAGTACAGATTAGCATTTTAATTGATGTTTTCTGTTTTCATGAAATCTACTTGAGTAATATGTGTCATTGAACCTGTCACTGTGATTTACATTTTTGATACTGTGACTGCATTTTGTAAACTGTCTTTCATCTTTTTTGGTAATATGGTTAGGCTAGTAACTGTAAACTTGAAATAGAATAAAAAGTGAAACGGTTGACTGTGGTGCGAATCAGAGTGTGATGTGATGCCATTTCAGGTCAGCATGCTATCAGGCTTTGGACCGCACCACGTGGGACCAGCAGGGGGTGAAGCTGGCTGCTTGCCTTGATGCTTTCCGCCAGCCGTCCTATAGGGGGCTCTTTCTCTACATCCTCAGACCCGAGGCTGGGACGGGTGACACAATAGACAGGTGAAACTTTTAAAAATATATTTAAAATGTCTCACAACAAAGCATAAAGGTATGTAATGTCAAACTGATTTAACTGAATTTGCTCTTGTAAATGATTACATATGAATATTGTGATAATTAGGAATAAACACTAAATATTCCCAATATTCCCATATTGTGATTGCCTCACAGGTTAAAAATGCTTCATGAGATTCTGGCTGACATGGCAGAGAGTCCTCGTGTTGTTCGGTGTGCTCAGGTCGTCCCTGTGCTTCTGCACGTCTACTTTAACACAGTTGCTAAGGTAAAGTTCACGCATGGCCTCTACAGTAACTAAATAAGAGGTCTAACCCTTTAAAAGACCATATACTGTAAGTGCAAAAGAATGAAAGTTTGCTCCATTTTTTTTAATGGAATAAATGGAAAATGGCTCAAAGTAATTTATTTGTGTGCTATTTTATAGATAGCTGATGAGAAACTGATGAACCAGCTGCTGCTGGTGCTGCTGGAGAGAAGCAGTCTGCTCTACAACATCAAGACATTTAATGCTGAGGTCCAAAAGTAAGGCATCTCTTCTTTAGTGTATCTTGACTTCAGCTCTGTTCCAGAACCTAATGAGCTGCCTCTTTGTCTATTGTCTATATGGGCAGCATCCTAATTAATATATCATAATACATCATAACTATAAAAAAAGGTTGTTTAGGTGGACAGTCACCTTGACATTACACATAACATAAATTTATTTTTGTGGTACAGAGTGTTTAGCACTCACCTGCAGGCACTGTGCAAACTCCATCCTTCACTGATTGTGGATCAGTCAAGAGAGCTACTGGACTTTGCAGGCTCCCCTGCCAACATTTACAGTAAAGAGGACATCTACACACATGTGGTAAGGACAAGAAGTGCTCCATGATCATAGTTAGTCATGATATACTTTTTTTATTAAAGTGACGGTATTTGATGCGTGTACTCAGGTGTGGGTGATCGGGGAGTACCTGTCGGTATCGTATGACTCTCGCTGCACTGTGGAGCTGATCACTTCTTTCTTCGAGAGTTTGGAGCCTGTGCTGTTTGAGATCACACAGGTGCGACAGTCTACCAGCCCACCGAGTTTCTCTCCTCGCCTTATCACTGTGCTCATGACTACCCTGGCTAAACTGGCCACACGCAGTCAGGACCTCATCCCCAGGTACAGCAACCTGCTTTGCAATCCAACTTTACAATATCTACTTTGATCTTCTACTCATGTAATTCTCATCTTTACTTTCTCTAGGTATACTGTGACTATGGAAATAATAGTGTTTATCAGCATCAATCAAATTAGACCAATATTGGAAACATTCAGTACTGTGCAAAAGTTTTAGGCACTTGTGAAAAATGTTGCATAGTGAGGATGTCTTCAAAAATAATGTCTTAAATATTTTTCACTTATTAATTAAAATCATACAGTCCAGTAAACATAAAAAGAGATAAATCAATATTTGGTGTGACAACCTTTGCCTTCAAAACAGCACCGATTCTCCTAGGTACACCTGGACACAGTTTTTCTTGGTTGTTGGCAGATAGGATGTTCCAAGCTTCTTGGAGAATTCACCACAGGCTGTCTCAATTGCTTCTGTCTCTTCATGTAATCCCTGACTGACTCGATGATGTTGAGATCCGGGCTCTGTGCGGGCCATACCACCTGTTGCAGGGCTCTCTTCTTTTCTATTGAACTCGGCTCTATTCTATTTGTAGTAATTATAAGAGTTTAAAATGTATATTCCCTATTAACACACTAAATCTGAAAATATAAATTACCATCTTAAGACAAATGTTTTTGTGAAACATCTTATCTGCCTACGATTTTTGCACAGTACTGTACTGTATATTAACAGGGCTTATTTTTCCTAATTCAAACAGTATATTTATTTTCCACGCCAGGTTCAAAAGTACAAAAGTTATCAATCTTTTCTACTGTACATCAAAATGTTTCTAATACCTGATTTTACTTGTAATACTGTGTGTACAATTCTAGATTGAAACTTTAGTGTTAAAGCTTTTTTTATTTAAATAAACAGACAAAACAGTATGTAAAGGATAATGTACAGTCAGCCAGTTGTTATTGCAAAAAAAGCCTGACAGGGTGATCAGGACCTCGACGCAAAGTGGTCTTGTATCACCATGAAAGGGTATATTTTGCAATAACAACTGGCTGGCTGTACATTTTCCTGCTTATTACATGGCTACTAACCAAATAAATACATAAACAGACATAGAATGTTGATTTGCGCTGAAATTGTGTAATTATGTAAGAAATTTAACAGCTAAAATCCACTTCCAGTTTGCGTTCTGTTGGTTTATTTTGTGAAAATAACTGTCTGACTTCTCATTATCCAGCCTATTACAAGACTACTGGCCAAATAAATGCACATTAAACATTGATTTGAGTTTAAATAATTTTATTAGCTTATTTGTAGGGATCGCACAGTGAGCAGAGAAGTAGTAAAGATGACTCTCAATACCCAGATGAGCGGTCTGATATGAGGATGTGCGGTTGTAACTAGGATATATCAGACCACTAGATGCCGCCATTGACCAATCAGAATATAGTATTCCAGAGAGCCGTGTAATAAAGATAAATAATGCAGGACATCATATCAGTTATCAGCCATAACATAAATTATCCTTTTGTGGTATAGACCAAAATTTCTATATCGGTGCATCCTTAATTCACTTCCTCACTCTTTCTGTTTCTGTCTATTTCTCTCAGAGCATCACTCTTCCTGTCTAAGATGCGGTCGTTTGCCCGCAGTAGTCCTGTAATGGCATGCTATAGCGAGGAGGACTCTGAGGAGATCATCACTCGAGCTCATGAACTTATTAACTTGCTCAAGTTACCAAATGTGGCTCAGTTTGTCCTGGCCTCTTCAGCAGGAGGTGACAGTCCCCGCTGGCACAGAGACACCAACGCCTCACTTCCTCAGGGCATGAGGGCAGTCAGCAGACTCCTCCACAGACAGTCTAGCTTCCTGGCCACATAAAGCCTGCCTAGGAAGCTGTTTTCTAAATAACTATGTGTAATAATGAGAGAGAGACTCTTTCTATAAGATTAAAAGTGGGAGTGAAAGAACAAGAGATGCAAAGCACAGCACTTCATCATGAGTTTCAGTTCTGCCGAGCACAGGCTTGCCCTGTGAACTACTGTTCACTGACAAACATGGGATCAAGACACGACAGATTTATGATTTATTCCTTGATTTATTCAAATGATTGTCATAGACGAATGGAAATTATGGAAATTAAATCAACACTGTATGTGTGCCATTTGTGATTAGAAAAAAAAAAACAATCAAAACTGTTAAAATAGAACATAGATCAATTGTTTGTTTATTTTCAGTTAAAAGTCAGTTATCTTGAAAGTCTTCATCAGTCACAAATAAAAAATAAACAAATAGGTATAAAATGAAGACAGATTACAAAAAGTTCACCCAAAACTGAAAATTCTATCATGTGCTTTTTCAAACTTCCAGGGATATGCAAGATCCAAGGGTTGTAGGCTTCAGTGACGTCAAACCTGGGGCAATGCTTCTCTGTGCACCAAGTTTTAATATGTGCATGTGCGAGTGATAGTTGAAGATTTTCAGTTAATAATGAACTGAATTTCTGTCTGTTCCTCACATAAAGCTATCGTATAGCCTCAGAAGTCTTGGCTTTTTTCTGGGGGTCTTACTGGGGAAACGAATGTGGGTGGGACTTCTGCAGGAAGTCGTTCTATAGCATTCCCTAGCTCTGGCTACAGTCATTTTAAACCCTGTTTACAGCTGGTAATAAGACACGTTTCGGATGATCCGATTGGCAAATGGTCAGCGCTAAATATAGTTGTAAACGGGTGCAAAATGTTTTGTGATTGGATCACAAAAAACATACAGAGGTAGTCAAAAACCACATCGCATTTGAGGTTTAAAACATCGTTCTGCAGCGAAGCACCACCTCTCACCTGTTAATCACCCGCCGAACAAAAGTTTAAACTTAATGTGGATTTAAAATAAAATTACCATCCTATTGAAAAACTTGAAAAAGCGATTACATGCCCAAGGATGAGAACTTCATGGTTCTTCCCCAGTGTGTCGGTCTGATTCGAACA
This sequence comes from Myxocyprinus asiaticus, assembly GCF_019703515.2. Classification (NCBI taxonomy): domain Eukaryota; kingdom Metazoa; phylum Chordata; class Actinopteri; order Cypriniformes; family Catostomidae; genus Myxocyprinus; species Myxocyprinus asiaticus. Next base: position 21,017,696 of record NC_059356.1, read on the forward strand.
TGCAAGGTGACAAGATGACTAACACACATCTGAAGCTGAACTAAGACAGGAACGCCACAAAAACAACCAATAATTTTGTTGTGTTTGTGCTTAGATTAAATCTCAACTGCATCTGGGAGAAACAGCGCACTGGTTTTGTCCGCACTTTCTTTGTTTTTATTTTTTGCAGTTTATTATCGTTCAGTAACAAACTGATGTAGTGATTGATGTATGTCATCATGAAATCATACACGCTCTCCTCAAAATCCCAGCACCGCAACAAAAGAATGAATGGACGTATTCCGCAACAACAGCTGTTTACTTGACAAAGGAAGTAGCACCCACATTTCTCGATAAGCAACACAGGACGTAGGAAAAAGGTGCATAGTACACAAGTCGTATGTACTACTTTTATGGTGCTTTTTTTGTCCTTTTGGAGCTTTGCAGCCCCTGGTCACTGCTGCTTTTATTGCGTAAAAGGCATCATAAATATGAAACCTCCTTTTGTGCTGCACGGAAGAAAGTGACAGTTTTGTGTGAACTATCCCTTTAACAAATGTTTCGGGTGCTTTTTGTGAAATTAATATGGCATTATGACAAAATGAGTCAATCAAAATTTTACATTCATAGTCAGTGCTAAAATACATTTTGTTTTTGTTGTATACAATCTTAAAATATATATCAAATATAATCTAAAACACAACTGCAGTTGCTGGATACAAGGCATTCATTGAACAGAGCATAGCTTGGCAACAAATGTGAACACATCAAGAACTGCCACAGAATAAGCAACACTTGTCGTTTCAAGTAACACTGAAAATGACAAGTTATAGTTGCAAGATTTGTTTTACTCTGCACAAGAATTTAATCAGAATTCACTGTTTGTAAAGTAAAAAATGTCAATCTTACTGGGTTTTACAAAAAGGTTGTACATCCAAGATAGTTTCAAAAGTCAGCAAGGGCTCTTGTGAAATGTAAAGCATGACTGGTTCCCAATTAAAAAATAAAGTAGCTCTGTGGGAGTTGAATTGAACTTTGTGGAATATTTAATCACATGTGGAAAATACAGTGCATCCGGAAAGTATTCACAGCGCTTCACTTTTTCCACATTTTGTTATGTTACAGCCTTATTCCAAAATGGATTAAATTCATTATTTTCCTCAAAATTCTACAAACAATACCCCATAATGACAACGTGAAAGAAGTTTGTTTGAAATCTTTGCCAATTTATTAAAAATAAAAAACGAAAAAAATCACATGTACATAAGTATTCACAGCCTTTGCCATGACACTCAAAATTGAGCTCAGGTGCATCCTGTTTCCACTGATCATCCTTGAGATGTTTCTACAACTTGATTGGAGTCCACCTGTGGTAAATTCAGTTGATTGGACGTGATTTGGAAAGGCACACACCTGTCTATATAAGGTCCCACAGTTAACAGTGCATGTCAGAGCACAAACCAAGCCATGAAGTCCAAGGAATTGTCTGTAGACCTCCGAGACAGGATTGTATCGAGGCACAGATCTGGGGAAGGGTACAGAAAAATGTCTGCAGCATTGAAGGTCCCAATGAGCACAGTGGCCTCCATCATCCATAAATGGAAGAAGTTTGGAACCACCAGGACTCTTTCTAAAGCTGGCCGCCTGGCCAAACTGAGCGATCGGGGAAGAAGGGCCTTAGTCAGGGAGGTGACCAAGAACCCGATGGTCACTCTGACAGAGCTCCAGCGTTTCTCTTTGGAGAGAGGAGAACCTTCCAGAAGAACAACCATCTCTGCAGCACTCCACCAATCAGGCCTGTATGGTAGAGTGGCCAGACGGAAGCCACTCCTCAGTAAAAGGCACATGACAGCCCGCCTGGAGTTTACCAAAAGGCACCTGAAGGACTCTCAGACCATGAGAAACAAAGATTGAACTCTTTGGCCTGAATGGCAAGTGTCATGTCTGGAGGAAACCAGGCAACACTCATCACCTGGCCAATACCATCCCTACAGTGAAGCATGGTGGTGGCAGCATCATGCTGTGGGGATGTTTTTCAGCGGCAGGAACTGGGAGACTAGTCAGGATTGAGGGAAAGATGAATGCAGCAATGTACAGAGACATCCTTGATGAAAACCTGCTCCAGAGTGCTCTGGACCTCAGACTGGGGTGAAGGTTCATCTTCCAACAGGACAATGACCCTAAGCACACAGCCAAGATAACAAAGGAGTGGCTACGGGACAACTCTGTGAATGTCCTTGAGTGGCCCAGCCAGAGCCCAGACTTGAACCCAATTGAACATCTCTGGAGAGATCTGAAAATGGCTGTGCACTGATGGAGCTTGAGAGGTCCTGCAAAGAAGAAAAAAATAGGTGTGCCAAGCTTGTAGCATCATACTCAAAAAGACTTGAGGCTGTAATTGGTGCCAAAGGTGCTTCAACAAATTACTGAGCAAAGGCTGTGAATACTTATGTACATGTGTTTTTTTTTTTTGCAAAGATTGCAAACAAACTTCTTTCACGTTGTCATTATGGGGTATTGATTGTAGAATTGAGGAAAATAATGAATTTAATCCATTTTAGAATAAGGCTGTAACATAACAAAATGTGGAAAAAGTGAAGCGCTGTGAATACTTTCTGGATGCACTGTACATCACATTATCTACTCTGCCTTTCCACAATCCTACAACCTCAAAGAAACATAAGGAAACATTGTGCAACAATTAGAAAGGAACTTTTTAGGTTACTACAAAATCACAGTAGTAGAAATACTTCAACATAAAATCTGCTCAATGCCAACAACTGTCAATAAATTAACTTCTATCATAAGCGCTAACTGAATCAAGTTTATAAAACTAAAGACGGTATATGCATCTCTGTTAAAAGATATGGAATGTCATTTTGATAGCGTCGTCTAAGTTTTGTCTGTAAACGCCGACATTTCGCACAGTACAGTATGTCAACAGCTAAAGACTTCACCTGTTAAAATAGACTGGCCCGAAGGTGCTGAGCTATTAACACACTTTTTTTCCTGAAGATTAGGATAAAATAATTCTATATAAAAATAGATTTTAGAAAAACCGTACTAGGACAAACCCATCTATGATTAATATAGAGGGACGAAAAGGCAACTCATGAACAAATACTTTGTCTCTTATAGATCAGGTCTTCTAGATCCGTCACCTGGTATTTGGATTTGGCTGGTGCCCGGTGCATACAAGTACCTCCAGATGGCGTAATAGTGTATGCCAGCTCCCACTGCCACAAACACGTGCCAGATGGCATGAGCGAATGGGATGAGGCCATCGCTCTTGAAGAAGACAATTCCCAGGCAGTAGAAGACTCCGCCCACTGACAGCTCTACTATGCCCTCTCTTTTAGGCTGAAATAACAAGGACATACAGTTAAAACCGGTCACTTTCCACAGCTAAACTGTACAAAATGACACTACTTATATTACAAAACACTATATCTGACTATAATAATAGGAAAGAAGGTATGCCTAATGTTACTATATTTTAAACAGAGATAAGATGCACATGCTTAAGTGACAGTCACTTGTACCATTGACAGAAGAACAATTGCAGGCACAGCTCCCATGGCAGTGTAGCACAGTAAGTCTAGTATTTTGTTCCTGAAACACAACAGAGCCATTTTAAAGTCAACATGAAACAATATTTGCAAGTTTGCAAACCATTTTACTTCCATAATCTAACGCATTTCCAAGTGATACAAGATATTCGATGAGAAAAAAAAGTTACGGTACTCGTGGACTCAATTTTATCCTTTAGAAATTGATAGGATGTAAAAAGTGCCATTTTCAGTGGTGGAGCTCTGAACATTTTGATAAAACTGTAACAAGCACAAAAATCTTTTTTTATGGAATAATGTACACTGATAAATCATGCACAATAAGTCCAGGAATGAGTATTAAGAAAGTAAATGCTGCCAATTTTGATTTCATGTTTACATCAAAGATATTCTGAGCTGGGTAGATAATATTCAGTTAAATAGTTTATAACTGCTTGCGATGCATTTATACAAACATATACATTTTTTACAGAATTAATTAATCATATTTTAGCTATCAACCACATTTAATCATCCACTAACAAAGTGGAAGCCTACTTTTCATGAAAGAAGAAGACATAGGCTGAGCCAGCACAGGCCATTATCCACACCAACCAGCGCATGTGAACCGCCCAGGGTCCTAGCTCCCTCAGGTTCAGCCTGCACACAAACACACTTTTATCATAGCTCAGTATCACACACTCATCCCTGTGAGATCCCTGAGGCAGAATGCTGATGGCAGCACATCCATTATGTACTCACCATGGCGCATAAGATGCAGCTATGAAGAAATAGATCACCATCCTATCACACATGTGGAATCGCTGCTCCACCTTCCTGTTACAAGACACAAAGCGAGGTCACGGCACTGAACCCGAAAAAGATCCAAGATCCTCAGTTATCCTTCACTTTCATTGCATATTTTGCCAATACAATAAAAGTGAATAGTGACTGAGGTAGATCATTCTACCTAGCATCTCCTTATTTGTTCCACTAAAGAAAGTCATAAAAGTTCGAAATGACATGAGGGTGGGTAAGTGACATAAGAATTATTATTTTTAGGTAAACTATTCCTTTAACTCATAATTAAAGTCAACTTCTAAATGCATGTAAATGCAAGTTTGAAAAAAAAAAAAAAAAAAAAACTAGCATGTTGCAACCCATGAATACAGACCACATTGGAGTCCTGTTCTAGCCTAATTAAACTAATTTTTTTCTTATGGGTTATTTGGAATTGGCAGGGTCATGACTAAATCACCAAAGGAGAATCTGATGACTAGCATGAGGAAAACGAACATGAAATGACAATCCCATGTGAATACATCTGCAGTGTAGATGTGGATTTGTCAGAACTGTCTTGTGTGACTTCTCAGGTGCTTTCCTTAAGAGTCTGTCAGGTGGAATCCAAAGTTCTTTCAGAGTTTTCACTAAACCTGCATTTACAACTGACAGTTGTAATTCTGTTCCTCTTAGCACCGAATATGCAAACACACTATAGGCCTACCTATAAAATAAACTGATATTTTACATAATAGCGTAATTATTGCACCATAGACATATGATAAATTTATACATTATCACTGCTCAAAGAAAGTCTTCCATGCTGTTTGTATTGAATTGAAAACTATGAAAATGGAACAGGTTTTTGGAAAGAGTCATCAAAGTGATGACTAAATAATTGGACACGTGTATGCCAGAAGATGACATATGACTATTTGTTTTCTGTAAATTCAGGGCTCAAGTAGTAAACTTGTTGGGTGGCATTTGTTCTTATAGTTCTGAGATGACTGCAACTGTGTTGGATTTAAAATGTTACAAAATGCAAAGCAGATGCATAAATTAAAAGCATTCTTTTTTAAATACTCAGTATCAAACACATCCAACATGGCTAATTGAGGAAATCAAAAGGCACTTTATAACGAGCGTGTGTTTAGTCATTCCTGAATTCCCTTAGGCAGAGACATGTTAACCGAACTGCACATGCTCCTCCTGATCCTCTCCAGATACTCAAGGATGGATTAAGAACTGAGAGGCCCATGGGCCGGTACACCATGGAGGCCCCCCCATGACGTGTCATGTGACTACGTTCACTTTTATGCGCTACAGGACGCTTGCCAGATTTGGTTGGATTTTTCAAATTGACGGAAGAAAAGTTTGGAGCAATGTCTTACACGGTTGTGCTCAAAAGTTTGCATACCCTGGCAGAAATTGTGAAATTTTGGCATTGATTTTGAAAATATGACTGATCATGCAAAAAAACTTTTTTTATTTTTTTTTATTTAAGGATAGTGATCATATGAAGCCATTTATTATCACATAGTTGTTTGGCTCCTTTTTAAATCATAATGGTAACAGAAATCACCCAAATGGCCCTGATCAAAAGTTTACATACCCTTGAATGTCTGGCCTTGTTACAGACACACAAGGTGACACACACAGGTTTAAATGGCAATTAAAGGTTAATTTCCCACAACTGTGGCTTTTTAAATTGCAATTAGTGCCTGTGTATAAATAGTCAATGAGTTTGTTAGCTCTCACGTAGATGCACTGAGCAGGCTAGATACTGAGCCATGGGGAGCAGAAAAGAACTGTCAGAAAACCTGCGTAACAAGGTAATGGAACTTTATAAAGATGGAAAAGGATATAAAAAGATATCCAAAGCCTTGAAAATACCAGTCAGTACTGTTCAATCACTTATTAAGAAGTGGAAAATTCAGGGATCTCTTGATACCAAGCCAAGGTCAGGTAGACCAAGAAAGATTTCAGCCACAACTCCCAGAAGAAATTGTTCGGGATACAAAGAAAAACCCACAGGTAACCTCAAGAGAAATACAGGCTACTCTGGAAAAAGACGGTGTGGTTGTTTCAAGGAGCACAATACGACGATACTTGAACAAAAATGAGCTGCATGGTTGAGTTGCCAGAAAGAAGCCTTTTCTGTGCCAATGCCACAAAAAAAGCCCGGTTACAATATGCCCGACAACACCTTGACACACCTCACAGCTTCTGGCACACTATAATTTGGAGTGACGAGACCAAAATAGAGCTTTATGGTTACAACCATAAGCGCTATGTTTGGAGAGGGGTCAACAAGGCCTATAGTGAAAAGAATACCATCCCCACTGTGAAGCATGGTGGTGGCTCACTGATGTTTTGGGGGTGTGTGAGCTCTAAAGGCACGGGGAATCTTGTGAAAATTGATGGCAAGATGAATGCAGCATGTTATCAGAAAATACTGGCAGACAATTTGCATTCTTCTACACGAAAGCTGCGCATGGGACGCTCTTGGACTTTCCAGCACGACAATGACCCTAAGCACAATGCCAAGTTGACCCTCCAGTGGTTACAGCAGAAAAAGGTGAAGGTTCTGGAGTGGCCATCACAGTCTCCTGACCTTAATATCATTGAGCCACTCTGGGGAGATCTCAAACGTGCGGTTCACATAAGTTTGACACCAAGGACTTTGCATGACCTGGAGGCATTTTGCCAAGACGAATGGGCAGCTATACCACCTGCAAGAATTTGGGGCCTCATAGACAACTATTACAAAAGACTGCACGCTGTCATTGATGCTAAAGGGGGCAATACACAATATTAAGAACTAAGGGTATGCAGACTTTTGAACAGGGGTCATTTAATTTTTTTCTTTGTTGCCATGTTTTGTTTTATGATTGTGCCATTCTGTTATAACCTCCAGCTGAATATGAATCCCATAAGAAATAAAAGAAATGTGTTTTGACTGCTCACTCATGTTTTCTTTAAAAATGGTACATACAGGTGCATCTCAATAAATTAGAATGTCGTGGAAAAGTTCATTTATTTCAGTAATTCAACTCAAATTGTGAAACTCGTGTATTAAATAAATTCAGTGCACACAGACTGAAGTAGTTTAAGTCTTTGGTTCTTTTAATTGTGATGATTTTGGCTCACATTTAACAAAAACCCACCAATTCACTATCTCAAAAAATTAGAATACATCATAAGACCAATAAAAAAAAAACATTTTTAGTGAATTGTTGGCCTTCTGGAAAGTATGTTCATTTACTGTATATGTACTCAATACTTGGTAGGGGCTCCTTTTGCTTTAATTACTGCCTCAATTCGGCGTGGCATGGAGGTGATCAGTTTGCGGCACTGCTGAGGTGGTATGGAAGCCCAGGTTTCTTTGACAGTGGTCTTCAGCTCATCTGCATTTTTTTGGTCTCTTGTTTCTCATTTTCCTCTTGACAATACCCCATAGATTCTCTATGGGGTTCAGGTCTGGTGAGTTTGCTGGCCAGTCAAGCACACCAACACCATGGTCATTTAACCAACTTTTGGTGCTTTTGGCAGTGTGGGCAGGTGCCAAATCCTGCTGGGAAATTAAATCAGCATCTTTAAAAAGCTGGTCAGCAGAAGGAAGCATGAAGTGCTCCAAAATTTCTTGGTAAACGGGTGCAGTGACTTTGGTTTTCAAAAAACACAATGGACCAACACCAGCAGATGACATTGCACCCCAAATCATCACAGACTGTGGAAACTTAACACTGGACTTCAAGCAACTTAGGCTATGAGCTTCTCCACCCTTCCTCCAGACTCTAGGACCTTGGTTTCCAAATGAAATACAAAACTTGCTCTCATCTGAAAAGAGGACTTTGGACCACAGGGCAACAGTCCAGTTCTTCTTCTCCTTAGCCCAGGTAAGACGCCTCTGATGTTGTCTGTGGTTCAGGAGTGGCTTAACAAGAGGAATACGACAACTGTAGCCAAATTTCTTGACACGTCTGTGTGTGGTGGCTCTTGATGCCTTGACCCCAGCCTCAGTCCATTCCTTGTGAAGTTCACCCAAATTCTTGAATCGATTTTGCTTGACAATCATAAGGCTGTGGTTCTCTCGGTTGGTTGTGCATCTTTTTCTTCCACACTTTTTCCTTCCACTCAACTTTCTGTTAACATGCTTGGATACAGCACTCTGTGAACAGCCAGCTTCTTTGGCAATGAATGTTTGTGGCTTACCCTCCTTGTGAAGGGTGTCAATGATTGTCTTCTGGACAACTGTCAGATCAGCAGTCTTCCCCATGATTGTGTAGCCTAGTGAACCAAACTGAGAGACCATTTTGAAGGCTCAGGAAACCTTTGCAGATGTTTTGAGTTGATTAGCTGATTGGCATGTCACCATATTCTAATTTTTTGAGATAGTGAATTGGTGGGTTTTTGTTAAATGTGAGCCAAAATCATCACAATTAAAAGAACCAAAGACTTAAACTACTTCAGTCTGTGTGCATTGAATTTATTTAATACACGAGTTTCACAATTTGAGTTGAATTACTGAAATAAATGAACTTTTCCATGACATTCTAATTTATTGAGATGCACCTGTATATTACCAATTCCCCAAGGTTATGCAAACTTTTGAGCACGACTCTATATGTACTTTTTAATTATGAACGATCCAAAATCATGCATTATTAAAAGGGATGTGCGTGGTATTCAAATACCAAAATCACAATTCGGTTATTCTGCACGTGTTTAGAGGTCTTCAACACGATCTGAGTTCGATGGTACCCGACGAATCTACAGGTTTTGGGCCAGGTTCTGGGCAGTTTTTCAAGTAAGCTATAGGGCAAGTTACGGGCTGTTCACATGTGCATCCAGGCCATGTAAACACGCACTGGACGGATGTCTTTGATCGTTGTGCCACAACTCACTGTTAAGTTAAAAAGAACTTTAATATTTATAAACGCATCTCAAGACACCTGCATTCTGTTTTACAATTTGTTGTGCAGAACCGTTGTTTTTTTTTTAGACGCTGTTAACTTTAAAATTATTGTAATATTTATTAACGCATCTAGAGACACCTGTGTTCTGTTTCACCATTTATTGCACTGCATCAAGCTTTTTCAGCTGGTGTCACAACTCGACATTCTGATGAAGTTCAGGTTGTAAAGAGGACTTAATGTGACTGTTACACGTGATTCCAGATTGTTTTTCACCTGGCAAAGTTTCAGCACTTGATAAACAGTGAGCCAATATTTTCCCCCCTTTTGCTCTAGGGTGCAGACAATAATTACACAAGTTAAATTCTGAATCATTTACAAATCAAAGCATCCCAAAGAAGTCCTATAATCCATAGCGTTCACTGCACTGTAAACCCTAATGCTCAAAATAATTAATTGTTTTGAGTAGGGAAAATTAAATCATACAAATTAGTTCAAATAAATTAACCTTGATGAGTATTTAGAACTATCTTTCTTTTGAGTTCCCGAAACTTACACCTTTTAAGTAACCTGAATTGTTGAATGTTTTGAGTTTAATGAACTTGTCTCTTTAAATTTACAGGAACTTAAATTTAACTGAAACTGGGAAGGGGATTTTTATTTCCCAGCATGCTTTACATGGCACTTGACAGGGAGAGTACATGTTAAAATTAAGTGTTATATAGTGTGTCTTTGTGCAAGATGAATGTAAAGTGAGATACTTATTAGTGTTTAATGTTTTGTTGTGTTGTTTAGAAGAGTTTCTGTCATGTTTAAGTTTTTTTTTTGGTGAATTGTGGAGTTTGAGATTAGGTTGAGGACAGGTACTATATTAGATTGTTCTGGGGTATATTGATATACTTGTTGAGAAATTACTATGCTAATCAAAGCATGGTTAATCCAAGTAGCATGCTAACAATCACTCTACTAGCTTGTTTTAGTTAGTACTAACTAGCTAGGTTCTCTCTACTTTACATATTTAAATTGAGCCAACATGGTGATTTTAAGTTCATCCAAAGAGTTACATTTAAAGTTAAGTACCATTAAAAGTTAAGGGCTTGGGTAGTTCAGCGAGTAAAGATGCTGACTACCACCTCTGGAGTCGTGAGTTCGAATCCAGGGCATGCTGAGTGACTCCAGTCAGGTCTCCTAAGCAAATCAATTGGCCGGTTGCTAAGGAGGGTGGAGTCACATGGGGTAACCTCCTCGTGGTCGCAATAATGTGGTTCGCATTCGGTGGGGCGCGTGATGAGTTGTGTGTGGATGCCGCGGAGAATAGCGTGAAGCCTCCACGTGCGCTATGTCTCTGCGGTAACGTGCTTAACAAGCCACGTGATAAGATGTGTGGATTGACGGTCTCAGATGCGGAGGGCGAGTCAATATGCCACCACGAGGACTTAGAGCGCATTGGGAATTGTGCATTCCAAATTGGGGAGAAAAAGGGGAGAAAGAAAATGCATGAGTTAGCTTATTCAATTTCAAGTTAAGAAAAAAATCAGTTCTGCTTACTTAAACTTGTAATTTATTAATTTAAAAAATTTGAGGTAACTTCTGCTAACTTATTCAGGTTTACAGTGTGCCTCATGAAAAGTGAACCTGCCCGGGCAGAATTACGCATTTTCCATTTATTAAGAATAGGCCTACTATGTTGCAGGCAGTGACAGAGATTATTTTTGTTCGACTTTAATGTGATTTTATCATTTGAAGATCTATGTATTGTGCTATTTAGGCTCATAGCTCACTACGCACTTTATTCCCTGCTATCTGAGATTGTGTTTGACACATCCATGGCAATGTTTAGGGACACATTATTCCATTTCTGTTAGTCACATGTCTGTGAAACTTGTTCAGTTTATGTCTTAGTTGTTGAATCTTTTTATTGAATCTTTTTATGTTCATACAAATGTTTACACATGTTAAGTGTGTTGAAAATAAAAGCAATTGAAAGTTAGAGGACGTTTCTGTTTTTTGCTGAGTTTATTTAGGGTATTAAGGCACCTTTCTCTTTATCATTAAACATTAAATACATGCAGGACTTAAACATTTTAAAGTCCTCTGTGCTGTTGCATGTATTCTGTCGCTTATATGAATTAAAAACCATCAGCTTTGTACACAGCCAGGGTAAACTGCCCCTTATCTTTGTGTTTGAAAGCGTTTTGTAAATCAGACATTGTTCTCTGTAGTCCTTCAAATAAACGCGCTGCACCTGTGAGTGCATACTTGAGTGCCTGTGATCAAACTGCTGTCGTCCAGCACACATTCCGCCGAACAAATGGTATTTCACATAAGGCTGATATTTAAGTGGATTTATAATAGGTATCTCAAAATAAAGAAATAATTGATTTAGAGCTCGGGGCCCTTTGGGTTTAGAGGCCCCTGGGCAACGGCCCAATTGGCATGGTGGTTAATCCGTCCCTGCAGATACTATAGTAGTCGACAAATAACATGCACATAATGATGATGAACATTTTTGGCAACATCAAGATTTTGGTATATACAGTATATGGGATATATGGTATATACAGAATATATATATATATATATATATGTATTTATATGAGCTTATTTTTTAGGTGATTTGACTGGTCACCATTTATTAAAGGGGCAAATCAACAAAAAAGTAACTCTGTTATCATTTGCTCACCTTCTTGTCGTTCCAAACCCATCTGAAGGAGATGGTTAGGACGAATGTTAGTCTCAATTGCCATTCACTTTCATAGCATCTTTTTTCCATTCAATGAAAGTGAAAGGTGACTGAGACTAACATTCTGCCTTCTTTTTATGGAAGCCCAGGAGTGCCTTTTACAAAAGAATGAAGGAATCTTTTAATTTGAATATAAAATTCTGAATAAATAAACCAATGTATAAATGGACAAATAAATAGACACATTTAAATGTGTTTATTTAATTCATGTTTTAAAATGTACTTATATTTACCAATAAAACAGCACATTAATAAGTCATTTTTAAATGCACCTTTTAAATTGCGTTTTAAAAAGCATTTGGCAATTGCTTTTCTTTATCCATTTGCCAATTGCTTTTTTTTATTTATTTTTTTATTATTTGACTTTTCCTTTTCTTTTACCATTTGTCAATCCATACCTGCTGAAGCCCTGGAGTACCAATTAAAAAAGAATGACGGAATAAATTATCAATCTATTAATTTAAAAATAAAAACTTGAATAAATAAGTAAAATTATAAATGGACAAATAAAAAGACACATTTAAATGTGTTTATTTAATTCATGTTTAAAAATGTCATTATATTTAACACTAAAATTGTGCATTAATAAATCATATTTATTTCATGTTTAAAATGTCATTAAAGGTGCTATATGTAAGATTGACAACAAGCGTTTGAAATGGGTACTGCAGTCCAAATTCAAAATATTGGAGAGTTGACTGACCCGCTCCAGACTTGAAGCTCATGTGGGTTGCCAAAATGTTGACATGCAAATTAGCCAACTCATTATCCGTTTTAAAGGATTTCTGGGCTTTAAGCTGTCTCCATCTTCCAAAGGCATCTCCTATATTTATCTTGTTTTACTACACCTCTAGTCACGGTGGTATTTAGAGGGATAGCGAGGCTTTTTAGGTCGGGTGGAATCTGTTATCTCTGATCCAGTTCATTTGCTGGCTTCCATGGCTGCAGCACGCAGTGTTGTTTGCCTGCAAACTTGTTCAAATCTGGCAACCTGGCGGTGTCTAAATACTATTGGTGAGTGGGCAGTGGGCGGGATCACACAGGCCAAAACATAAACAGAAATTCTGGCCGGAATGGAAACTTCAAAGTAGAATATACTGGCTGTAGCATTGTTATCGGAGAAGCCAGTATGTTAGCATACAGTAGCATGTTTCCTAAATCTCTAATGACATATTATGGTCCTTTTATGATTTAGTACAGTAAAAATATTACATATAGCACCTTTAAATATTGCAATAAATGAGTACATTAATAAGTCTTTTAAATGCACTTTAAAAGCACCTTTTAAGTTGGATTTTAAAAAGGTATTTGGCAATTGCTTTTCTTAATTCATTTGCCAGTTGCTTTTCCTCATCCATTTGCCAATTGCTTTTCTTTTTTGTTTCGCTTTTCCTTTTCTTTTTCCTTTTCTTTCTCTAATTGAGAATCTAGTTAAAAAAATGCCATTGGACTGTTGACTCGCGAGAGCAACCAATGAACTTTCAATTCAGTTATAAGACACACACTCTCCCACGTGCCACTCGAAGAGGATGTAAGATGGCCTGTCATTGGACAACAGTACGAGCAGTTTACGTGATATTATTCCCGCGAATAAGAAACGGATGTGAAGCATATCAGAAGTTAATGGTCGTTCACTGTTGCTGTGAAATGCTGAACGCGGCCCTACCTGAGCGTGCACAGTGATATGTGTCCAGGATGGGAGCAGGAAATCGTGATGCTTTTAACAGAAGCAGCCTCTCGAGTGGCCCGAACTGAAAGCATGCGACGGAGGTGAGTAAGGGCAAAGACACCGATGGACTTTCCTGAACTTATACTGAAGAAAACACACATCCCTTTCAGTTATATCACATTCATTTAAAAAAAAAAAAACTGTATGATCATCTTTAAATATTTTATTTTTATTAAAATAATTGCTTGTATATGATTGAGAAAAGGCAGACTCTCGAGCAAAAGTGAGCACACTTTTGTGGAACAAATGGTAGTGTTTATACTAATGTTGTGTATTAATTATGTGTATTACAAAAGTGTCTCTTTCAAATGAAAATTCAAATATATATATATATATATACTGTATATTTTTGTCATGATCCACTGTTGTTTTGCCTTGGGTTTTGCCCCTGTCATCTGTTTCCCCCGGACTACACTTCCCATAAGTCCCTGCCATCATCACTGTCAGCTGTTCCCTATTGTTCTCACCTGTGTTTCATTTCCTCATTTACCCCTGTGTATATAATGCCCTGATTTCTACCTAGTCTTTGTGAGTTGTTGTGTTTTTCTCTTCCTGTTCTCATGTCAGTTCCCAGCATGGATGTAACGTTTGTTTTAGTTCTTAGTTCTAGTGTTTTCCATGTTATTTTACTTACTTTATTTCTTTATTAAAATTCTGAAAGCCACATCTAGATCCAGCTCTCGTGACAAGTGTTTTACCCCTTCACTGCTAGAATTGTGTGAAATGTCACATAACTTTTACTGGAAGAAAAAAAAGACCTTCTGGTTGTGTAAACGAAGATAACACTTTATTAAGCTTTATATACAGAAACAGTTTAGCAAAGTTCATCATGTCCCAGTGCTTATGATCGATGATCTCACAGTGCACAGAAGGTACAGTATATGGGCTTTGTTCACAAATATGGCAGAGAGAGCGGTCATACAGTAATGAAACAGGTAAATAGCTGTAAGTTGGCACCCCATATAATTAAATCATTACCAAATCTATACCATTCGTTTGTGCTGATTTGTGCTGCAAAAATGAACGTTTGTGCTGGTTCGGTGTTTGAGATGTTAGTCATTATTTTTTTTACTGTGTGACATCATTTTCAACCCTTGTGGTCCAAGTCGCTCCAAACTGCTCAATGTGAACGGCTCCTCAGTGTAAGACTAGAACTCTTTAGAAAAGTTTGATCACACTTGCCCATTCTTTATTATTTGTAACTGCACATTTCAGAATTTAGAGTTTAAAGTCATCAACACTAAGAAGTAACACAAAAGTATGGAAATTATGCAGTGACCAAAACAAATTAAATAAGAAACATCTTATATTTGAACTTCTTCAGTGTAGCCTTTTGTCTATTCCAGCTCTGCACACTCTGTTCATTTTCTCAGTCAACTTCAAGTGCATCCTGGGATCCTTTTAAAACAATATTGAATGATTTCATATGCTGGACACTTGTTTTTTTTTTCTCCCCAATTTGGAATGACCAATTCTCAATGCGCTCTAAGTCCTCGTGGTGGTGTAGTGACTCTCCTCAATACGGGTGCCAGAGGATGAATCTCAATTGCCTCCGCATCTGAGACTGTCAATCCGCGCATCTTATCACGTGGTTTGTTGAGCGCACTAGGTCTCCGCGGTAGCGCGCTCAACAAACCACGTGATAAGATGCGCGGATTGAAGGTCTCAGACACTTGATTCTCAATTGATTCTTAATTCTTGAATTAAAATAAGACGCTTGATTCTCAATTGGAGAAAGAAAAGGAAAAGCAAAATGAAAAAGAAAAAACATTGGCAAATGAATTAAGAAAAACAATTGCCAAATACCTTTATAAAATGCAATTAAAAGGTGCTTTTAAACTGCATTAAAAAGTGCATTTAAAAGACTCATTAATGTACTCATTTATTGCTATATTTTATGACATTTTAAACATGAAATAAACATGATTTATTAATGCACAATTTTATTGTTAAATATAATTACTTTTTTAAACATGAATTAAATAAACACATTTAAATGTTATTTGTCCATTTATAAATTGACTTATTCAAGTTTTTATTTTCAAATTAATAGATTGATAATTTATTCCTTCATTCTTTTTTAATTGGCACTCCAGGGCTTCAGCAGGTATGGATTGACAAAAGGTAAAAAAAAGGAAAAGTCAAACAATAAAGAAAAGCAATTGGAGTGGATGAAGAAAAGCAACTGGCAAATGGATGAAGAAAAGCAATTGCCAAATGCTTTTTAAAACACAACTTAAAAGGTGCATTTAAAAATGTGCTGTTTTATTGCTAAATTTAAGTACATTTTAAAACATGAATTAAATAAACACATTTAAATGTGTCTATTTATTTGTCCATTTAGAAATTGGTTTATGTATTCACATTTTTATTTTCAAATTAATAGATTGATAATTTATTCCTTCGTTCTTTTGTAAATGGTACTCCTGGGCTTCCAAACCTTTTGTGCTCCACCAATGAAAGAAAGTAATTTAGGTTTGGAACGATACGCGTGATGGATAAGGTCTTAAACAAAGAAACCTGATGCCTTGTTTTGCTTCCATTAGCATGTTAAGAACTTAGCATGCCATTAAATCAATCTATTCTGCGCACAAGAACTTTGTTTAATAAGTTCATTCAGAACATTTTGATTGCAGCCCTATAAACAGAAACTCTCAGCTCTCTGATTACAGACCTGTGGTGACTTTTCTTCCAGGACACAGTATGGAACATGGTGGACATGATGAAGAGCCCAGACAGACCTGTACCATACATCCATGCAGAGATGGTCTCCCACTGGTCATCAGATAGAAAGTACAACACCGAACTGCCCATGATGCTTGGAATAATCCAGAACTGAACAGACAAAGACAAAAATCATCGTGTTTCACATGCATGGCTGAGGAATATTAATGTAGTGTCTGTAACCAAAATATAAAACTGATTTAAGTTGATCCACTGACATTTGTTGGAAAAGCTATGCCAACCCCAAGTCCTTCATGATGTATGTCCAGTTTGCAAATTGAATTACAGAAACTGCATCAGAGAGATGCGAAATTGAAAATTCTAATACATGTAGCCTGTAGCACCATCTGTCACTATGTGTGTCTGATCAAATCTTCTTAAAGTCCCACAAAATAAAAATTGGTGTTTTGAAATGTGAATCTTTGTCCATATCTGTATGTATTGAGGCCATCTAAGATCAACTTTTGGCAGTATATGCATTTAAAATATGCAGTCTTTCTCTTCTGAGAAAACGAACCAGAAATATTGATGACTCACACTCACTCACTTATTTTATCCAATGAAATGCTTTCTAAAATGAGAATGTCCCTCCATCTAATACCACCTATTTCTGACAAGCTAGACCAAGTAGTAAAGCATAATAAGTTAATGTTTGTGACATAAACAAAAGGCTATTTGCCCTTCAAAACAAAGGGACGATCCTCTCAATATATCCTGCAGCAACTTCCTGTTTTAATACATCAACACAGGAAAGAAAACTGTGCTCATCAAGCCATTCATGGAGTCTTTAACATAAGCCATGAGCCTTACTGACTTTCTGTAGTAGACCTCCAACCTGATTACATGGGAAATCAATATCTTGCTTCCAAATGTATACTGAAATCAACCCCTTACTGCCAAATTACTGACAAGCGCCATCCCCCATCAATGCCATGGAAACCAGTAAGTAATTGTGTTCACAAACAATGGTGAGCACATTTCGGAGGTTGCATTTTCGCTCAAAAAATAAGTAACAAATTTTACTCCACTGATGGTTAGGTTTAGGTTTGGGGTTTGGATTAGGGTGTATGGTTATTAAAATATACATTCCTGTTAACTGATTTCAACAGCAGAACTTTCGATGTGCTGTCACCAACTTCACACTGCGAGTCCTCTTGTTTACAGAAGGTAATACAGAAAATCATTAGTTCAATGCACCAGGGACCAGGGACAGTTATCACTACGCAAACAAACGTACAAAGGCAATTTGCATAGCATTTACATTTTTACAATGCCTAAGACAAAACATCTAAAACAGTGTATGTGCAAATGAAGTATCAATGAATGCTGTTGAGCATTTAACCCACGGCCATATGAACCAAAGCCACGGTGCTGTTGATGGCAGGGTCAAAGAGGTTTTGGTGTGTACTAAACGATTAGTCGACGTTATCGACAACGTCGACAATAAAAAATTGTCTACAAAAATGTTCGTTGTCGAATAGTCATTTGATCTCATTTAACAACGTGAGATCACATTAAACTCTAATGATGACACGTGAGAGCAGCACTGCAGTTCACACCTGACTGAGGAGAGGAAGAAAACACAGCTCACAGTCCAGATGCACTCTAAACTTTCACAGCTTCAGGTGATGTAGATCGCAATGTATGAGGGAATAATACAAAAATACCAAATAAGTAAATACAGAAGCACTCTCGTTGTAGAATAAGCGGAGTCGGATATCTTTAAAGGAAACATCCCGGCATTACATCTTAAATGCATTTAAATTTAATGAGTTATAGCTTTATTAAAGTTCAAATAATATGGAAGCAGATCATGTAAATAACTACAAACTCCGAAACTGGCATTTCTCTGTGCGGTCAGCGCCTCTTCTACGAGCTACGCGAATGTCCCGATCTAAGGGGGAGAGATTGAAACTGCACCCGGCTGATGCACACACTGTCGCGGGGACGCTCGTCCCTTGAGCGCGCACACTTAATACAGCTAGATTATAACGTGATAGCTTGCGACTTATTGAATCATAATATATGTGTCACTGTGCATTTCGTATCGTGAAGAAAATTGGCAAAATGCAGCTTTATTAATTAGAGAGAGTTTGTTTTTTTGTGAGTTAAAGATGGATTGAAGTGAACAGAAAGGTATACATTTTTTATTTGTTTTTGTTTTGGCTCCAATATAAATATCTAAACTCCTTTAAAACAATGTACATTTACTTTAGCAGCTATACTGCAGAAGAAAAAAAATGTATCTGAGAATGTTGAATATAATATTAAAAATACAAATATTTTAAAATATCTAAAAATCCTTTAAAAAGATGCATTCACCTGTGAAGCAGCATATAAGATATTTAGACTTGTTGTTAGAGAACAGATCTTGAATATAAGTATATTTTGTCTTTACTTCACTCGCAGAAGTATAACCAAGTGAAAAAATACACATATACAAAATAACACATATATTTAAGATACATTCTCTTAAAGCAAGTCTAAATATCTTATATGTTTACAAGTAAATGTATCTTGTTTTAAAGATTTTTAGACAATTTTAAATGGAAAACAAGACAAAAACACTTGATAACAATATGATTTTTTGCAGTGAATTTCTTCACTGAATTAAACTTAAAAGTTTTTTTTTTCTTTAATTCAGTGAATGTCATTTAGAGGTTGTGGCAGCGGGGGCGTGGTCAAGCATCTCTCTGGAGAGAGAAAGCGGTAAGGGCGCTTGCACCTGAGCTAAATTGTCTAACACCTGTCTCTAATTTCAGTGAGCACGGGGAGAGCGGCATAAAGAGAGCGACACAACGCTCAGTGAGAGAGACTGGATATGACAGAGCCGAGCCAGAGCAACGATTCCCGAGTAGTGAAAGTTATTTGTAGAAACAGTGTGTGTGTTAGTGTCTAAAGAGTGTATAAAGGTAACTGTAAAGTGGTGTTGAGGAAGAGGGGAAATAAAGCGTCACCTGAAAAAGGAAAACTGCTTCTTGCGTCCTCTTTTACAGAGGTATTTTTAAAAGATGATTTTGTCCTCTTTATTGTTAGTAAGCACGTTTAATACAGCCTTTTAAGTCGGGGCACAAGCTGAATAATCGGTTAAGAGCTAATGATTAATCATTGCAATAATCGCCCGAATAGTCGAATAATCGTTCTAATAATTGTTAGATTAATCGATTATCAAAATAATCGTTAGTTGCAGCCCTAGTGTGTACTGAAAGTCTCGTGCTGTAGCTAGTGAACTGGGCATGCCAGATGTGTGGCTCTGAGAGGCGGGGTTTAGCGAGTAGAATGTTATCCAAACAACATCACGGCGTCAAGGCCATACCTTTCTTTAGAGCGCTGAGAATCGCCTGCTTGCATGTGAAGTGACCGTGACATGTAAATGACCAGTCATGGTTCGTTTTGTTGTTACGTGCCATCGTGATACTACAATAATAGATCAGTGTTTAACAGTCTAATTTAAATGGCCCACATATCAGAGCCGCGGCAGACGCGTTTGAGCTCATAATGTCAAAGTGCTCGCCTGCTTCAGTTCCCTGTAACTTTTAACTGTCTTGTCTAATGATAAAAAGGCAAATATCAATAAAACTAATATAATTTACCGTCTGCAAATATGCGCATATCTCGTTTAAACAGATGTAATAATCCAACCTCACAATTTGAGCAGATCCAGCATCCTGTGGAGCGCTAATTTATTTACCTCTAAAGCACGTATTCTAACAGTCTCTCCTCAACAGTTCCCTGTAACTTTTAACTTTCTTTTCTAATGATAAAAGGCAAATATCAATAAAAATTCTATTATATACAGTCTGCAAATATGCAGATATTTCGTTTAAACAGATGTAATTCATGAACCTCGTGAAAATCCAGCGTTTTCTTCCTGTCGAGTGCTCATCCATTATCTTCCTCTGAAGCGCGTATTCTATCACCCAGAATCTAAATTTCAGGATCAGTATCAAATGTTCCTCTGATTCAAAATTTCATGATGGTCAGTCCATGACAATCCAAGCAGGTGATCCAGGCCGTTTAAACTGTCAGGAGATTGCTGCTCGCGGTGGATGCACACAAGCAGGAGAGAGCATCTTCAAAGTAAACGCGCTTCACGTGTGCTACAAGTAAATGTCTTATTCACTATGCACTGTATGTACAATTGGTTTGATTCGGTATTTTTTGAGAAAATGCGATTGCTAACGTGGACATGTCATCCATGGTTGCTGGACTACTGTGTGTACTGTTATTTCCTTCTTCCTAATATAGTAACAATTTCTTCATGTGCAAATAAATTAAAACAATTTGATGACTAAACAGAAATCAGAAGAAACTGCTATCTGCCATTTAAAATAAAAATAAAAAAATGTAGATTGTTTTTTTTTACAAAGTTTAGTGTGAAATTGAGTAAATACAGAGTGCTAAATAAGAGCTTATTATAGCAATTTTATGTTTATGTTATTTACTATATTAAAATGTGTGAGAAAAATACCATGAAAACCTTCTCTCTCGACTACACCCCCAAATCTCAGTTTCAATACAGACCAACCCATCCAGTTTCTGTTCTGATGCAAATCACTCTATTTTCTTTGAGGCTTCACTAATATATTGTTTGAGATTCTTTCTGGGCTCTACACTGTAAAAAGTGGTCACCTGCAATTGTTACTTTAAGGAGCTACCTTTACCTGATCTAACCCTTAAAATTAGTTTTGTTGGTATAACCTAATGTATTGATTCAGTGATGTTAAATAATATTTTTGACTTGACAAAAAACATTTTTTTTTTTTTTTCAGTATAGCCTGTAAAAAATCTTATGGTGAACAAAACTCATAGAAAATAACTACAACAATTCTAGGTGTTTATTCAGTACAAGGAACAAAGCTTCGACTGATCCAAATAGCCCACATCATGACTGCATCTCTCTCCTAGTGCTATTAGATCTTAGGGCTGCCTTCGACACCACAGATAATGACAATCTCTTGGATAGGTTTGAGAATTATGTTGGAATTTGTGGATAGGCATTAGCTTGGTTTAAGTCCTATTTATCTGACTGCTAAGCAGAAGTAAAGTACAGAGCGCCACAGGGCTTAGTCTTAGGTCCCCTGTTTTCCTCCTTATATATGCTTCCCCTGGGAGACATTATCAGGAACCATGGAATTAGTTTTCACTGTTATGCTGACAATACTCAACTTTATATTTCCTCAAGACCTGATGAAATGTCACAATTTTCCAAGTTAACAGAGTGTATCAATGATATAAAGGACTGGTTGGATAGAAATTTCCTTCTGCTAAATTCTGACAAAACAAATGCACTAATTTGTACTAATGACCAAAAACTTCTAAACATAAGATGCTAGAATATTATTTGACTCTCAATGGATGTACTGTTATGTTGTGTTCTGCAGTTAAGAACTTGGGTGTTACAGTATGTTTGATAGCAATTTGTCCTTTGAAAATCACATTTCCATTGTTCGTAGAACAGCTTTCTTCCACCTCAGAAATATTGATAAGTTACGACACATGCTATCTGTTTCTGATGCCGAAAAACTAATTAATGCGTTAATGACCTCAAGACTATATTATTGTAATGCCTTACTGGGAGGATGTCTTGTAAGTTCAGTAAATAAGCTTCAGTTGGTTCAAAATTCAGCAGCTAGTGTGCTGACTAAAACCAAGAAATATGATCATATCAGCCCCATTTTATCATCACTACATTGGCTACCTGTTAAGTTTTGTATAAATTAAAAAAAATCTGTTAATTAATTGCAAAGCTTTGAATGGTCTAGCTTCCCAGTGTAAGGATGAGGTAGGCTGAGAGGATTCCATTTGCGGGTCTTTATTCAGATACTCCAATTCATAAACATCAATCATAGTTGGGTCACAGGCTTTAGTCAAAACACATAAAATCGGTCCACGGCCAAATAAATCCAAAACAGTAATCCAAAAACTTAAGTCCAGAAAATGTTATCAAAGATCATAACAGGAGGTCTACACATAGGCATGGAGAAAACACTTGGTAAGGCAGTGGAACTGGCAATACTTCCAGGTGTTTTTCTCTTGGGACGACCCCTTGGTCGGGGTGCCGGACGATTCAGGTGGGCTTGGTGAAAGTCTCTGGTGAGTGATGGATCCATTATGTCCCTAGCTGCTACCCATGATCTTTGCTCCGGGCCATATCCCTCCCAGTCCACGAGGTAGTATAGCTGACCACCCCTCCTGCGAGAATCCAGAATCTCCTGAACCAGGTAGGCAGGAGCTCCATCGATCTCGAGTGGAGGAGGAGGTCCTTCGTCAGTTTCGATGCCTCGTGGACCGGTTTCAGGAGGGACACATGAAAGGAAGGAGAGATGCGGTAAGTAGCAGGCAATTCTAAATGGTATGTGACTGGATTAACTTGACGTAAAATCTTAAAAGGACCAACGTACCTTGGACTCAGTTTCTTGCAAGGGAGATTCAGGTGTAGATCGCAAGTTGAAAGCCACACCCTTTGACCTGGCTGATACTCAGGATGGGGATGTCTGTGTCAATCAGCTTGGATTTTCTGATATCGAATAGCTCATTGGAGAAGGACATGAGCCCCATCCCAAACCAGTTCACTCCTAATCCAGTCATCCATGGCAGGTACTTCAGATATTTCTCCAGACCAAGGGAATAGGGGAGGTTGATATCCCAGAAAGCATTGGAAGGGGGTCAGACCTGTAGAGGAGTGTGGGAGGAAGATGCTCCACTTCTCCTGTTCTTTGCTGTAGTATGATCATAGGTATCTACGATGTCCTGATTAAGCCGTACTACTTGGCCATTAGCTTGCGGATGATAGCCGGAGGTGAGACTGACATTGATGTTTAGTAGTTTGCAAAATGCTCTCCATACTCTTGAAGTGAACTGTGGTCCTCGATCAGTGACTATGTCATCAGGTAATCCATAGATTCGAAACACTTGATTGAACAGCACTTGAGTTGTTTCCATGGCAGTGGGTAGACCTTTCAATGGTATAAGACGGCACGATTTTGAGAAGCGATCAATGGTGACCATGATGGTGGTGAATCCTTGAGAGTTAGGCAGATCAGTGATGAAATCAATAGACAAGGGGGACCAGGGTCGTTGTGGAATAGGTAGTGGTTCTAATAGTCCTGCAGGTTGTTGACATGGTGTGCAGGAATGTGCACAGGTCTGACAGGCACTTACATAGTTCTTGACATCAGTGGATAGTGTTGGCCACCAGAAAGAGTTCCTGACTAAAGTGTTAGTACGGTTAATTCCAGGATGTCCAGAGGTGAGTGATGTGTGGACCCATTGAAAGATTCTGTTGCGTACACTGAATGGAACATACACCTTGCCAGCAGGACATTCTGGAGGGGAAGGCTCCTCTTGTTTAACACGTAGAATCTCCTCCATGATATCTCACCGGATAGGTGCAATGATGATGGAGGAAGGTAGAGTCTTTTCTGGACCGATATGTGTCTCAGATTCATAGATAAGTGACAATGCATTGGCTTTACTATTCTTACTTCCTGGATGATATGTGACTGTGAAATTGAACCGAGTGAAGAAGAGTGCCCATCTGGCCTGGCGAGGATTCAATCTCTTGGCTTCCTTGATATATTCCAAATTTTTGTGATCTGTGATGACTAGAAATGGATGAAGTGCGCCTTCTAGCCAGTGTCGCCACTCTTCTAGAGCGGATTTGATAGACAGTAATTCTTTGTTACTGACAGAAGAGAATTCTTCCAGGAGAAGAATGCACAGTGGTGTAGTTTGCCTGGGTTTCCATGACATTGGGAAAGAACAGCACCAATTCCAGTATCAGAGTTGTCGACCTCTACGATGAAGGGAAGTTGAGGGTCGGGATGCTTGAGAATAGGAGCTTAGGTAAAACTGGATTTGAGTCTATTGAGGGTGGTTGTTGCTGCCTCTGTCCATGCCAACTTCTTGTTTTTCCTATAAGAAGGGAGGTGATGGGTGCAGCAACGGTACTGTAGTTACGGATGAATCTGCGGTAGAAATTAGTGAAGCCTAGAAATCGTTGTAGTTCCTTTACCGTGGTGGGTGTGGGCCAGTCAATGATGGCTTTTACTTTGGTGAGATCCATCTCCACTCCAGAGTGGCTAATATTATATCCCAAGAACGTGGTGGAAAGGACATGAAATTCACACTTCTCGGCTTCGACAAAAAGATTATTCTGGAGTAGACGTGACAAGATATTTCTTACATGGTAGATATGTTCCTCCATTGACCGTGAATAGATCAAGATGTCATCTATGTAGACTATCACATATTGATTCAGGAGATCCTTGAAAACTTCATTGATGAAAAATTGGAAAACGGAAGGTGAGTTGGAGAGCCCATACGGCATTACCAAGTATTCGTAGTGCCCCCTGGTGGTGAGAAAAGCTGTTTTCCATTCATCACCCTCTCGTATTCTGATGAGGTTGTAAGCAGATCTGAGGTCCAGTTTAGTGAAGTATCTGGCCTCTCGTAATTGTTCCAGGGAGAAGGAATAAGTGGTAGTGGATGGCGGTTCTTGACAGTAATTGCGTTGAGTGCTCGATAGTCAATACAAGGTCTTAAGCCGCCATCTTTCTTGTCAAAAAAGAAGAATCCGGATGCAGCTGGAGAAGTACAGGGTCTAATAAATCCATAAGATAGGGCCTCGTCAATGTACTCTTCCATGGCCTTGGTCTCTGGGATGGACAGTGGGTAAACATGGCTCTTGGTGGAGAAGTGTTAGGAAGAAGGTCAATAGCACAGTTGCAGGATCGATGAGGAGGTAACTGGGTGGCCTTCTCTTTACTAAAAACCTCCACCAAGTCAGCAAACTCATTGGGGACATTGTTCGGCAATGAAACGAGGTTCTCAGTGAGATGAGTTGTGCAGACTGTAAACTTGGGTGGCAGTTCCAGACAGTGAAGATGACAGTGAGGAGACCAATGGATTAAGTCCTTGTTCTTCCAAGAAAACTGGGGTTCGTGAGTGGATAACCAAGGAATCCGAGAATCACTTGGTTTCATGGTGATGAAATGACGTAAAGAGTGATTTCTTCAATGTGAATCAGACCGACTTGGAGTTTTATAGGAAGAGTTTGATGAGTGATGTGACCTTTACCGATGGGACTGTCATCAGCAGCAGTTACAGCAATAGGTGGTTCACACTTGTCCGTGAGGATGTTCAATTGCATCACTAAGTCCTGATGTATCACATTAGCAGCAGCTCCTGAGTCAATTAATGCTGAGAAATTATATTCTTGGTTAGCGATGGACAACATAATGGGTAGTGACAAGCCTTGACTGATTGTTAAGAGTATTAAAGATGTGACTCACTCGATAAAGTTGTGAAGAGGTGGTAGCAGGTTTGACAGGGCAGTTGGAACAGCGATGACCTGGTTCACCACAGTAGAAGCAGAGGTCATGGAGTAATCTTCTTCTACGTTCATCTTGAGACACATGAGTTTGTCTTATTTGCATAGCCTCCGTAGGTTGCTGCTGACTTGGTACTTGAACAGAGGTTGTAGGTACATGACATGGTAGGGAGGTATTGAAACATGGTTGTGATCGTAAGAGATTGTCTAATCTGATAGCAAGGGTAATGTACTGAGAGAAGTCGAGGGAGTCATCTCTGCATACTAATTCAACCTGGAGTTTAGCTGACAGACTAGAACGAAAAATGTGTTTCAAAGCGATGTCATTAAACTCACTCTGTGCCGCAAGAGTACGAAACTGTATGGCATGATCGGAAGCAGATTTATTGCCTTGACATAGTTGAGTGAGCGGAGTTGCTGCGTCCATGCCTTCCGCAGGATATTGAAAAACATCACGAACAACGTAGTAAAATGACTGTATGATTGTTGAATATGTGCATCATGATCCCCAACAGCCGTAGCCCACTCTAATGCCTTACCAGTTAGCAAAGTCATGATAAATGAGCATTTCAACTTATCCTGGTTAAAAACTTCAGGTTGGTTTGAGAAGTAGATGAAACACTGTCTTAGGAAACCTGTACAATTATCAGGAGAGCCATCAAACTTATCAGGTAGAGCAAATCTTACCGGATCATGGCGTGGTGCAGGAAGAGACCAAATATACTGTGTTAAATGGTCACTGGTGGCTTGTAGCGTTAGCAGCTGGTATTGAAAACCTTTCAGCACCTCATTCTGATACCCAATGGTTGAAAGGAGTTGAGAGACACCCGCTGGGCAAAGTATTCTGTAAGGATGTAGGCTGAGAGGATTCCATTTGCGGGTCTTTATTCAAATACTCCAAGTCATAAACATCAATCGTAGTCGGGTCACAGGCTTTAGTCAAAACACATATAAATCAGTCCATGGGCAAACAAATCCAAAAACGTAAGCTAAGATCATAACAGGAGGTCTACACATAGGCATGGAGAAAAACGCTTGGTAAAGCAGTGGAACTGGCAATACTTCGCAACGTGATACTGTGAGCACAAGGCTTATATACATGGTGCATGACCAAACAGGAACTGATGTGGACAGAGTTCAATATTCAGGTGAGGGCTCCCTCTGGTGGACAGGAGCCTGTTCAAATGTTACACCCAGTACTTAAGTGACCTTCTATCACAGTATAATCCATCACATTCAGTATGACTGCAAAATTCTGGCCTATTGATCGTACCTAGAATATCAAAATCCACAAAAGGAGGTAGATCCTTTTGCTATTTTGCACCTAAATTATGGAATACAATGTTTCCCCAAGGATATTTTTCAGCAGCGGAGCTGTTGTGCACGCATCCATGAGTACGTAATGTCTGACCCGTAAAATTACTTTAGAATCATTATAGATGGATTATTCATCTTCTCCTTGTCATGTGTGTTTATTTACTGAAAATGTATATCAATCTCACAGGGGGCTACTTTATTTCTTTTTTTTTACCTCTAGTTTTATTCAGATGGAATGATTTTTAAAGTATATAGCCTAATTATGGTCCTTCTCTTCAGTCACTTCTTTCTCAGCAAGATGTGATGCAACACATGCTGAATTACATTTATGTTGTTGTTTTTGCCAGATACAAAGCGCACAGCAGACTGGGCCTTGCAAGTGTTACATTGCATAAAGAATATTAATGAACCATGTGAAATTTCAACAGCGGCGCTCATAATTTAGATGCGGAGGTGTGCCGCTGCTGAATGCATACAGGGGAAACACTGGAATAGCCATCCAAGCAGTATTCAGGACTCAGACACACTCTCTCAGTTTAAGTCTAGACTAAAGACTCATCTATTCAGCCAGGCATACACCTAATTTATCCATCAACTCACAGTTATGCTGCTTTAGTCAGGTCTGCCAGAACCGGAAACACTTACCATACTCTATAACTCTGCTTTAAAGTGAATGGCATCTACGCTAGAAATACATAACCTGAGGTTTTCCAGAGCCTTCCAGATCCAGCTCTGATCGAGCCCAATGTCCCACTCCCACTGCTATGTGTCACTAAGTGATGACTACTAATTGCAGCCTGTGCCAATGAACTGCTACCAACTCAACAACAGTAAGACATGGGATAATTCACTGTCCACTGCCTGCACCTCGGGCTTAGGATGGTCTTCACCGGAAATGAACTGCCACAAGCTTCCAGCCGGGCTACGAGGCACACCTCACTAACCTCAGCCAGCATCATCTTGGTCATAGGATGGACTACACTTTCTTATATATAGAATACATAGATGATAAATTAATACTGACAAAAGCCTTAATCAGCCAAATGAAAGGACAATGCATCTGCGTGCACTTCTGCAAAAAATTTGGGATGCAATTCATAGACAAGACTTAATCAATAATCTTAGAGTTCGTACAAAATCCTTTAGTTTTAAACATTGCCCACCAAAATCTACTCAGTTTACATACATAAAACAAGACTTGTATTAGACATAGATGACTAATATTTGCGTTGTAATCATACTGTTTACCCAGAGGGGAACTGGTCCCCCCAGTGAGCCTGGTTTCTCCCAAGTTTTTTTTTTCTCCACAAACTAACATCTTTTGGAGTTTTATGTTCCTTGCCACAGTCGCCTTTGACATGCTCACTGGGGGCCTGAAGACAATTATATTTGAGGCAAGCTTTTTATTATCGTTATTCATTTGAACCGCACAATGACGACTTTACTAGCATCATTTTTTGTTATAGCATAATTTTCTGTAAAGCTGCTATGAAACGCTGTGTGTTGTGAAAGGCACTATACGAAAAACAGAATTTGTCAGGTAACCTATGAAATATGCCTTAGGCTATGTAGTAACATCCAAATTAACTGTTTTATTTTTCAAGTCAGAAATGTTAACTGTTATTAACCAAATCAACCTGATAAATTAGGTTACACCAACAAAAGTCATTTTTATGGGTAAAATTAAGTAGAAATAGATCCTTGAGGTCACAATTGCAGGTCACCACTTTTTTCAGTGTAACATAATGAGAAATCATTATATATTAATTTGCGTGAGATAAAAAAGAGAGTCTTACTCCATGGGTGGGACAGTTGTCCGCATGTTCATACTCAGTTTGATGAATTTGTAGTGCTTTCTCAACCATAATATCAAATCCAAAGCATTCATTGAAATGATTGTACAAGTTCCTAGAGCATGGCGAGACATAACGACAAGGTCTTGGTTTCAACTCCAAGGAACACATACTTATAAAATGTATAGGCCTTCCTTCAATATACTGTAAACAGCTCTGCTTAAAAGTGTCTGCAGAATGAGTAAATATTAATATCTGATGACATCCGAGTAAAGTCTTCTTTAAAGCATATATAAACTGTATGTATTAACACATCAAGGAAAAGATGAGAGCTTGCAAAAGATTTATTCCACAGATAAGATATCAAACTGCTCAAAAGTGTTTTGAATAAGTGATGAATATTTGTAAGGATCTTTAAATCCTATGGTTATCTCACAATTTAGCTGTAAACTAAGCTGAGGTGTGTCATTTCTGCATCACTAACGTCAACAAATGGTGAAGCCCGGTTACATGCACACCAATACGCTGATTACTCCCAAAAATCAGCTTATTTAAAAAAAAAAAACGACAAAGCAAGAAATCCGGGTTTAGATGGCATTTGAAATAATCGTGTTATTCTCTGCTTTTGATGTCAAAACAGAAGAGGTGTGCGGACAACATGTGTGCACATTGGATAAGCCGGTAAGAACGCCGGTTGAGTTGTTTATATGCGACGCGGAATTGCCGTAATGTGCAAAAATCTACCTGTGTCGATCGGTTTATTCATTACACCATTTATGACCTTACACCGAAAAAGGAACGCTGTTTAATGCGTTTAAATGATCACACACACTGCCAGCTTATTAAGCATAATCGGTGTAAGAACATCCATGTAAACGCACTCACTGTTTTCAAATAGTTTTCAGAAAACTTCCCATCTTCTATTGGCTGTACTAACAGATATTCCCGCCCAAAAGTCACACTATTGTTCAAGCAAATGTTTCTGTGTCAGGTTGGATGGGTCACCGAATATAGTTTTAATAGTGTCGCAAAGTCACACTGTTAGACTTGTAAGTGAAATCATCCTAATCAGTCTACAAATGGCTTACTAATAGTGGTCTCTGCATGTTAAGCTGGGATACGAGAAATACATTTTACATCGAAAACAAGTACACACAGCTTTAAGTATCTAAATTGTGTTTTAATGGTCAACTAAATGCCTTCTCATACACAGTTTCTCTTGTAGCTACAGTGGCATGCAAAAGTTTGGGCACCCCTGATCAAAATTTCTGTTGCTGTGAATAGCTAAGCGAGCAAACGATGGCCTGATTTCCAAAAGGCTTAAAGTTAAAGATGACACATTTTTTTAATATTTTAAGCAATTGTACTTTTTTATATTCATCTTTTACAGTTTCAAAATAACAAAAAAGGAAAAGGGCCTAAAGGCAAAAGTTTGGGCACCCTGCATGGTCAGTACTTAGTAACACCCCGTGGCAAGTATCACAGCTTGTAAAAGTGTCTTTCAATTTTTGTTTGGGGGATTTTCGCCCATTCTTCCTTGCAAAAGGCTTCTAGTTCTGTGAGATTCTTGGGCCGTCTTGCATGCACTGCTCTTTTGAGGTCTATCCACAGATTTTCAATGATGTTTAGGTCAGGGGACTGTGAGGGCCATGGCAAAACCTTCAGCTTGCGCCTCTTGAGGTAGTCTGTTGTGGATTTTGAGGTGTGTTTAGGATAATTATCCTGTTGTGAAGCAATCCTTTTTTCATCTTCAACTTTTTTACAGACGGTGTGATGTTTGCTTCCAGAATTTGCGGGTATTTATTTTAATCCATTCTTTCCTCTACCAGTGAAATGTTCCCCTGTGCTACAGGCATCAACACAAGCCCAAAGCATGATCGATCCACCCCCGTGCTTAACAGTTGGAGAGGTGTTCTTTTCATGAAATTCTGTACCCTTTTTTCTCCAAACATACCTTTGCTCATTGCGGCCAAGAAGTTATATTTTAACTTCATCAGTCTGCAGGACTTGTTTCCAAAATGCATCAGGCTTGTTTAGATGTTCTTTTGCAAACTTCCGATGCTGAAATTTGTGGTGAGGATGCAGGAAAGGTTTTCTTCTCATGACTCTTCCATGAAGGTCATATTTGTGCAGGTGTCGCTGCACAGTAGAACAGTGCACCACTACTCCAGAGTCTGCTAAATCTTCCTTAAGGTCTTTTGCAGTCAAACAGGGGTGCTGATTTGCCTTTCTAGCCATCCTACAAGGAGTTCTCTCTGAAAGCTTTCTTGGTCTTCCAGACCTCATCTTGAACTCCACCATTCCTGTTAACTGCCATTTCTTAATTACATTATGAACTGAGGAAACGGCTACCTGAAAACGCTTTGCTATCTTCTTATAGCCTTCTCCTGCTTTGTGGGCGTCAATTATAATTTTCAGAGTGCTAGGCAGCTGCTTATAGGAGCCCATGGCTGCTGATTGTTGGGACAAGATTTGAGGAGTCAGAGTATGTATAAAGCTTTGAAATTTGCATCACCTGGCCTTTCCAAACGATGATTATGAACAAGCCATAGCCCTAACAAGCTAATTAAGGTCTGAGACCTTGGTAAAAGTTATCTGAGAGCTCAATTCTCTTGGGGTGCCCAAACGTTTGCATGGTGCTCCTTTCCCTTTTTTCACTCTAAAATTATACATAATAAAAATAATACACTAATATTGCTTAAAATGTTGAAAAGAATGTTTCATCTTTAACTTTATGCCTTTTGGAGATCTATTAATCTTCTACTCACTTAACTACTCACAGCAACATCAATTTTGACCAGGGGTGCCCAAACTTTTGCATGCCACTGTATTTGTTCTAACTTACAGTGGTAAAGAATGTCAAATATGTAAAATAGTCAAAGTTGTGTAAAAATCATAAAATCTGATTATAATCAGAAAAATGCAAATAGTAGTAAATTTTGTTTTACATTTGGCAACACAATTCAGCAATGCTAAAATATCTTTCCCATTGCAAATATGAATCTGACACTCAATGTGGCTGTGAATAAACTCTTAAAAATGGATCCTATGCTTGGCCATGTATCCCACTGCCATCAGTTTTTTTCACTCAAATGTCTTATTGGATTGCCAGAACTGATGGTAATGGAAGCAGTGCAATCTTAAAGGTTAAAGTCCTTTTCATTCAGACTAGAGGAAATACATTAAAGGTAAAGAGCACGTAATACTCAGGTTCAAGACAAGAGTGTTCGGACACCCTCATTTTGAGGCACCTCAAGGACAGAAATTGCATTCAGATCACATTTTTTGAATTTTCTTGTATTTCGTGGTTTCCTAGCATCTGTAACTACCTCTCAACAAAGCTAATCCTGTTCGGAATGAGGTCTTTTATGCCACTTACATTGAGCCGCTGATGTATTGAGTGATGATGTCGTGGTCTCAATGCCAACCTGAGGCTTGGGATTTTATTTTTTATTTTCCTCCAAACACTCTTTATCTGTGTGATTTAATTAATGTGCATGAGGACACAGGGAAGTGGGGTAGACTGCTAATCAGAATAAATGAGCCACAGCAAGCCTTGCCACCCATAATGTGCCTCTTGATTATATTTCTTATTATTTTATATTTCTAGCTGCAACCAGATTGTTTGTCTTCAGCTTTGTCTTTTATCAAAGACAACTCTGGCATTGGCCCCTTTGAAACCAGGGTTACATAAAGGATTGACATGTATTTTCTGTTTGCTTTCGTAACATTTCTACTTTCTTTTATTTTCATTTTTATTCATATTGTTCAATATAAATATCTGATGTAGGTAGAAGAAAAAGTTTTGGTTTTATTATTATTATTTTAATATAATGAGACTATAAAAAGAATTATGCAGGTGTGATGTGTAAACTGCATTCACAATTTAATTATAATACCCGAATGAACCTGAGATGTTTGTCCATGCAGAAATTTCCCTTTAAGTACCATAATTATTTTTTTACTATATTGAGGAAAATATTTACTTAGATGTCAGAGCACTGCAGGGTTTTCTGTTCATTCACATGGATGAGTTCATTAAATAAATGCTTGGAATTTCTCCAGGGTTTAGCACCCAGTGTGTCTCTGCTTTGCCTTTATAAAAAGAATTGTCATTTGGTGGCATTATCTGGGCCAGAACTGTGTAGCTGAACCTCATTGTAACAATGTACCTTTGGCATTTTTAATCCCATATATTTTCATTTTTTATCAAAGGCAGATGTATTTATCAATACTTAACAAAAAGTATAATAGGCCTACTGTCTTTGTGCTCAATTCAGTTAATACAAACTAACCAATCAAGTTCAATTCATGGATTAACTTTTTTGAAAGAGACTACTTGATTCCTGCTGCTGATGAAACTGTGAAATCAGCATGATTTAAAGAAAATCTCTCTAATAATTCAATACAGAATTAATGGAGATCTCAATATTAAGAAACAACTTTGTCACAGATGTTTCTCTTCTAGAAACAGAAGAGACTATTTTTCATATAGGTTTACATTAAAATAATAGAGCTACAAAATTAATGTGGATAGCATAGCCACTAGACTCAAGAGAATTTGATGAGAACTTGAAATCTCAGACTTTTGATTGCAGACTTATCTAGGCATATCTGAGTCCAGTTGACATTGTTGAGATCTCTTCTGATAGTAAAGAAAATGTGTAAAATGACTGGGGGGGTTTTCTCTGGTGAAAATTCTGAGAAGCAGGAGACTTCAAGAAGTCTCTATTGATCTTGATTTGGACTCATTGCTGTCTGGGAGAAAAAAGATATTAAATTAGATTATAAGTGGGTATACAAATACACTTAAAACAATTAACTTTCACTAGTGTTTGGTTTACTGAATCCTCCCTTGTTCATTTAACTAAAACAAGTGCATGTAACCAAGTGAATTTGATTTAACTAAGTTGTTTCAATGAAAAAAAAAGTTATCTTTAATCCAAAGTCCCAACAGTGTTAGGACAACGTGAGTAATGTTTTGTTTGGTTATCTGAAACTTGCCAGGAGGTTTCTAGTTCCCAGCTGGGTTTGCATGGGACTCAATAGGGAGAGTAAATGTTAGTAAATGTTTTGTTTTTGTGTGATATGAAGATAAAGGTTGATATTTGTTAGTGTTTAATGCTTTGTTATGTTGAGATTTAGAGGAGTTTCTGTTATGTTGGTGTATTGGGGGTTAGCATTATGGTGAAGAGTAGAGCTTGAGTTTATGATGAGGACAGGCACATGTGGCACATGATATTGATTGCCCTCTTTGTTCAGCAATTGCTGTGCTAACCATAGTAAAGTTACTAAGCTACACTTGTAGTGCTTCCTACTAGCACATATTTAGCTTTCTAACATTCACTGTCACTAGTTAGTACATAAAGAAAAAAATAGAGATTTATTTGAGTTACTTTGACAAGTCTAATTTTGTTGGGTTTACCCAATTCAATTAGGTCCCCTTCACACAAGCACTTGTGTTGAGATTACATAGTAATTGTAAGTAAAGAAAACCCATTTCAAACATGTGGAACCATTGTCCACGGTTGCATACACCAGACAAACACCTAATTTATCCATCAACTCATAGTTATGCTGCTTTAGTTAGGTCTATCAGAACCAGAAACACTTCTCATACTCTATAACTCTGCTTTAAAGTGAATGGCATCTACGCTAGAAATACATATCTTGAGGTTTCCAGAGTCTTCCAGATCCAGCTTCGATCGAGCCCAATGTGCCACTCCCACTGCTGTGTGTCACTAAGTGATGACTATTAATTGCAGCCTGTGCCAATGAACCGCTACCAACTCAACAACAGTAAGACATGGGATAATTCACTGTCCACTGCCTGCACCTCGGGCTTAGGATGGTCTTCACCGGAAATGAACTGCCACAAGCTTCCAGCCGGGCTACGAGGCACACCTCACTAACCTCAGCCAGCATCATCTTGGTCATAGGATGGACTACACTTTCTTATATATAGAATACATAGATGATAAATTAATACTGACAAAAGCCTTAATCAGCCAAATGAAAGGACAATGCATCTGCGTGCACTTCTGCAAAAAATTTGGGATGCAATTCATAGACAAGACTTAATCAATAATCTTAGAGTTCGTACAAAATCCTTTAGTTTTAAACATTGCCCACCAAAATCTACTCAGTTTACGTACATAAAACAAGACTTGTATTAGACATAGATGACTAATATTTGCGTTGTAATCATACTGTTTACCCAGAGGGGAACTGGTCCCCCCAGTGAGCCTGGTTTCTCCCAAGTTTTTTTTTTCCTCCACAAACTAACATCTTTTGGAGTTTTATGTTCCTTGCCACAGTCGCCTTTGACATGCTCACTGGGGGCCTGAAGACAATTATTTTTGAGGCAAGCTTTTTATTATCGTTATTCATTTGAACCGCACAATGACGACTTTATATGCATCATTTTTTGTTATAGCATAATTTTCTGTAAAGCTGCTATGAAACGCTGTGTGTTGTGAAAGGCACTATATGAAAAACAGAATTTGTCAGGTAACCTATGAAATATGCCTTAGGCTATGTAGTAACATCCAAATTAACTGTTTTATTTTTCAAGTCAGAAATGTTAACTGTTATTAACCAAATCAACCTGATAAATTAGGCTACACCAACAAAAGTCATTTTTATGGGTAAAATTAAGTAGAAATAGATCCTTGAGGTCACAATTGCAGGTCACCACTTTTTTCAGTGTAACATAATGAGAAATCATTATATATTAATTTGAATGAGATAAGAAAAAGAGAGTCTTACTCCGTGGGTGGCACAGTTGGCCGCATGTTCGTACTCAGTGGGCTGGTATCTCTTGCTAGATGGGACCCGGTTGTTCATGAACCTAAATAAGAAAGTTTGATGAATTTGTAGTGCTTTCTCAACCATAATATCAAATCCAAAGCATTCATTGAAATGATTGTACAAGTTCCTAGAGCATGACGACACATAACAACAAGGTCTTGGTTTCAACTCCAAGGAACACATACTTATAAAATGTATAGGCCTTCCTTCAATATACTGTAAACAACTCTGCATAAAAGTGTCTGCAGAATGAGTAAATATTAATATCTGATGACATCCGAGTAAAGTCTTCTTTAAAGCATATATAAACTGTATGTATTAACACATCAAGGAAAAGATGAGAGCTTGTAAAAGATTTATTCCACAGATAAGATATCAAACTACTCAAAAGTGTTTTGAATAAGTGATGAATATTTGTAAGGATCTTTAAATCCTATGGTTATCTCACAATTTAGCTGTAAACTAAGCTGAGGTGTGTCATTTCTGCATCACTAACGTCAACAAATGGAAATGCTCAAATAATCACTGAGCCAGGTTACATGCACACCAATACGCTGATTACTCCCAAAAATCAGCTTATTTTTAAAAAAACGACAAAGCAAGAAATCCGGGTTTAGATGGCATTTGAAATAATCGTGTTATTCTCTGCTTTTGATGTCAAAACAGAAGAGGCGTGCGGACAACATGTGTGCAAATTGGATAAGCCGGTAAGAACGACGGTTGAGTTGTTTATATGCGATGCGGAATTGCCGTAATGGGCAAAAATCTACCTGTGTCGATCGGTTTATTCATTACACCATTTATGACCTTACACCGAAAAAGGAACGCTGTTTAATGCGTTTAAATGATCACACACACTGCCAGCTTATTAAGCATAATCGGTGTAAGAACATTCATGTAAACGCACTCACTGTTTTCAAATAGTTTTCAGAAAACTTCCCATCTTCTATTGGCTGTACTAACAGATAGTCCCGCCCAAAAGTCACACTATTGTTCAAGCAAATGTTGCTGTGTCAGGCTGGATGGGTCACCGAATATAGTTTTAATAGTGTCGCAAAGTCACATTGTCAGACTTGTAAGTGAAATCAACCTAATCAGTCTACAAATGGCTTACTAATAGTGGTCTCTGCATGTTAAGCTGGGATACGAGAAATACATTTTACATCGAACAAAATTACACACCTAGCTTTAAGTATCTAAATTGTGTTTTAATGGTCAACCAAACGCTATCGCATACACAGTTTCTCTTGTAGCTATTTGTTCTAACTTACAGTGGTAAAGAATGTCAAATATGTAAAATAGTCAAAGTTGTGTAAAAATCATAAAATCTGATTATAATCAGAAAAATGCAAATAGTAGTAAATTTTGTTTTACATTTGGCAACACAATTCAGCAATGCTAAAATATCTTTCCCATTGCAAATATGAATCTGACACTCAATGTGGCTGTGAATAAACTCTTAAAAATGGATCCTATGCTTGGCCATGTATCCCACTGCCATCAGTTTTTTTCACTCAAATGTCTTATTGGATTGCCAGAACTGATGGTAATGGAAGCAGTGCAATCTTAAAGGTTAAAGTCCTTTTCATTCAGACTAGAGGAAATACATTAAAGGTAAAGAGCACGTAATACTCAGGTTCAAGACAAGAGTGTTCGGACACCCTCATTTTGAGGCACCTCAAGGACAGAAATTGCATTCAGATCACATTTTTTGAATTTTCTTGTATTTCGTGGTTTCCTAGCATCTGTAACTACCTCTCAACAAAGCTAATCCTGTTCGGAATGAGGTCTTTTATGCCACTTACATTGAGCCGCTGATGTATTGAGTGATGATGTCGTGGTCTCAATGCCAACCTGAGGCTTGGGATTTTATTTTTTATTTTCCTCCAAACACTCTTTATCTGTGTGATTTAATTAATGTGCATGAGGACACAGGGAAGTGGGGTAGACTGCTAATCAGAATAAATGAGCCACAGCAAGCCTTGCCACCCATAATGTGCCTCTTGATTATATTTCTTATTATTTTATATTTCTAGCTGCAACCAGATTGTTTGTCTTCAGCTTTGTCTTTTATCAAAGACAACTCTGGCATTGGCCCCTTTGAAACCAGGGTTACATAAAGGATTGACATGTATTTTCTGTTTGCTTTCGTAACATTTCTACTTTCTTTTATTTTCATTTTTATTCATATTGTTCAATATAAATATCTGATGTAGGTAGAAGAAAAAGTTTTGGTTTTATTATTATTATTTTAATATAATGAGACTATAAAAAGAATTATGCAGGTGTGATGTGTAAACTGCATTCACAATTTAATTATAATACCCGAATGAACCTGAGATGTTTGTCCATGCAGAAATTTCCCTTTAAGTACCATAATTATTTTTTTACTATATTGAGGAAAATATTTACTTAGATGTCAGAGCACTGCAGGGTTTTCTGTTCATTCACATGGATGAGTTCATTAAATAAATGCTTGGAATTTCTCCAGGGTTTAGCACCCAGTGTGTCTCTGCTTTGCCTTTATAAAAAGAATTGTCATTTGGTGGCATTATCTGGGCCAGAACTGTGTAGCTGAACCTCATTGTAACAATGTACCTTTGGCATTTTTAATCCCATATATTTTCATTTTTTATCAAAGGCAGATGTATTTATCAATACTTAACAAAAAGTATAATAGGCCTACTGTCTTTGTGCTCAATTCAGTTAATACAAACTAACCAATCAAGTTCAATTCATGGATTAACTTTTTTGAAAGAGACTACTTGATTCCTGCTGCTGATGAAACTGTGAAATCAGCATGATTTAAAGAAAATCTCTCTAATAATTCAATACAGAATTAATGGAGATCTCAATATTAAGAAACAACTTTGTCACAGATGTTTCTCTTCTAGAAACAGAAGAGACTATTTTTCATATAGGTTTACATTAAAATAATAGAGCTACAAAATTAATGTGGATAGCATAGCCACTAGACTCAAGAGAATTTGATGAGAACTTGAAATCTCAGACTTTTGATTGCAGACTTATCTAGGCATATCTGAGTCCAGTTGACATTGTTGAGATCTCTTCTGATAGTAAAGAAAATGTGTAAAATGACTGGGGGGGTTTTCTCTGGTGAAAATTCTGAGAAGCAGGAGACTTCAAGAAGTCTCTATTGATCTTGATTTGGACTCATTGCTGTCTGGGAGAAAAAAGATATTAAATTAGATTATAAGTGGGTATACAAATACACTTAAAACAATTAACTTTCACTAGTGTTTGGTTTACTGAATCCTCCCTTGTTCATTTAACTAAAACAAGTGCATGTAACCAAGTGAATTTGATTTAACTAAGTTGTTTCAATGAAAAATAAAGTTATATTTAATCCATAGTCCCAACAGTGTTAGGACAACATGAGTAATGTTTTGTTTGGTTATCTGAAACTTGCCAGGAGGTTTCTAGTTCCCAGCTGGGTTTGCATGGGACTCAATAGGGAGAGTAAATGTTAGTAAATGTTTTGTTTTTGTGTGATATGAAGATAAAGGTTGATATTTGTTAGTGTTTAATGCTTTGTTATGTTGAGATTTAGAGGAGTTTCTGTTATGTTGGAGTATTGGGGGTTACCATTATGGTGAAGAGTAGAGCTTGAGCTTATGATGAGGACAGGCACATGTGGCACATGATATTGATTGCCCTCTTTATTCAGCAATTGCTGTGCTAACCATAGCAAAGTTACTAAGCTACACTTTGTAGTGCTTCCTACTAGCATGTATTTAGCTTAAATAGAGATTTATTTGAGTTACTTTGACCCAATTCATTTAGGTCCCCTTTACACAAAGCTCTTGTGTTGAGATTACAAAGTAATTGTAAGTTAAGAAAACTCATTTCAAACATGTAGAACCATTGTCCACGGTTGAATAATGTTTTTTCTTTCTTTTTTTTTTTGCGTAAAATGAATGTGAAAATATATTGTGATATATTGATTCCGCTCTGAGCAAGAGTATAATAGCAAAGGAGTATGTCACTGTAACTGAGTGCCAGGCTGATCTGTCTATGTGAGAATATGATAATGTCCAGCTGTGAGGATGGAGGACTGTGAGACTCATCCAATGGCCCTTCACCAGTGACGGCATTCATTGATCTGCATGTATACACTTCAGAGTGTCTCAACAGCGAAACGACACACAGCACTGGGCTGGCCTTGAGCTAAGTGTCTTCCCAAAAATGGTTCAGTCAAGCAGTCATCTATTTCATTTCGTCATTCTAAGTCTGATGAAGTTGTTTACAGGTATTAAAGTAAATTAAGAGGCCATTACATTGTAATTATTCAGGCTGTTATTACAAGATAACAAGAAAGAGAAAATGAGCACATAGGCATCTGATAGAACTATGTCCAAAATCCTTTCATATTCTCAGTCTTTCTACGAGCAGGAACAATTAATTGACTGATTTACTGTTGATTGTGCTAATCACACATGATAGAGGACAGACCATCCTGTCCAAAAACAAAAGGCTGTCAATCCAAACATGCACTCAGATGACTGCAAGTCTCTCGTCTCTGAAAGATCCAAAAGAGGATCCAAACAGACAAAAGGGACAAAATACACACAATACGTTTCATTGTATACATTATAAGAGAAGATTAAAGGCAACCGATTCATGGCCATTCTGAGAAGACTCTGAAGATTAAATGAAAGTGATCAGATGATTGGTTGGGAATATGACTCACCTACAAGTTATCACAACCTTATATGAAACACAGCATCTAGCTACTGAAGTAATAGTACAGACTTAAAAAAACAAGACTTAAACATCTGAGGTATAAGCCCTCTCAACTAAATTCATTTTTCAATTCAATTTTAACTAATGTTCTTTGGTTGTATCAATATATTTCATTATACAAAAAAAAAAGTCTAACTTTCACCAAAAAAGTAACAAGTGGACGTATAAAAGAGGAACGTATATTACATAAAACAATATAGGTGAAAATGCTCACATGCTTTATTTTAAAGACAAAAATAAAACATGCGCATATCACCCCATCAAGTCAACATCCCCTGCACAGGGGGCAAAGATCTCAAAAGGTAAATAATGAGCATGCTTAATGTTTGCCAGATATGTGACCTGACATTGACAAAACGTGTCATCACACATAACTATTAAACATTAACAATATCTGTGTATCCTATCCACAAAGCACGTGACAATATTTAACATCAGTTATCTGAAACACTACAATTCTAAGAAAATCGCTTGTAATGACAATTTATTGGTAAACAGTATAACAAAATTCCTTACATGTCATAAATTCAGCCCACATGTAACTACAATGTAACAGATTTTTTCCATTTTCACCTGCATTTCTAAATAGCACTAAGTATATATATATATATATATATATATATATATATATATATATATATATATATATATATATACAATACTGTGCAAAAGTCTTAGGCACAAAAGATGTTTCAAAAAAGCATTTGTCTTAAGATGGTTACTTATATCTTCAGCTTTAGTGTGTCAATAGGGAATATGCATTTTAGACTCATAAACAATAGAAGAACAGGGAGCCCTGCAACAGATGTCATGACCCCCACAAAGCCCCCCACTGAACATCATGTCAGTCTGAGATTACATAAAGAGACAGAAGCAATTGAGACAGCCTAAATAGATAGAAGAACTGTGGTGAATCCTCCAAGAAACTTGGAACACTGATGTGCACAAGTTTCTGTGAGTGTTAGGTTTAGGTGATAGAAAATTGCATTAGCTTGCTATAAAATCAATTTAAGTCCATGAGATACTTATAAAGTGAAACAAACCTTTCTCTCTCTCTCTCTCTCTCTCTCTCTCTCTCTCTCTCTCTCTGTGTGTGTGTGTGTGTGTGTGTGTGTGTGTATGTGTGTGTGTGTGTGTGTGCGCGCGCGTGCTCGCGCGAGCTTCGGGGAAAGTTCAAACAGTGCAGAAATAAAATGAAACTGGTGAAACTGGAAGTTGACCAAACCTCATGATATTTTTCCCCAGAAACAACAAAACAACATTTTGCTTCGATGCATATATACGGTTCGCGCTGTAATTTAACAGCCCATATTCATTATTTTGTCAAAGATACTGTCCTCTAAACAGACCAAACATAAATTACATTTCTTGAAAATTGTACAAGTTAACCAAACTTTTTTCAGTTGCTCAACAATATTAAGAAAACGATAAACTTTGCATGCTAAGTGCATGTGATGTAACTTACCTGCCGAACATCGTGCTCCTAAAATCCATACTGTACATAGTTGTACATGTTCGCTTCGGAGCTTGCTCCTGGGTATATCGACTGCTCCCCACACAAATAGCCAACTCCGGATGTTTCAGTGTGTCCGAAAGTTGGGAAGGAAGCAGTAATGCCTCTAAACGCACGTGAAGAAAACTTTCGGTGCTCGTTGAGTGCACATGAGCAGAACTGCGAAAAGCGGTCGCTAGACAGTGACAGACAGTAGATTTTTGGAAATATTTCCCTTTTGAATAAATAAAAACCGCAGTAACGCACACACATTTTGTCCTGGGCACAGCATATTTAAGCGCTTCATAATCAAGGTTTGCATTGATAGTGAGCGAGTGAATGGCAGCAGAATTGTATTATGGTATATACACAGTATATGAAGCCCTCTGCCGGTTATACAAGTTCACTACATTAAAACCTGCGTTTCGGGGTTTCAAAGAAGAGGAGAAAATCGGATAAATTGCTATATGTAAAACTCACATAGGAAATATATGTTTATATATAATTTTGATATTATATGTTTTTTTTTTTATATGTATAACTTTACTATCATCTTTTACATGGTCATATCTCAGATTTCTGTATGGGTGCTTATTAACGTGACAAATGAATGGTTATAATCGAGCAGATATGGCAAGCCGAATTGACTTTTATTCATTCGCAGGATATGAATTATTGACATCAACAATTCAATTTTCACTAGTTAAAATGCTAATTCTTGATATCAGGAATGTATTTTCTCCTAGTGGAAATGCCAATTGTTGATATCAATAATTACATTTCCACTAGTAAAAACGTGAATTCTTGATATCAACAATGACGTCATCACTCGCGGAAATACATTCTTGATATCAAAATGGAATTTCAACTAGTAAAAACCATAATTTTTTGATATCTGTAACTGAATTCTTACATGTAAAAAAGGAATTGTTACATGTTGAAATGTAATTTTTACTAGTTAATATGGTCATTTCAGATATCATAAATTCCTTTTTGGATATGTGCATAATAATGAGGAGTGCTTACGAGTTCCTTATGTACCTTATGAATATTCAAAAAAGAAAGGTATGGAACCTCGAAAGGAATACGCAAGCGGAAAAGAGAACCGCTAATTCATCTCCACGATCCGTTTCCTCTGTCGTTTATAAACCACACTTTTATTTTTCATATCAACACCACAAGGTGTATATTATTTTTACATTTAATAACATTGTATGATTTTGTAAAGTGTATCGAGATAGGTCCATCTGCAGAGCCGCAGAGCCACAGCAGTCTCAGGACTAATGCAGTGTTAGCACCATCTATAGTTTGGAGCATAATTTCTTACGTTTGTTTGCTTTTTAGATTTCAAATGTGCTGTTTTTACATCGATTTTGATTTGATTATTATCTCAAACATTTAATGGTAGCCTTTTCAACACTTTTCAATAAGGTTCCATGTGTTAACATTAGTTACAGTAGGTTTCATGAATTATCAGCATTTATTAATTTCTGTTAATGTTAATAGAT
This sequence comes from Myxocyprinus asiaticus, assembly GCF_019703515.2. Lineage (NCBI taxonomy): Eukaryota > Metazoa > Chordata > Actinopteri > Cypriniformes > Catostomidae > Myxocyprinus > Myxocyprinus asiaticus. Next base: position 21,061,133 of record NC_059356.1, read on the forward strand.
AAAACATTGTTCTTTGTTAATTTATATTTTATGAACTAATGTTAACATTTACAACTTCTAATTTTAAAAATATATTAGTAAGTGTTGAAATTAACATTAACCAAGATTAACAAATGCTGTTACAAATGAAACTTTATTGTATGGTGTTACCCATTTGACTATATTAGGCCTATATGTGATCATTTGATTTCTTTCCTGTTCAAAGATTTCTTTAAAGTTACAAAGAGTACTTAAAAAAGACACAGAGAATGGGCATTTAATGTCATATGTATTTAATAAAATCAAATTCAAAATAAACACTCAATTACAAACCCTAACAAAACATGTACATTGCAAAATAAATAAAAAAATCAATTACATAACTGATATGAAATTTAAATAATAATCAATTAAACTAAAATAATTATTTAAACAACAAAAGCTTGAATGATTCAAAACCAAATCATTTAAAGAAAAATACAATCTGATCGACAGTTGAACTGTTTCCAGAATAATATTCGTTATGAAATACATCTATACAGATCCAGTAGTTAGCAGATAAATACTTAGCTTAATAAAGTAATTGTTTACCAAAAATGCTAGATTTAATAAAACTTTACATAGACAACAACTTAGTGCTCTCCGGCAAGATTGTTCTGTCATTAGCTCCGCCCCTAACATCAGTCCGGAGACTGCAGGCCTGAAACTGCTGTGACTTAAGGCCGATTTATACTTCTGTGTCAAACCTATACGGCTCTGTGGCTCAGCAGATGGATACTATTGTGTCTAATGTATCTGTGTGCTGTTGATAAATGTATGAAAACGTGTTCCTTCACTTTGCATAAAATCGTAGGCTAAATTAATGTTTGGGTAGGAGGAACAAGGACGAGTAGATATAAAAATCTAACAAACTTGTGTGCCTGTGTGTGTAAAGAAGCCGTAAAAATAATGGTTTTCACGTTTTATTTGTACTTAACCTTTGAGAAAATGAATTGGCTAAATCTTATTATTTTTAATTTTTATTATTATTTTATGCACTTTAGTTTAAAATGAAATGCACTAATTTAACAACCGGGGCCTCGTTTCTCAATAACGATTGATCTTAGCGGTTAAGAGAGTTTTCTACCAACGATTTTACGAATGTTCGTTATTTTTTACGTACGTTTCCCAAAACTGCGCTTAACATGAACGCAGTTTAAATGCTATTAAGAGAGTCGCTGTCCGTGTGACGGTGCTGAAATGTGACCGTATAGTGCTGCTCGTCATTGCAACTTCATTATATTTGTGCGTAACTTTAAAAATGTTTGTAATTTACCTCGCAGGGAATATTGAAAAATATTTTCTTAAATGTACAACTTAATTCACCACATAATGACTGCATTTTGTTTTGCAGAACGATATATTTATTTGACACAATCACTGCTTCGTTCATCAGATGTGCATTTTAACATTTCGTTTTCAAAATGGACTCTGTGTTTCGAGATTAAAACTTCCAGGATCAGTGCAAACAGCGGATGCCCTGTGTACGGTCCTGCTAATGACAACAAGCATTAATTCAATATAACAAGGTTATACAGAGGATTTTCATGCACTGCAGGAAGGTATTGACTTTTTTCCTTCTCTCTCTCTCTGATTGTAATTTTTACAGTTCTCTGCAACAATCATCCCACCACTCTGCTGTTACCAACTAGTCCACAAATAACTTTATTTGTTTACTTATTAATTTATCTGTTCATCCAATATTGACTAACCATTTTCTGAATTTATTATTATTATTATTATTATTATTATTATTATTATTATTATTATTATTATTCGTATTATTATTATTATTATTATTATTATTATTAGCCTTGTCGTTAATAATAATAAAATACAATTTATTTATACTGATATTAAATGAGCATAAAGTGTAGCTATTGGCATTTAAATTGTATTAGGTGTAATTTCGAGATTGTCCTGCACATATCTGCATAAATCTGTGTCCTTATGTTGTTCTTAGCGCTCTACTATTACTCCAGAGCACTCTTTATTCTAGGAGCATTTTCAAGTGCTACTTAAGTTACGATGCTTTGGGGAAATGGGCCACAATACTAAGATGAATCTTAAAATGGATTCTACGATCTACTTAGGCTTAGGATGCTTCTGGGAAAGGAGGCCCAGGAATGTTCTTTTCAATAATAACACAGTGCTGTTGAGTTTATCTGTCTAGTTGCGTCATCTTGTGCAGTTAGGAAACAACGTCAGTTTAAATATTTGGTGACTTGAAAATACTCATTTAATTCGGGTATAAGATATATCTCTTAAATATAAGCAATATATATATTGCTTATATTTAAGATTTACACATTTCAATTTCATAACATAATAATTGTGTGATCTTTAGCTAATATTAATACAACTTAAATTTATTCAAGTTGTATTGATTTAATATTGTAAAATATTGCTAACTATAATTTGATTACATTTTGTTATGAAATTAAAATGTGTAATTATAATACATATAATACTTTCCATAAAAATATGGATATGTTTGTGCTTGGATTAAATGCAATAATTTTGGTTGAAAGTGTGCGCCAGTTATTATAATATATATATATATATATAAATTTTGCGCTGTCTTCTTGCACTTAATTACCATACAGTAACACACACAGACGTACAATATTAACATTCTAGAAGATTCGTTTATGTTATTATGCGCTATTGTAAGACTCATTCCTCCACAATGTTGTCTTAGCAGGTAAGAAGACTTTTTTCCTTGGGCAGACAGCAGCAGACGTGGGAGGCGTTTAGCACTGGGAGTGATTTTTTTGTTACTGGTTTCTCATGTCAGAAAAAGCATGCAATGTCAAGTTTCAGTGCTCATTTAAAACCATCAAACTATAGCTAAGACTAATTATTCGGACAAAAGGCATCCCAACTGTAACTCCGTCGGCACGCAGGACTGCACAACGACCCTTATTTATGAATAATGAACAGTATATTGCAGTTGGAATGAATACAATTTACACCTGCTCCTTCTGTACTCCCTTAATCCCATTCGCCATTACATTTATTAAAACGCCATGAAAACAGATGTATTATAAATTCATACAATTCATTCAATATAAAAATAATATATTATAGAGACTAAACTCCCAGTCAGCATATGATGTGGCTTGCGATCTCTTACGCGTCGTCCATTAGAGACAACACCTCGCAACAGCACCAGATTTGTTCCCAGCAACAATATTTTTCTGCGTATGGCATGTGTAGTTTACAGTGAGTGGTAGTTGGGGACAATATTTAACTAAAATTGAGCCAAATATGCAGAGCGGTACGAACTGTTATTCTGGCTAAAAGGATTAAGGCAGTGGAAGACGGCGTGGGTTGGCCAATCAGATGAAAGGGGTGTTGCAGTACCGCCCACATATGCAAATCTAATATTGTTTTTATTTTATTTTTTTAACAATGGACAAAAAAGAACAATTTAAATGAATTCTCATTTTCCGTTTCTGAAGCATAAAAATAAAACTTAAAAAACAAAAGAAAAAAAATACAAAAAAAAAAGCTGTTTTACCCACATGGAATGCCTCCCTCCATTTTTTTAACCTGCTACTGTTGGCTCCAAAAGTGGATACATGGAAAACCAGATCTCATTAATATTCATAAAGTCATTACCATAGCTATTCTTACCTGTTAAAATTGTATTTCTAGATATCGATAATAGTGTTTTTACTTGTTAAAATCACATTTAAGATATCAGTAATTCTATTTTCACTAGTTGCAAAGGCTATTTTAGATATCAAGGCAATAAATGTTACAAGTAGAGCTCCCTTTACTGATATCAATAATTACATTGTTACTAGTTAAATGTTCATACTTGATATTACAATTGAATTACAACTAGTGAAAATGGTCATTTTTTATATCAGCAATTGAATTTCAGCATGTTACATTTGGTATTTCTGATATCTGGAAGTGGATTTCAGATATCAATAATTTGGAGTTAATTAATGATATCTAACAAGACTTTCTTACTAGTAACAATTGCATTACAGATATCAGAAATTAAAATTGTCACTAATAAAAACTGAATATCTGATATCAAAAATGAGCATTTTTATTCGTTGTAATTCAATTGTTGATATAAAAAATTGGCATTTCCACTAGTAGAAATTACATTCTTGATATCAAAAATTAGATTTTTACTAGTAAGAAAAGAACTGTTGATATGTGAAATTGGACTTTCAACTAGTAAGAAACTAATGTTTGATATCAATAATTGCGTTTTGAATAAGAGTGAATGACATATCGGTGTGAAACTTTACTTGTGAAAATTCAATTATAGATATCAAAAATTATGGTTTTTACTAGTTGAAATCCCATTTTTGATACCAAGTATGTGATTTCGGCGAGTGATTTTCATCAGAGACTCCAGCCACCTGGGCCATGGGCTGTTCTCACTGCTACCATCAGGCAGGCGGTATCGCAGCATCAGTACCCGCACCAGCCGACTCCATGACAGCTTCTTCCCCCAAGCAATCAGACTTCTGAACTCTTGATCTCCCATGATCAAAATACATCAGCACTGCACTTTATTACTCTTATATCTGTCATAAATTATATTATTATTATATTATATTCTCTCTTAACAACACACTGGCAACTCACTATCAACCGACAGCCTGAATGTCAATACAGTACAATACAACCTACTGTACATTTTATATATACTATATTTACTTTTTTTTATTGTATAATGTGTATTCTATATTGTGTGTATTGTATACTGTACATTGTATGTTATTATTTGTATATTGTGTTGTGTGTAATTATGTGTATATTAGACTTTAAATTGTGTTGTGTAAATCTGATGTTTATTGTAAACTGGTTTATGTCTCATCACTGTCACGACTACTATGTTGCTCGGAACTGCACCCAAGAATTTCACACACTATTGCACTTGTGTATATGATTGTGTGACAATAAAAGTGATTTGATTTGATGATGTTATTTTTTGATATCAAGAATTCACATTTTTACTAGTGGAACTGTAATTACTGATATCAACAATTGGCATTTCCACTAGTGAAAATTACATTCTTGATATCAAGTTATAGAATTCTAACTAGTGGAAACTGAATTGTTGATATCAACAATTCATATCCTGCGAATGAATAAAAGCTAAAACGGCTTGCCATAAGAAGAAACCTCAGCTCGTGCACTCTCTAAATTAAAGTCCCATGTAGAATATGGAGTCAGTACCAGCAGGTACCAGGTACTGGGGAAATTGACAAGTGTTTCCTCGATACCACTGCCCCCATGAGCTAAACAACTTTATCTAAATATTGTCTTATTAGGGCCCGATGGTGTGAGGACCCTATTGTTCTTCTAGTCGTGTATTTTATTTATTTTTTTACCCCCAAATGAATCGCATTTTTGAGGGCCTAAACATACTCGAAAACTCATGAAACTTTACACACGCATCAGAAGTGGCGAAAATATCCATCTGATATGGGTTTCAGAATTAGGTGTGGCAAAATGGCTCAATAGCGCCACCTACAATCTTTCAACGATGTGCGCTTTACGCTACGTTTCACCTACACGTACGAAAATCGGTACACATGTGTAACATGCCAATACCTACAAAAATGGTCTCTTGGACCCTTGCCCTAAACTCAACAGGAAGTCAGCCATTTTGATTTTTCTCTTAAATTTTTGCTCAGTTTTTGCCATTTCCAGGCCTCGTACTTTAACGACCTCCTCCTAGAGATTTCATCAGATCTACTTCATATTTGGTTATTCTAACCTAAAGGCCTAGGCGATGCTAAATTGCTAAGTTTTTGAGTTTTCTTTGAACGGCGTTCAAGAACTTTGTGGCGCCCTTACAAAGTTTGATGTTTCACCATGAAACAGGAAGTTGTTATCACTCAAACATAAAATGTCCAATCTGCTCCAAACTTTACATGTTTTATAAGAGTCCTGGCCTGAATACACCTACGTGCCAATATTCAGTTATAGTCATAGCGCCACCTACTGGCAACAGGAAATGACATGTTTTACACTGTGATACACTCTTAACAACATTTAAGTGCTAAAAAAATACCCCCAAAAAATTGGAGTGACATTTCCCTGGCACAGCAGCCCCAACGTGCACCAGGGTGCGAGGGCCCGTTCATCGCTGCTTGCAGCTTTAATTAGTAATGTATTTGCCATATTTTAAGGTGTGCACCTCTAGCAGTGTGGATGCAGCATCATTCAAACCACTGACTTAGGCACGGGTGGGCTACTACCCATGGGCATTCAGGCCAATCCAATCATTTTCTTATTGCCCCTGTTCCACCAAAAGCTAAAAGCTTGCTGGCCTCGAACCATGAACTACTAATGTCAGAGGCTGTTGGACTGGATAATGTCAGTTTTAAAGTTTTCAAGACAACAGCATCTCAAAAAATAAATAAATAAAATAAAATAAAATAAAATAAATAAATTGCTTTCATTATAAAAAGCTGTTTAAGCTGAAAACATCAGATGTGCTGTTGAGACGCACGTTCAGTTGACGGGCATACCGTATTGTGCAGCGGATCTAATTTTTAAGACAAAATAATGTTAATTACAAAGTATAATTTGTTGAACTTGATTATGAATTTAATTTGTTAAAACTTCTATTCATTGCAGCAGCTTGTGTGTGCATAAAAAATAAAAAATAAAAATTTTGGATGATAAAATATGCTCTCAAAACTCCTGTAAGACTTTTAAACTCCAGCCTCTTTTCCAACCTCCAGACAACACAAGTTGTGAAAAGTAGATGTAACCTGTATAAAATGCCCCACAGGAAAATCCAGCTTAAGCTGGTAACTGTGTTTTAGAACATGGTAGCTGGTCCAAGCTGTTCCTTAGCTGGTCCAAGTTGATCATGAGCTGGTCCAAGCTGGTCCTTATCTGGTCAACCTGCTACCATCTATCAAATACCAGCTTGACCACCTTGTACTGGTATGACAAGCTGGTAGCTGGTCTCCCAGCTTGGACCAGCTAATGACCAGCTTGGACCAGCTAGAAACCAGCTATCATGTTCCAAAACACAGCTACCAGCTTAAGCTGGATTTTCCATTAGTGTTTGCATTAAAAGGACACTCACAGCCTCGTTTTAATTACATTTACATTTATTCATTTAGCAGATGCTTTTCTCCAAGGCGACTAACAAAATGAAGAAGGATACAACAAAAGCGATTCATCTTAAGGAGACAGTAACACAATGAGTGCTGCAATGCAAAGTTTCAATTGTATCAGAAAAGTAATAGCCATGATTGAGATTAGAGTGCAAACATGGATTTTTATTTTAATTTTTTTAGTGTAGGGTTAAGTGCTCATGGAAAAGTTGTGTTTTTAGCCGTTTCTTGAAGACAGACACGGAGTGGGCTTCACGGATGGGGTCGGGAAAGTCGTTCCACCATAGACGTACAGCAGAAAGTGTGGGAAAGTGATTTGGTGCCTTACGGTGTTGGTACCACAAGGTGCCGTGCATTTGCAGACCGCAATCTCCCGTCAAAAAATAAATATGGCACTACTCTTAAAAGGCCTATAAGTGATGGTCATTTTCAATGAGTACTATCTATTCTTCTTTATTATACGTTATGCAGAGCAAACTCATTTCTATTGAAGTAGGCAAAAAGAAGTGCTCCTTTCCCTTTAATTAGGTCGAAGCTGGCGCGTGCCGCAGCCACTGCGCATGCGTAGGAAAAAGGTGCAACAGTGGCAAGAGAAAAACAACAACACTCATTGGAACAAGGGTGGAACTCATGGCACCGTGCGGCGACCCCAGATCCCACTGATTTAGTTCACTTCTGAGCCTCTTTTCAGTTCGACTTGATCTGTAAATGGTGTCGAGCCCATGAACCTGGCCAGTCAGAGCGGAGAGGCCGGCTGCAGCCAGCTGCTCTTCGCCAACTTTAATCAGGATAACACGTGAGAGAGCGCCGCAGGAACAATCATACTGCTGCTGGCCTAACAGCCCATCTGCACTGCAAATGCGCCACACAATAGCAGCAGAGCGCTTCCATTATAGTAAACGAATCTGTTTATAATGTACACTGCAGTCGCGTGCTTCGCTGTTTATATTGGGATCTCTTTAGATTTGTCGCGTTGTGCCGTTGCAGTGTGGATGGGATTTAAAAACGGGCTAACCAGCTAATACACACTCACTCACTGTTTATATTCTAAAATGTATTCGATATTCGACTTTCAGACAATTCATTGTGCTGTTTTAAAATAGTTATTGTCTTATTAAAATCAGTCCTAATTCTGACCATATGAAATAAGCACAGGAGCCATTTAGCACTAGCACCCATGCTAATTTAATTTATCTGTTGTTTTGAAGTGTGTAATAATGTGACTTTCTGTAGTGAATTAAAAAATTCGGTTGGATGTCTGTTTAACAGGCGTTAAAAGGGGCTGTTAGCAGTGTGTTAACCGAAATGTTGAAGTAGCTCGACAACGCAAAAGTGCCTCAATTGTCAGCCAGACACCAAAGTAACCCATGACTTTAAATTGAGCTTTGTTTGAACGTGTGTATGTTATCTGTCTAATTTGACAAAAGCTGTTTAAAATTTTCAGAAATCTTTGTTTTGTTTTTAAGCAAGCAGCGACATAATGCCGAGTTAGCCAGAGCTTGTTGTTTGGATTCCATTGCTAGTTTTTCTGCTGCCTCACTTCGCACTGCCAGTGTTTTTATAAGCAATAACAGCTGCTACATTTCAGCAGTTTATATAGTTTAGTCTAAATAGTTTAATGTCTCCTGCTCATCCATCCACCCTTTTAAGTTTAAGCATGACACATTACACCACCAGTATTGCAAAATACTCCTTTAACCCAGTTCACATTATGTTAACAACCCATTGCAGTCATCATGCAAGCCTGAAGTCCGTAGAGCAGCAGCTTTGTTTAATGCAGTATAATGCAGTAGCTTTAAATTACTGTTACCTCTTTTCATTCCAGATCATTAGCTGTTGGTACCAAGTCTGGGTACAAGTTTTTCTCCTTGTCATCCGTCGACAAATTGGAACAGATATATGAATGTAGTAAGTCATTATTTTTGTATTAATGTTGAACCATCTTAAAAAAACCTATACTTAACCACATGTAAATATGCACATCACATGTAGTGTGGGTACTTGTAACTTTGTCTGGTTTCGGTTCATGGAGGGGGTTGATAATGTCTTTCTGCTCTCTCTGGAACGCAGAGATAATCAGGGACATAGGAGTGATTTGAAAAGTGTGTGTGGGGCAGGGTTTTTTTGGGGGGTGGGGCACACTGTGGGTCCTTTTGGAAGAAGTTCTTGTCTTTGATGCTTAATGGACAATTTATCGTTCTGGTCATGCTAATGTACACAATATAGTAAAAGGTATGATGCATAACACCTGTTTACCTAGCTACTGTGTATAAGACAGTATTTTTTACATGTGAGGGACTACAGTGGAAGAATGGCACTAAATTAATTTGCTTAAAGGTGCACTCAGAAATTTCTATGCATGAAGTTTTGGACTTACACTGACACCTAGAAGCATGGATACAGCATCATTCAATCACAATATTTTCAGTTATCGATGCTATTGTAGAAATTCACTATTCACAGTCAGCCATGAATAATTTAATGAGTGAACATGTTCAATAACAGGGTGGTTACTGAGATTAAGCTATTAGTTTTCAGCTGGTTATGTGATCCAACATGGCCGCCCCATGAGGGGACCCTCTCCATCTAAAAAACAAAAAAACAGCTTTATAAGGTTACTGATATGATTGGAGTATTCATCTCATGTGAGTGCTCTTGATTTTATACATATGTTCAAAATGACAATTCTTTTCTTAAGGAGTACAACTTTTTTTAAAAAGGAAAAAAGTGCACCTTTAATTAAAAATGTTTAATTATGTACTGTAGTAGCTTTAATAAAAGCAAAAAGGCACTCAAGGGGGCATGCTACTATAGTCACAGTTAAAATGGTTGCAGGCACTCCACTGAAAATTGTGTCCAAGAAAGCCTTTTAGCCTTGACTACATTCACAATATAGAATGAGTTCTCATACCTTATTGTGTGATATAAAAAAATAAAGTTGGTGGGACAGGTGTAAAAGTGTTGTGGAAGTTGTTAGTTATGCCATTTGCTATGCCCCTGAAATCCATTATAAATGCTTGCATGACATAAGTTGGTACCTTTATCTTTCTAGTATGAAAAACATTTTATTTCCATGCATTTCTGCTCAGCTGACACCGAAGATGTGTGCATTGTGGAGAGACTGTTCTCCAGCAGCCTTGTCGCTATTGTCAGCCTTAAGGCACCTAGGAAACTGAAAGTCTGTCATTTCAAGAAAGGGACGGAGATATGCAACTACAGTTACTCAAACACTATACTGGCTGTGAAACTAAACAGACAGGTGAGTCAGTTATGTGTGTTCATGTGAGCAGTGAGTGTGTTCTGTGACTCATGGTTACTCCATTGTGCTTATTTTATTATCTGAGAATGTTGCACGATTATTTTATTTTCGCAGAGACTGATAGTGTGTTTAGAGGAGTCACTCTATATCCACAACATTAGGGATATGAAAGTACTACATACCATTCGAGAGACCCCTCCAAATCCTTCAGGTTGGTTTTCTTGCCAGACATTTTTGTGTAGAAACAGATGCTAGAGGTACTTTCTTTTTTTTCAGCTGTTGTGGTGGTCTATTTATGTTTGGGGAAGTGAAAGCAGAGGTTTAGAAGTGATGTGGCAACTCGTAAATAACGATCCTGTTGTTATTAGTTATAGGGTGGGTAACGGGTCGTACAGATGTTTTATTTTTTATCAGTAATATGTCATTTAATGTTTATAGGACTATGTTCCCTGTCAATAAGTAATGATAACTGCTACTTGGCCTATCCGGGAAGTGCAACAATTGGGGAGGTACAAGTTTTTGACACGGTTAACCTGGTAGGTGCTGTTTAGCTTTACTTTTTGCCATAATTATGGTTTTCAGGAATGGTGTTGGAGTAAGTTAATGTGTATGTGTGTAATATTCCTCCTCAGAGGGCAGCAAACATGATCCCTGCCCATGATAGCCCACTAGCAGCACTGGCATTTGATGCAAGCGGCACTAAATTGGCCACAGCCTCTGAGAAGGTAGAGCTGTGCGTGTATGTTTTTTTTTTTTTTTTTTTAAAGCAACCATTTAGAGTAGCACATATTAGGCTGGGCAAAATATTGAGTATTCAAAATCTATGTGCAGTTTTGCTGGTAATATAAAATACCTTTTATTTAGTATCAAGTTTCTTAAAGGCAATGTAATTAGACTTGCGAGTAAGTGTTAAGCGTTAATGTTTTAACAGCGTCGTTCTTAAACTTCAGTTGCACAAATGGTGTAAGAGTTTGCCAGTTAATTTTTTTTTTCATCAATTCATCCAGAAACTGTCCATTTCAATAAACCATTTCCAAACTCTGAAGTGTTTATATCTATCTAGGTAATTATTGCTTATTATTACTACTCAGTGTTTCATGGCTGCATATAAGTAAATTGTACAATGTTATTCTTGCTTATTAAAGACTGTCTTTGTAAGGATTTTAGTTGTTGTTTTTTAACCTATTATCATATTTTAATATATTTTAACCATGAAAATAGCCATAGAAGCTTGCATGGCGTTAAAAACAAACACTTTTTTTTTTATCCCCCTTTTCTCCCAATTTGGAATGCCCAATTCCCACTACTTAGTAGGTCATTGTGGTGGCGTGGTTACTCACCTCAATCCAGGTGGCGGAGGACAAGTCTCGGTTGCCTCCGCTTCTGAGACTGTCAATCCGCGCATCTTATCATGTGGCCCGCTGTGTATGCCACCGCGGTGACTCCCAGCATGTGGAGGTTCATGCTACTCTCTGCGATCCACGCACAACTTACCACGTGCCCCACTGAGAGCGAGAACCACTAATCGCAACCACGAGGAGGTTACCCCATGTGACTCTACACTCCCTAGCATCCGGGCCAATTTGGCTGCTTAGGAGACCTGGCTGGAGTCACTCACGATTCGAACTCGCAATTCGAACCCGTGACTCCAGGGGTGGTAGTCAATACTTGCTGAGCTACCCAGGCCCCCTACAAACACTATTCTTGTTTGTATTCATTTTGTGAAAAACACTGTGGAAATCATCTTCTTGATCAACTTTAAGCAGATTTTTACATAATTTTACTATTTGTATTAAACTACTTTTTTGTATATAACACCCAGCTCTTGTGCATTGTTTGGTTTAAAATACATTTTAAACATTTTAAGGTGCTAAATTATGGATTAATAATTGATTTAGGATGTTACAACAATTGTTCAAACCTTGTTTTCTTGGTATTATTTTTTAGGGCACCGTAATCCGAGTGTTCTCCATCCCAGAGGGCCAAAAGCTGTTTGAGTTTAGGAGGGGAGTAAAAAGGTAGTTAATTATATTACTGTAAATTCTGTCTAGTTGTATTGATTAAAATAGCCAGAGAAATAAATGTACCTTAAGCACACAGAATGTAAACAGAACTCATTGCATTATTTTTCCTTGACAGATGTGTAAGCATCTGCTCTCTTGCCTTCAGTATGGAGGGACTCTATCTATCTGCCTCAAGCAACACGGAGACAGTTCATATTTTTAAGTTGGAGACGCAGCGAGAGAAGTCAGTGTAACAAATCCCACTAAAATGGGTGGTTTTTCAAAGCTTGATGATTTAAAGTCTTGTTTCAACATGAACAAGGCCTCATCTGATAACAGATTTTTAAGCTACACTAACAAGCCAAACCATTTGGAGCATAGCTTTCTGTTTCATTTTTGTTTTTCGGAATCTTATCATGATTTCAAACTCACTTTTACCATCATAGGCCTCAAGAGGAACCCACTACTTGGACGGGATACTTTGGGAAAGTATTGATGGCCTCCACAACGTATCTGCCTGCACATGTGACAGAGATGTTCACTCAAGGAAGGGCGTTCGCTACAGTCAGATTGCCCTTTTCAGGTCACAAGAATATCTGTGCTTTGGCCATGTGAGCAAACCATTCTGAATGATCCCACTGCATGTTTTTTGAAGGCTAGATATGGTTTCTGTATTGTAGAGTTGCTATCAGAGTGGATGTATATCTGATTATTTTGCTTGTGATTGCTCTTTGATTTTCTAGAATCCAAAAGATCCCACGCCTTCTGGTGGCTGCAGCGGATGGTTATCTTTACCTGTACAATCTGGACCCACAGGAAGGAGGAGAGTGCACGCTAATGAAACAACATAAGTGAGAGATCCACTGTTACCATGTTAAAATCATCATACCATTAGTCTGAGCCTCTTTTTCATAAAAGACAGGTCATGGAAAACGATACATAATAATTAAATGATACATAATTGTGGAAATTTCTAGGGTGAATATACATTTTTCTAGTTATGGGCAGCTCTTAAACATTTCATGCGTTAGAAATACACTATTTGTAGTGCAATCTCTTTAACATTATATATTAAAAAAAATCCCCATCCATTAATCACGAATGACTGGAAAAGTGAAAACATGAACAATCTCAATTGCCATGGAAAAGTCTGTGGTGAACAGTGTTGGGTAATGTTTCTTTTAAAAGTAACTCATTAGAATATTGCATTACTCCTTAAAGTAACTTAATAAAAAAGTTATTTATCATGGAAAGTAAAACGTTATGTTACTTTTGCGTTACTATTGCATTACTTTTTTCTCACAGCCATTTTCTGTTCTGCTATGCTATGCATTCCATACAAATAAGCAATGCATTGCATACAAGAGACATTACAGGTCATGCTAGCTACTGTACAACACTCATGTCAAAACAACATAGTAAACAAACAGATATTTAGAAAGCAGGTCTTCACATCATATTTATAATAAAGAATCAATAACATGAATATGCAAGATTTGTTTTTCCATCAACATGGCAGCCAATATGAATAATGAAGAATAACCACTGTCTTACCTAAAGCAGCAAAGTCCAACACTTGAACCTGCATAATATCTGTCATCATGTGCTATGCCCATCGACAATGTCAGAGTCAACTTAAGATGTTTTTCAAAAGTCAGGATGAAATTCAGTGGGAAATGCCAGCCTAACATGTTCAAGGATTAAGTCTGATGAATAAATGAATATTTTTCACTTAAGTCATCTCAGTGCACACTTTTAGTTTATCCACGGTGCGTACAAACGCCACAACTTCAAAGGCGCATGTTGATACAACTTGAATGGAATCATTTTTAATGCTACCAAAATGTCATAAAAACAGTTTGTTTCATGAATCAAACTACTTGTTTATTATAAAACAAAAATGTAGAATATTTTTAGAAACTAAGACATTTTCTCTGCGTACACAAACCATGTAGAACGTTGCTTTTACCTGCAAGGCAGGACTTCCTTTCTACAACCATTGACTGTTGGGTGCTAGAGCTTCTTGGTTGGGCGTTCTAATTTCTCCCATACATTTAAATAGAAGTGACTTGTCTGCTAAATAGTCTCTGGCCTCACACTCTATAAAACTACAGTGCCAATCATGCACTACATCTCCCCGAAGTTTGCGCACTTACTCCTGATTTCTCACAATACAGAGACAGTAGAGGTGTACAAAAGCAACGGGTTACTTTATTTTAAAAGTAACTCCAATATTGTGGTCTAAAAAAATATTGCATTACTGTACTCATTACTCAAAAAAGTAATCTGATTACGTAACGTGTTACTTTTATCGTGTTATGCCCCAACACTGGTAGTGAATATACTGTACATTCACCAACCACTTTAGTAGGAACACCTGTGTACCTACTTATTCATGCGATTATCTAATCAGCCAATCGTGTGGCTGCAGTGCATAAAATCATGCAGATACGTTCAGGGGCTTCAGTTAATGTTCACATCAACCATCAGAATGGGGAAAAAAATGTGATCTCAGTGATTTCGACCATGGCATGATTGTTGGTGCCAGATGGGCTGGTTTGAATATTTCTGTAACGGCGAACCTTGAGCGAACCAATGTTTTTCCAGTCTTTAACTGTCCAGTTTTGGCACAGGCTCACCAAAACTGGACAGTTAAAGACTGGAAAAACATTGCCTGGTCTGATGAATCTCAATTTCTGCTGAGGTACACAGATGGTAGTCCCACTGCAGCCTCAGCTTTCTGTTCTTGGCTGACAGAAGTGGAACCCAATGTGGTCTTCTGCTGTTGTAGCCCATCCGCCTCAAGGTTCGATGTGTTGTGTATTCTGAGATGCTATTCTGCTCACTTCAATTGTACACCAAAATGTTACCGTAGCCTCTTTTTTTGTTAGCTCGAACCAGTCTGACCATTCTCCATTGACCTCTCTCATCAACAAGGCATTTCTGTCCTCAGAACTGCCGCTCACTGGATGTTTTTTGTTTTTGGCACCATTCGGAGTAAATTTTAGAGACTGTTGTGCGTGAAAATCCCAGGACATCAGCAGTTACAGAAATACTCAAACCAGCCCATCTGGCATCAACAATAATGCCATGGTCGAAATCACTGGGATCACATTTTGTTCTCCATTCTGATGGTTGATGTGACCATTAACTGAAGCTCCTTACCTGTATCTGCATGATTTTATGCACTGCACTGCTGCCACACAATTGACCGATTATATAATCGCATGAATAAGTAGGTGTACAGGTGTACCTAATAAAGTGGTCGTACTGTATGTATTTCTAGTTATTCTAGTTATCAAATAATAGGTGGGGTAGATAATTGCTTTTGTGTAGAGCATAACATGCTGATAAGCCATAATGATGTACAATTTGTCAGTGAATCGTTCTTTTGAGAGTTTTTTTAATGACTGTTCACAAATCGGTCATAATGATTCGTTTGCAGATCAGTCCTAATCAACATTCTTTTTGAAAATCTATATCCTGTAATTCCAAAACACCTGGAAAAGTCAGAGAAATTCATTGGTCAAAAAAAGTGGGAACCATGAAACATGAGATATGCTCTGATTGGCACTGATTTTTGTTGCTTTGCATGAGGACATCAATATATGAAATTGGTTACATTTTCTAGCTTTAGTCTGTTGTCACTGTGTATGATTCTTGTTTTGATAACATTAATATGCTCCTACATTAGGTTAGATGGAAGTGCAGAGCCAGCAAATGAAATTCTTGAACAGACAGCACATGACCGACCACTTGTGGCACAGACCTACAGTGCTGCTGTTGCCAAAGGTAAGTTGTCAGATCCTTTTAAATATAAGGAAGGTGGAGGGCAAAAGAATCTAAAAAAGAGAGTTCTCAAATGTTGCTCAAGGCCTTCTATTAAATGATTCCATGGTTTTCATTGGCTCAGGTTACAGTGAGGATCAGGGGGCGGTAGGGGGTGCTGGAGTGGAGGATGACATGAACACTCTGCACCTGGATGAAGAGAATGAGCAGCCTCCCTTAATCCTGGAAACAGACTGAGCCTCTGACAGTCATACCCTGACCAGAAGATGGTGTCGACTGAGTGACAATGCAGAGGAGAAGGAGGGGGGGGAGTGGGGGTGGCTATCCTCCTTCTGGTGTACTGCTATGGACATATGTGACATGATAGGGAAGGGATTAAAAGAGAAATAATTTTAAAGCAAGCCTAGCTGTAGCCTTACTCTGTCTGTTGTTGCGTATAGATGTTTTCCTTCCCCCACCCTTGTGGCTTTATAGAATCTGGTGAATTTCATTTTGTTTCATTTGTTTTTTTTAATGCCCAAATATGTCCTTAATTCAGACCAAAATATGAAGCTGCAGGTGTCACGTTTCTTAGCTTTGCATGTACATGTGCCAAGAATAGACATTCTAGAAAAACGTAGCTTTCATGTTGATGGTTCTGATGTGTTTGCTGGCCATTTCTTCTCTTGAACTTTGGTATTTGTGTCTTTTTACAATGTGATTGAAAGCTAACTGGCTTGCATTGCCTACCACATCACCACATAACTGTGCAATGTCTGCTTTGTGAAGTCCTATAAGAATCATCAACATCTGTGGCAGATGATTGCTCATGAAATAACAGAGCATAATTTTAGGTGAGGTCACACAATGTTAACACTAAGAGGCTTCTCTTTTTGCAAAAGGAAAACAATATATCTTTCTAAAAGGCATCGGTTACATTTTTCAGTGCAAGGTTACTGCGTTCTCTGTCTCGTGACAGTGGAAAGGAAAATCTTGTAAGCAGGATGTTGTGAGCTTACAATTGGGCATGTTCCCACAGACATCCACATCCTCGTGTACTACAGTCTGTTAAACAAACATGGCTGGAGTCCAGGTCACATAGTCTAGCAGTTGAATCAGAACAGGTCAAACGTATGATGTGAAATCCAGGGTTCCTGAGTTCTTAGGAGAAATTAGAGGATCAGGGCTTGTGAATGTGATTAACAAATATTAACAATACATAATGCTAGCCAGTGTGCCCAAATGAGCACACAGTGGAAAAAAACAATAAAGGCAATATAAGAAGATACTGCCTAAATTCTTAGATGGAGCTCTTAAGGCTCCATTTTATGCATGATTTTTTTTTCTTTAGCATGTTTTGATGTTGCATGTCAACATCATTAATCAGTCGACTTATGTTCTCATCAGCCAATGAGCTCTAATGCCCCAAGGCCACTTTAATATGTTTTCTAATGATTTTTGTAAAAAAAAAAAAAAAAAACAATACATTGTTCCATATAAAGATTAAATCAATCCTCTGTTGAAAATGTTTAATCGTCTATACATATAAATCATGTTGAGTAACAGTTTCAGCACATATTTTTAATTTGTTTTTAATTAAATTTAGTGTGGTGTACTGATTGTCCATGTTAATTCAACCGGTAGATAATCTGCATTGTTGTGTCCCGGATCTCATAAATATTTGCAATTTAACATTCAGAATGCTGCACCTCAGTATGTAATCATATTTATTAATTTCAACTGCAGTATTGAGGTTTAAGGCAAGGTACCTGTAATAATTAAAAACAGAAAAGCAGTCTATGACCAGCATATATATTCAGAAAATGGATCAATAAACAGCTCTTGGTTCATCCAGAACCTGTTTCCAAATGCTTATCAGCATCCTTATATCACTATAAGCATTGAACAAAATATACAGTATATATATATATATATATATATGAAAATGTCAAGACAATTGACAAAAGATGATTAAAAAAGCAAGCAATTTGCATTGAGATTTGGTTCTGGTGTACGCTTTGATTTCTTGCACTAAATAATCTTGAGGTCCTTCATTTCAGATGCGAGGGTCTAAAACAGAAGATATCAATCATCTTTATGCACTGCAATATTATTGCATGAATTAATGAATGATTCGGGAAAACAACAGTTAATCAAGTTTTACTTTTACATCCCAAATTGCCATGCCTCCATCCTGGTGCAGAATCGTACACTTGGCTTTTACCCCACCAAGAATTGAGATTTGGCTAAGATGTGTGTAAACGAAGGCATTAATACATCTGTATGCCCATTTGATGAATAAGGTTAGAAAACTGTTAATGAGAATAGGCCTAACCTGATGCTGTTCTTGTGCACAGGCTCCAGGACTGCTTCCTTGCTGTCAGTGGTGGCTTTCTTGTCCAGGTTCTGAAAGAGCTCTCTGGCTGTCATACCCTTCTGAGCACTCTGCTTGGGCACATCCAGTTTCCCACCAAAAGACAGGGCTGTTTTACTTGAATCATAGACAAACAGCACAGGGTAGCAGTCATGGCCCTGAAAAAGATGTGAGAGTCTCAGATTTGAAAATTATGGGACACAGTAACAATGTTCACATAGGAAAATATAGCATATGAAGATACAGCTGCCACTAGGCTGATCTCAGTAATGAAAGTAACACACAAAATAGTCAAGGTTTCCAAAGTCAGGCTGGCAAGATGAGAGAATAAAATAATAAAATATACAGTATGTAAATATGATTTGTCATGGTATCATCAACATGTGCCAGCAATATATTAAACAATCAGATGATCTTATTCCATTCTGCAATGAAAGTTCTGAAGACCTTATTTAATAAGGGTGACACTCCACAGTTAGGAGATGACATTAAAACTGAACACATTTATAATCTAATAAAACTAGGAAGCATCCTATTTTATATAACTATGTCAAACTATGGTGATAAACAGCAGCAACTAAAAAAAAAAGACATGTTCCTTTAAAGCTACACAGGGGCTCAAGTGAATTAGCAAATTATTTGTATGAACTAGTTAATTTATATGAGCCAACTTGAAGGACTTGATTTTAAAGGAATAGTTCACCCAAAAATGATAATTTTCTCATCATTTACTCATCCTATTGCCATATCAAACTCGTATGACTTTTTATCTTCTGCGGAACACAATTTTTTTTTTTTTTTTAAATGGAGATATGATGTCTGTTTGTCCATTCATACAATGTAAGTGAATGGTGACCTAATTTTCAAGCTCCAAAAAGGACAATAAAGCCACATAAAGGTAATCCATAAGACTCCAGTGGTTTAATCCATGTTCTCTGAAGCAATCTAATCGATTTTGGGTGGGATTTGAGTCTTAAGCATCTTAGAAACATGCACAACAAAACTTTGTCTCAGAAAATAATCAATTAATTATTTAAAAGTAACTAAACATTTTCTGTCCAGTAACGGAAGAGTAAATGTCTGCTGGAATCATTACCACATTAGAAAAACATTAGACAATAAATCACGTAGTGCCATCAGTCTTTGTATACTGGTTTTGCTTCAGGACCCAGATTTTACATTGGACATCAAGTGGCGACCTAACACAGTACCAAAATTGCTTATGGTACAAAAATAAATAAAAATGTCCTCAAAATCAGACTTAACTGCATATACCCAACAATATTTTAAATTACTAACATGAAATAGGCTTGTCTTTGTAGTTTTAGTGTTTGGTTTCTAAATGTCTCTTGAATTCAATGGTTTCTGCTTTCATCAACCAATAATTCAGGGCAACACACCCTATGGTCGGCATAAACCAGGTTTATCCTTGTCTGAAGTTAACCCGTATTTAATGTAGTCTGGATTATATATATATATATATATATATATATATATATATATATACAGTGGTGTGAAAAAGTGTTTGCCCCCTTCCTGATTTCTTATTTTTTTGCATGTTTGTCACACTTAAATGTTTCAGATCATCAAACAAGTTTAAATATTAGTCAAAGATAACACAAGTAAACACAAAATGCAGTTTTTAAATGAAGGTTGTTATTATTAAGGGAAAACAAAATCCAAACCTACATGGCCCTGTGTGAAAAAGTGTTTGCCCCACCTGTTAAAACATAACTTAACTGTGGTTTATCACACCTGAGTTCAATTTCTCTAGCCACACCCAGGCCTGATTACTGCCACACCTGTTCTCAATCAAGAAATCACTTAAATAGGACCTGCCTGACAAAGTGAAGTAGACCAAAAGATCTTCAAAAGCTAGACATCATGCCGAGATCCAAAGAAATTCAGGAACAAATGAGAAAGAAAGTAATTGAGATCTATCAGTCTGGAAAAGGTTATAAAGCCATTTCTAAAGCTTTGGGACTCCAGAGAACCACAGTGAGAGCCATTATCCACAAATGGCGAAAACATGGAACAGTGGTGAACCTTCCCAAGAGTGGCCGGCCGACCAAAATTACCCCAAGAGCGCAGCGACGACTCATCCAAGGGGTCACAAAAGACCCCACAACAACATCCAAAGAACTGCAGGCCTCACTTGCCTCAGTTAAGGTCAGTGTTCATGACTCCACCATAAGAAAGAGACTGGGCAAAAATGGCCTGCATGGCAGAGTTCCAAGACGAAAACCACTGCTGAGCAAAAAGAACATTAAGGCTCATCTCATTTTTGCCAGAAAACATCTTGATGATCCCCAAGACTTTTGGGAAAATACTCTGTGGACTGACGAGACAAAAGTTGAACTTTTTGGAAGGTGTGTATCCCATTACATCTGGCGTAAAAGTAACACCGCATTTCAGAAAAAGAACATCATACCAGCAGTAAAATATGGTGGTGGTAGTGTGATGGTCTGGGGCTGTTTTGCTGCTTCAGGACCTGGAAGACTTGCTGTGATAAATGGAACCATGAATTCTGCTGTCTACCAAAAAATCCTGAAGGAGAATGTCCGGCCATCTGTTCGTGACCTCAAGCTGAAGTGAACTTGGGTTCTGCAGCAGGACAATGATCCAAAACACACCAGCAAGTCCACCTCTGAATGGCTGAAGAAAAACAAAATGAAGACTTTGGAGTGGCCTAGTCAAAGTCCTGACATGAATCCTATTGAGATGCTGTGGCATGACCTTAAAAAGGCAGTTCATGCTCGAAAACCCTCCAATGTGGCTGAATTACAACAATTCTGCAAAGATGAAAATTCCTCCACAGCGCTGTAAAAGACTCATTGCAAGTTATCACAAACGCTTGATTGCAGTTGTTGCTGCTAAGGGTGGCCCAACCAGTTATTAGGTTTAGGGGGCAATCACTTTTTCACACAGGGCCATGTAGGTTTGGATTTTGTTTTCCCTTAATAATAACAACCTTCATTTAAAAACTGCATTTTGTGTTTACCTGTGTTATCTTTGACTAATATTTAAACTTGTTTGATAATCTGAAACATTTAAGTGTGACAAACATGCAAAAAAATAAGAAATCAGGAAGGGGGCAAACACTTTTTCACACCACTGTATATATATATATATATATATATATATATATATATATATATATATATATATATATATATTATTTGTCTTCTTAATTTTCCTAACTTTGTTCATGGTTTTCAAGGATGTTGGTATTTGCCTAATTTAGCCAGCTTCTACCAAGTACCTTGTGCTTAATTTGTGCCAAAATACTGTAAATTTTGATAGGAAACAAGGCCTGTGACATCAACAATAAAAGATATGGGAAGCATTTTTTCTTCCCTTTTAAAAGTTGATAAGCCTTTTATTTTGCTATCCTAACTTCACATGATTATGCAGGTAATTGCATTTTATAAGTTGCATTTAGTACCATTTTTTCCTCTGCTGTTCGCAAGCCTATCAGAACAGACCTGTGACCCATTTTTAGGACGTGACCCACCAGTTGAGAACCACTGATGTAGTGTCAACACATCATATGGTTTAATGTGTAATCTGTAATCCTGCATCCTAACACATGGGTGTTTCTGTACATGAGGAATGTGTTTGGGTTAGTAGATACATGTTGGTGAGCATGTCCCTCATGAACATAAACAGCATCTCTATCATGCACTGTTAAAGCCCTATTATCCAAAACACTGCTTTAATCCATGTCATTTAAAAGTAAAAGAGAGCCCATCTGCCTTTTAAGTAGATTAACCAACATCAGTTCTGCTCTGCCAGAAGAGCCACAATATCCATTTATCCAGCTTAAAACTCATCAGTCATTTTCCTGCTCAAAATAGCACACTGAGATCAAACGTGAGCCACTGCCCACAGCAAACTTGTTTTCTTTGGGAGACCACTTCACACAGTGGGCAGCACAGTTGATATTGAGAATGACTAGGGTGGGCTTCCATACATCTCCCTTCAGGGTCCAGACGTAGGCGTTACGGTCTGTGCTGCAGGTGACAATGTGATTGCTCTCCGGGGCCAGTCAATGACTGGTTGATGAGGCTTGGATGAGATGGTGTTGCTCATATTAATGCTCTGTGACTATGTAGGTCAGATGAACCTTCTAAACATACCTGTTACCTGCCCATTGTGCTCCTTCAGCACATGGATTTTGTTCCATTTGTTTCCTTCCTTTTTATAGATGTGGACTTCATGGTTATTAGGACACAGTGCAATTTCTAAAGGAGACAAGAAGCCAAGGTATAAAATATTCAACCAAAAGACAAGCATATGACCAAAATACTTTGGCTTGATGCATGGGATAACAGCCTAAATATTTGATCAGTTAGTTCTTGTTTATTCAAGGTTAATTAGTGGCGCTTTCTTAGGCAAGCTTCACTATTAGTATTGCGTTTGTGTTTTAGACATGAATGATACCTCACTAGAGCTGTTCAGGTTGTAGTCCAAAACCCAGAAAGAGAATTAGCATTTT
The DNA here is from genome assembly GCF_019703515.2 of Myxocyprinus asiaticus. Lineage (NCBI taxonomy): Eukaryota > Metazoa > Chordata > Actinopteri > Cypriniformes > Catostomidae > Myxocyprinus > Myxocyprinus asiaticus. Next base: position 21,084,165 of record NC_059356.1, read on the forward strand.
AGAGCTGTGGGTTTCCTCTGGATTTTTCTATGGGGTTTTGGCCCAGTGACAAATAAGGTTTTCAATTCATCAAAAATTTAAATAGTTAAAACTGTACATCAAAGTAGTTTTTGCTTTTATGAGGATGTAATTGCCTTATTACTAAAATCTTATTTTCAAACAATGTATTTTAAGTGTTTTAATTGAGAATCATGTGACGACACCAGTCAAAATGTCATACGGGATAACGTTAATTAATTTTCAAAATATTATATATATATTTTATTTGTAATTAAAAATTTTTATTGATTCAAAGAAAAAACACAACAGAGAAAAACACAACATATACACACCGACATTTAACTTTTAACCCTCATTAACATCCCTCCCCAAACACCAACCCCATCTTACCCCAAAGAACACCCCTGTGGTCACATAAAATAATACACACACACAAACAATATATATATATATATATATATATATATATATATATATATATATATATATATAATATATACATGCATAATTAAACTAAACGTCTCCCTCCTCATCTCTTCCCCTAGAGTCCTCCAAAACTGCCAAATACCTACCCCACTTCCTGAAAAATAAGTCCTCCAGCCCCAGCCTTCCATCTATCATCTTCTCATAAGCCGCCACCCTCCCCATCTCCGCACACCACTCCGGAAATGGTGGTGCTCCGTCTGACTTCCATCCCCTTAAAATAATTTGTCTACCTATCATCACGCCAGTCAGAAGCCAATTTTTTATATATTTGTCACCCGAATTTATAACTTCCCCATCGCCCAAAATGCAAAGTCTGGGGCAAAGTAAAATTTGAGTGCCCAGATTGTCACAAAATATTATCATATTATAACTTTTTTAATCAATAATACTTAATGAATATATAAAGTGAGGCAATAACCAATATTTAGAGCTCAGAAAATTAAACTTGCACAATTATTTTTTTCTCATTATAATGTGTTTGCTTTAAACGTGACCCTACTTGTTAAAGTTCTTTACTCACATTTTAAAGCTGCAATGTGATTTAAGCTGCAAAATGTATGAAAATGTTTTTCAGAACTTGGCATCATACTATTATTGTTTTCTCAACTCCATAAAATGAAATTAGCGTTTTAAGGGAGAAAATCAGCGTTATCCCGCCTGACTGAAACTGTTATTCGGTATGACACCTTATGAGTTTACACATGAATTGTAATTTTTACACAACTTACACATAATTGATATTCATAAATAATATATTTTTATGTTATGCAAAGGGAGTCATACTGAAAATAGTTTTTTCAAGGAAATTAATTAGGTTATGCTGAAAAGAAACCTTGCTGCTCTCTTTGTTTGACAGTGGCATCTAGAAAAATCATCAAAATGTGAAAACTGTACATATACATATTAACTGTCAATGATGAATAATTATATAAATATTAAGCATCTAGGCAAATGAAAAATGTTATGAATGTGGTGCATTCTCTTTTGACACGTTTAAACATGAAATAACTAATAATGCACTGTGTATGATGAAGTATGCTTTATAACATGCTTTATTAACAGAGAAGAAAAGTTATTTCATGTTTATTAAGGCTTTATTAATGTGTAATGATGCTACACTTAATATACAATTTACTCACTCACCTCAGGGGCCGGTTGCACCAGCTATATGTAAGTTTCAACTTAGCCTAGTTTATGCCACAATGGGCACTGTCACAATTTACACACTACTAAATATTTGAGCATTGCCCCATTAAATTAATGTAGGACGTAACCTTACATATAAACTAAATATTTACGGAAGCTTCCGACCAGGAGTAACTGATGGAATAAAAAAGCAGACTTATTTAATAACATCAATGAGCTCATGTTTTGGTTGACAAGCTTCAGTCCTTTTGACATATCCTACATGATGATGTTGGCATTTACACTCGTTTATATTTGCAGGAGAAAATATTATGTAAAACACGTACTTCTTCTGCATGAAACCGATCTAACGGTGCACTTTCCTGTGTACGCCGCCCGGTGTCAAGTTTCAACATATACGAAATAGATATTAAAATGAATAAATATCTGTTGTATTAGTACTTATTTATTTATTGCCCCTTGTCATTTTAGATACAATTATTAAATATTGTTATTTACATATATACCATTAATTTAATCTCGTTTTATTACATATCGTATTTCAATGGGGATATAATTTATTACATCTGACAATTACGTGAGTACACAAGGTTTGAACATCATCCGTAACAAGATAAACTGAAATTCACAGCTTTTTAACACTTCTGTGTACAAATTTGAAGGCTGTTCATTTTGGATCAGTACAGGTAAACATCATATTATGCGACTACGCATTAGAGTTTACGACCTACTAGTTAAGTCTTGCTTTAAGAACAGGTGGTGCAACCAAATTAAGCACTGTCTTAGTTACAAACGAACTAGTAGTTACTAAGCCCTTAGTGTGAATTTTACGTCCTAACTTACGTGAGAACTTACGCACAGCTGGTGCAACCCTACCCAGTTGAATTTCCTGCCACTGAAGAGAGAAAAAAACTGCATCATGATGTCACTAGAGTGGATGGCCTTTTCTTAAAGGTGCAATATGTAATATTTTTTATGTAATATTCGCCTTTTTTTGCCAATGTGTGAACGGCTTGTAAAGCAACTTAAAAAATTAGCCCTTCCCGGACTTCCTAGGTTGCCTATTAAAGACTATAGACTGATTTTCATGCGAAGGGAGCGGGTTGGTTTTGCCGGGAAAATCCAAAGGATGTGACGTTTATGTACGCTCCAGAGAGCCTTGCCTCAGTAATAGCTTCTCTTCCACTATTCAACAGCGTCAACAGACAGTCTGCAACACTAAGTAACATTATCTTAGAGATGGAATCCAGCAAACGCCCGGCTCCCAGCACAACAGCGACTCCTACACATACTCAAGAGTAAGCCAAAAAAAAAAAACATTTATCTACTGAATCCCGTCTGGCTAAGTGGGAATCGTGGTCGAGCGAAAACTAGAGTGAACATCGGCAGGACATTTGATTCCTGGAGGAACCTTCGTTCAGTTTTGGGGATCAAAACCGGTTTTGGGGATCAAAACTGACCCTGAATAATTGGCGTTCTTCTTATTGGATAGGTAAACTTACATAACTGCAAAGCATATGAAATATAGTGCCATAAGGATTGATCTGTGTAATTGTAGCTAACTTGATCTTGCCTGCTAACGCTGACGAATTGCAAGCTACCTTGCTTCGTAACTTTCAAATAATTTCAACGATCTTCCCTTTATACTAAAAGTCAGGTATGCTGATTCACAGTAACTGTTATAAACAATGTTAATCTGTAATTATTCAGCAAGGTAAACTACAACAATAATACATTAAATGAATGCTAGACAATGTTCAAGATAATGCAAAAAGCTCCATTCATTAGTGTAACGTAACTTGGTTATACAGAAAATATATTCATTGTATTATTATAAAACAATAGCGCATCGATATATCAGAATGACAGTTGTGATGGATTCACATCAATACTGAATTGTGTCAACATATTTATAATGTACAGTCTATTTTATAAACAGTTACTGTCATCATCCATCAAATTTAGCTAACAGCTATTGATAAAGCTGGCAAGATAGCTAACGCCGACATAGGCTATCGTATAAATGCAGTCAATGTATCATGCAAAGAAAAGTGATTACTTCAAACTACAGTCTTGCATAGTCAGATCTATATCCACACTTTGTTTTAGCCCTGTTCCAGCACTGGAGAGTCAAATATAATATACAGTCTCAAAGTTTGTAGTAAAACAATCATAACTGTGTAATTTTAATTATGCTACCTCATCTGTCAGCATGATGCCAGTGAATCACGTTCAGTCTCTTTGTTTTTGTCATGCTTGCTCGCGTCCCTATAAAGTGTGTGCGTGCGCGATCATGAGCAACAGGTAGCTGGCTGCAGTTCTCTTAACAGCCACAGGTGTCATTAATAACAAGGGTTTCTGAATCTTACATACTGCAAATTTAAAGGGGCGGATTCCCCAATATGACAGGTTGGACAATCATTTAATTTAATTATAATTTAATAATTAAATATTATTATTATTATATAATTTGTTAGTATTTAACTAAACAATGTTCTTTAAAGTGTTAATATCACAATAAGAATGGAAATTATACAAATAAAAGCTGAAAACTGTATAAAAAGAATATAATGTCAAACGTGTCATCCAGGATAACGGATGACATTATGGGCTAACAGAAAAAGCTGTTATCCTATATGACAAAATTGTTTTCCGGTATGACAAAACTCAGTTTGAACCTTAATCAGGCAGTTCTTTTGGCTACCTATAGAAATCTGCAACCTTGACCTTCAACTTCCAAGTATGTAAATTCATATTAAATAAACACATTTGCGTAAAATTAACATTATATATGTTTTTTTAGCATTATTCCAAATGACACAGGATTTTACTACATAGTGTACCAGTGAGCGAAAAGGGTAAATTAAACACATTTTAAGAGAGACTTACTAACATTTCACCATTGTTTGGGGGTCCTTCAGGGTCTTCCTGATTGTGTAACATCCTGTCTGATAACGTGTCAAAATAAAAATGCCCCATAAAATTGCTCCAGATTGCTTGTCATTCCGGATGACATTGGCTGGCTGCCAGTTTTGGGACAGAATGCTCCAAAGCATAACAATCAACTGGATGTCATACTTTTTTAAATATTTAAACATATTGTTGGCAACACTCATACAATAATGCCTGTGGCAGAGATTTTAGGTTTTATTTGATTTTTAACACTTTTTGTAGCTTTTTTGCATTTCACCATGAGGTCCGGACAGTTATCTGGTATGATATTGTGTGACTATAGTGTCTAATCATTCTTAAACTTTGTAAAACCCTCATTACATGTTCATATCATTTGATAAACAGAGATTAATAGATTCAATAAATGCACTTTTTTATTAAAAACCAAAAAAACAAAGGGGTTTGGACATCAAAATTGCACGTCATGTCATTGGTCCTTTTGTAAGTACATTAAGGTTTCTACAAGAGAACAAAAAATGAGAGAACTGAAACTGCACCTGCTCTACAGTAGAAGACAGAAGTGAGGAAACAAATCTAACATAAATTTTGTTACAACACCTGCTTTTATCATCTGAGAAATATTCGGAGGAATTCGACCCTTTGGTGATGCTAAGAAATTAATTCACGCTTTTATTTTCTTTCACATCGACTATTGTAATGCACTTAATACTGGCTTGCCAAAAAATTGTATAGAAAGCTGCAACTGGTACATAACGCTGCAGTTAGAGTGCTTACAAGACCTAGAAGGAGAGATAACATTACACCTGCCTTAGCTAATTTGCACTTGTTTTACATCAAGTGCAGAATTTTTTTTTAAGGTTATTTTTTGGGATGGCACCAATCTGATACCTGGATCGGTATCGGGTCCGATACTGATGTTTTTACCCGCATCGGGTATCGGCCCGACAAACCCGATCCAAATCCGATACCGCATGCTGGTCATTGACGTTACTGTCAAGCTCAAATAAGAATCAGAATCAGAATGAGCTTTATTGCAAAGTATGCTTACACACACAAGGAATTTCAGTGCAAATACAACCATATATACATACATACAAACATATACATTTAAACATATATACATATAGTGACATAAAAAAATAAAAAATAAGATATAACAGATGAAATAGAGAAATATACAACAGAGCAATAATGTTGTTTGAATATTTTATATACAGATATATAGTTATGTGCAGGTGATGTAATATATTGAAGAAGAGGTAGGATATGTTAAAGAATATAAATGAAATATGGATATAAGTAGGAATGGATGGCCTGAATATTGCACATGGTTGTACTGACAAAAGGAAAGTATTCGGGGGCAGTTTTAACTGTTCATGAGGTGGATGGCCTGAGGGAAAAAACTGTTCCTGTGCCTGGCTGTTATGGTGTTCAGTGCTCTGTAGCGCCGGCCAGAGGGCAACAGTTCGAAAAGGAAGTGTGCTGGGTGAATGGGGTCAAGAGTGATTTTGCCAGCCCTTTCTGTCACTCTGGATATGTACAGTTCTAGCAGGGTGGGTAGGGGAGTGCCAATAATCCTCTCAGCAATCAGAACTATACTTTGAAGTCTTCTGATGTCTGACTTGGTAGCTGCACCAAACCAGACAGTTATAGAAGTGCAAAGGACAGACTCAATGACTGCTGAATAGAACTGTATCAGCAGCACCTGTGGCAGGATGAACTTACTCAACTGGTGAAGGAAGCACGACCTCTGCTGGGCCTTTTTCAAAATTGAGTCTATGTGGGTCTCCCACTTCAGGTCCTGTGAGATGGTAGTGCCCAGGAACCTGAATGACTCCACTGCTGCCACAGTGCTGTTCAGAATGGTGAGTGGGGTCAATGTTGGGGTGTTCCTCCTAAGGTCCACTGTCATCTGCACTGTTTTGAGCATTTTCAGCTCTTGGCACCAGACAGCCAGCTGTTCAACCTCCCTTCTGTATGTAGACTCATCGTCATCCTGGATGAGGCCGATGACAGCATCATCTGCTAACTTCAGGAGCTTAACAGAGGGGTCCTTGGTGGTGCAGTCATTTGTGTACAGAAAGAAGAATAGTGGGGAGAGCACACATCCCTCGTGGGCACCAGTGCTGATTGTACATGTGCTAGAGGTGAATTTCCCCATTCTCACTAGCTGCTGCCTGTCTGTCAGAAAGTTGGTGATCCACTGACAGATAGAGGCAGGAACAGAGAGCTGGGTTAATTTAGTCCATAGGAGAGCAGGGTTGATGGTGTTAAAAGCCGAACTGAAGTCAACAAATAGTATCCTTGCATAAGTCCCTGGTCTGTCTAGATGTTGAAGTATGTAATGCAGTCCCATATTGACTGCATCATCCACAGACCTGTTTGCTCGATAGGCAAACTGCAGGGGATCCAGAAAGGGTTCAGTGATGTCCTTCAGGTGGGCCAACACCAGTCTCTCAAATGACTTTATGACCACAGATGTCAGAGCAACGGGTCTGTAGTCATTAAGTCCTTTGACCTTGGGTTTCTTTAGGACGGGGATGATTGTGGAGCATTTGAAGCAGCAAGGAACTTCACACTGCTCCAGTGATCTGTTGAAGATCTGTGTGAAGATGGGGGCTAGCTGGTCAGCACAGGATTTTAGACAAGTGGGTGAAACACCGTCTGGGCCCTATGCTTTTCTTGTCTTCTGTTTCCGGAAGACCCGGCATACATCCTCTTCACAGATCTTAAGTGCAGGTAGAGTAGCGGGAGAGGTGAGGAGGGGGGTTACAGGAGGTGTAAATGTTTGTGTGTTGTGAAGGTCAGAGAGGGTTTGGGGTGTGAGACTGGGAATTTTCAAATCTACAGTAAAACATATTTAGGTCGTCAGCCAATTTTTGATTCCATACAGTGTTGGGGGATGGTGTCTTGTAGTTGGTAAATCTTTCAGGCCTCTCCACACTGATGCAGGGTCGTTAGCTGAAAACTGTTTTTTCGGCTTTTCAGAATAGCTTCTTTTAGCCACTCTGATCTCCTTTGTCACTCTGTTTTTGGCCTGATTATACAAGATCTTATCCCCACTTCTGTAAGCATCCTCTTTGGCCTGATGAATCTGCCTGAGTTTTGCTGTAAACCATGGTTTGTTGTTGTTGTATGATAAATAAGTCCTAGTAGGAATGCACATATCCTCACAGAAACTGATATATGATGTCACAGTATCTGTGAGATCGTCCAGGTCAGTGGTTGCAGCCTCAAAAACACTCCAGTCAGTTCAGTCAAAGCAGGCTTGTAGTTCCAGCTCTGTTTCATTGGTCCATCTCTTTACAGTCCTTACTACAGGTTAGCAGATTTTAGTTTCTGCCTGTAAATTGGAAGAAGATGAACCAGACAGATTTATTTATCTCAAAGCTGCTCGAGGGACAGAGCGATATGCATCCTTTACAATGGTGTAGCAGTGATCCAGTATATTTTGTCTCTGGTGGGGCATGTTATGTGCTGTCTGTATTTGGGCAGTTCACGTGTGAGATTTGCCTTGTTAAAATTCCCAATAATAATAATAATAATTACATAACCTTTAAAATCACCATTATTTTAATTCATTAGTCCATATAACTTATGCATTTTATTCAGGCTCTTACAGTCACCCAAAAGCTTTGTGAATTGCAAAAGGCTGTTAATAATAAATATAAAGTCAGCATGCACAGCTAAGTAGTCTCTGGGACCACAAATTACTGAACGAGAGCCGCTCTGCCGACACACACACATAAACACACGGAGGCTTGTGATGCACTGCTCAGCACAATATGTGGTCACTGCAAACAAACTCCATCTCAGATGTAGATGATCAATAGTTCGGTCCGCCTATAACATGCATTGAGAACGGCACCGGACAAGCATTTTACCAGATGCTGAATGAGAAGCGTATTACACTACTGTGAATTAGCCTACAAACAAACACTCAAACACAGACTTCTTGGAGCACTCAGTGCTGGACTTTCAAAATAAAAGCCTTAAGAAATTACAACTGAAATTTATCACCAATGTATAGTAAAATTATTACTATTATTATTATTATTATTATTATTATTATTATTAGAAATTACAATAAAAACAAACTGGGTTCCAAAAATTATTGTGTGATTGAAAAGTGGATTGATATAATAATAAAACTAAAGTGAAATAAATAAATAACAGAGAGAGAGAGAGAGAGAGAGAGAGAGAGAGAGAGAGATCTGAAACCATTTACAAGTCCAGATACAAGTTAAAATGTGTAAAGAGAACGGTCTTCTTTTCTACTGAAGACTTTCACTGGAATTACTGTTATTTTTGCTGCTGCATCCTGCAGACTAGTTTTTTGTAAAAACTAGTAAAGTTTTGCACATGCTCTTATGTAATTGTTTTTGTTATCCTATTTTATAATGAAACAATGTATTGTTAGAGGTTTTCGTTTATTTACACATAGAGTACTCCCAATCAGTTCCACACAGTGAATTATAGATGTTCTAAACTGATTGAGAAAAAAACAACACTGGTATCAGATCAGGATCGATATCGGCACTTAATGACTTAGCACAGTCACGCACAATACTGACTGCTTATCAAAATATATTCCAACTCGTAGTTTGAGGTCTTCTAATGCTGAATTTTTGACATACTGTAATATAAATCTTAAGAGATCAGGTGAAGCCAAACATTTATATTTTTAAAATTTGAAGACATATTTTTTAAGCTAGCTTTTGATTAATATACTTTGTCTTTTAGTCTTTATATTCAATTTTGTACCTTTTATTAATACATTTTTTCCCTAATTTTATTTTTATTCTTAAATTTTTTTAGATTGCTTTTCTGTCTTGATTTGATTTACTTTGTTTGAATTGCTTTCTTCTCCTTATAATGTTTTTATATATTCACCTGTGAAGCACTTTGCACTGCATTTAATGTATGAGAGGTGCTATACAAATAAAATGTATTATTATTAGGGGTTCAAGCCCAAAGGGCTAGAAACCCTGTTGTTTTTGTAAGTATTTTTGTTCTTATTATTATTTTTCTGCTATAAAACTGATCGTGCAGACCAAACCGTAAGGCCTAGAGACTTGAAACTATGAGGAAAGGTAGTACTCCTCCAGTCTACAATGGCGCAAAGTCTCGCCCCGATCGACCTCATCAACTTTCTCAAACAAAGAAAATTCACTTTTTGGGAAATATCTCTTAAACTGTAAGTGCTAGAAACAAAATTATTTTTCCTGTGATTTCTTGCATCCGGCCGAAGAGTTTTACCCCCTGTCAAATATTTGCTCCGCCCCTTCGTTTTCCCACTATTTTGTTCAAAGAATTTTTATTAATATTTTACATAGTATAATATAACAGCAATTTCAAAAACAGATTAAGATGAAATCAATTCTCTTGCTCCAACAGAGCTCCCCATCCCCACTGCACCATTACATATTATCTTACAGGCTTTTCTGTACCATATTATCATGGCCTCACAGGGTCAGATATAAGGAAAATAAGGAGGGAAAGAAAGAGAAAAGAATAAATAAATAAATAAATAATTCACACAGGAAAAATTACATTTGGATCCATTTGCTGTATGTAAGTCAGCACTGGCTGCCAAATAATGAAAAAAGTTTGACTACAGCCTTTAGTGGAGTATCGAATCTTCTCTAGTGCAAGATGATGAATAAGATCCCTGATCCAGTGACTAAAAGTAGGTGGAGATCTGTCCTTCCACTTAAGCAATATAAGACATCTAGCTAATAAAGTCGAGAAAGCAATCATATTTTTAGCATTATTATCTAAACAGAGTTCTGTAGTTAAACCGAATATCGCAAGAATGGGGTAAGGATTAATAGATAAATGCAGAACTCCTGAAAGAAAATTAAATATTAATTGCCAATAATTAATAAGCTTAGGACATGACCGAAACATGTGTGTATGATTAGCTATCTCAACTCTACATCTATCACACAAGGAGTCTATATTTTGTGAAAATTTTGCTAATTTAGCTTTTGTCCAGTGTAGGCGGTGAAATACTTTGAATTGAATAATTGTATGTCGTAAACAGATTGAGGTTGAATGAATCTTATTTATAATATCTTGCCATGCTTCTTCTGAAAATTGCATATCAAGTTCACTTTCCCATTGTTGCTTTGATTTTGTCAAAGATGTTAAATTCTGTGAGGAAATCAAAGAGTATATCAGACCTATATTATTCTTGGAGAATGGGCTGATTTTCAAAATGATATCAAGTAGAGATTCAGTAGGTAGAGCTGGAAAGTAAATAGTGCTAGATTTCAGAAAATTGCGAATCTGCAAATATCTGAAGAAATGTGTATTTGGAATATTATATTTTGCTCTTATTTGCTGAAACGACATAAAGCTATTATCACTATATAGATCTTTCAATGTGACAAGTCCTTTCTCTTCCCAACAATTAAAAGCAGTGTCTATAATAGAGGGAGTAAACATATGATTTCTCATGATAGGGGCATGCATTGAGAGATCAGTAAGCGAAAAAGCTCGTCTAAACTGGTTCCAAATTTTAAAAGATGCTATAACAATTGGGTTTAAAGAATGTTTAGACAATGACTCAGAAAGAGGTATCTTTGTACAAAGTAGAGCAGGTAATGATGTGGGCCTACAAGAAGCTTTTTCTAACAACAGCCATGCCGGGTTGTCAGAAGGGTTGATCCAATACAACATAAATTTAATATTAGAAGCCCAATAGTAATGCTGAAGATTAGGGAGGGACAGTCCACCACAAGAATGATGTCTTTGTAGTATATCTTTACGTATCCGAGGGATTTTCCTATTCCAGATAAAGTCAGATATCAGGGTGTCTATATGCATGAAGAAAGATTTTGTTAAAAAAATAGGAAGACTTTGAAACAAAAACAAAAATCTAGGCAACACATTCATTTTGACCGTGTTAATTCTACCCCCTAAAGATAATAAGAGTAGGTTCCAACGGTCAAGATCCTCTTTTAAATTGTTTATGAGTGGGCAGAAGTTAGCTTTATAGAGTTTATTATATTTATAAGTAATCCAGATACCCAAGTATCTAAACTTTTCTGTACTTATTTTAAATGGAAAAGATTTAGATAATGTAGAATGAGATGTTAGATTTATAGGCATGTGTTCATTTTTCTGTGATTAACTTTATATCCAGAGATTTTGCCAAAGACATCTAACAGTCCAATCAGTACTGGTAAGCTTGTAAGTGGATGAGATAAGTATACAAGCATATCATCTGCATAGAGAGAAACTTTATGTTTGATACCTCTTCTGTGAATTCCCCTAATAGCAATCTGCTCACGTAAAGCCACAGCTAGTGGTTCAATTGCTAACGCAAATAAAAGGGGTGATAAAGGACAACCCTGTCTCATGCCACGCTGTAGAGAGAAAAAGGGAGATAAGTTATTATTTGTATGTACAGCCGCCACAGGGGATGTATAAAGAACTTTAATCCCTTGAGTAAATTTTGAACCAAACCCGAATTTCTTCAAAACATAAAACAAATAGTCCCACTCCACCCTGTCAAAAGCTTTCTCAGCATTGAGTGATAGTATTACCTCAGGGACATCAGATGGAGTGGGATCATAAAGAATATTTAAGAGCCGACATATATTAAAAAACAATTGTCGATTTTTGATAAATCCAGTTTGATCACTGGATATTATTGAAGGCAGAACAGTTTCTAACCTACGAGCCAACATTTTAGCAAGGATTTTACTGTCCACATTAAGAAGAGAGATGGGGCGATAAGAGCCACAGTCAAGAGGATCTTTTTTTTTCTTGAGAATGAGCGATATGACTGCTTGTCGCATAGTTGGAGGTAGGGTATCAGAAGAAAAAGATTCCTCAAATACACTTAATAAAAGCGGAGATAATTCATTCTTTAATTTTTTATAAAACTCGCTCGGAAACCTATCTGGGCCAGGCGATTTTCCGTTTTGCATTAACATTACAGAGGCGTTAATTTCTTCAACCGAAAAGGGAGTTTCGAGTTCAACTGCTGTCTCGCTGTCAATTGAAGGAATGGTAATCTTATCAAAAAATGAAGAAAACAGCTTCTTATCCTTATGGGATTCAGAAGTATATAATTCTGAATAGAACTCATAAAAACAATGATTGATCTGTGAGTGTTCTGTATACCTAAGGCCTAATTTATCTTTTATTTGGGATATAGTGTGATCCGCCATCTTTTGTCTCAGTTGATGAGCCAAAACTCTCCCAGCCTTCTCACCATGTTCATATGTTTTATAGCATGTTTTGTTCATCAGATTTTCAATGTGTTTAGTATTTAAAAGATTATATTCTGTTTGAAGTGATAATCGTTGTTTATATAAATTAGGCAATGATTTCTGGGTCAGGGTTGCATCTAGTTTTAGTATAGCATTTTCTAATTTCTCAAGTCTGGCTGTTTGTGCTTTTCTAATGTGGGAACTGTAAGATATTATTTCTCCTCTCAAATATGCTTTCATTGCTTCCCGTATAACTGAAAAAGGCATTGTTCAAGAAATGTTTTTATCTTAGATGATATAAGTTTAACAAATGCTTCATCTGAAAGCAACAGTGTTTAAGCACCAGGGATGATATCTGTCATATGTAACTGGTATGCATAATGTCATTGATAGCGGGGCATGATCTGAGATAACAATAGCATGATACTCACAATAACTAATTAAAGGGAGAAGATTCTTGTCTAGGAAAAAATAGTCTATACGCGAATAAGTTTGATGAACAGGTGAGAAAAAAGAATAACTTCTTGACCTATGATTGCGAAAACGCCAGACATCAGATATCCCATATGTGTCAAGAAATAATTTAATGGTATCGGCTGATTTGGATGGAATGGTGGCTTTGATAGAACTACGATCTAACAATGAAGACACTACGCAATTCATATCTCCTCCTAGTATCAAATAGTGTGTGTCCAGTTTTGGTAGTCTAGAAAAAAATGTTTGTGAAAAAAAGACTATCATCATAATTTGGTGCATATACATTAGCTAGGACAACTGGTATGTTGTAAAGTTTACCAACTACTATGACATAGCGACTTGTAGAGTCTGCTACAACCATCGAAACCTTAAATGGGATATTTTTTTCAATAAGAATTGTTGTGCCTCTAGATTTAGAATTAAAATTAGAGTGATATAACTGACCTACCCACTCACACTTCAATCTAAAATGGTCTTTTTTACATAAATGAGTTTCCTGAAGAAAGGCAATCCCCACTTTAAATTGTTTTAAATGCAGAAGTACTTTTCTACGCTTGACAGGGTGATTTAAAGACTTAACATTCCAGCTAACAAAATTTATATTGCAGCCTGCTGATCTACTGGCTGTATTAACCATTTTTTATAAAAAAACAAAAAAACAGAATCCAGCCATGACCGCATAGGATCTGAGCAAGTACAACAGTAGTCCCTCCTCTAAATTAACAGAACAAATGCAGATTGAGTAAAGTGCAAAATAAGAATCTGGTGCAGTAAAAACCCACCCCCATTCACCCAAAAGAACAGAGTGAACCCCAAACCCATTGAAAAGACATCCACACATTTAAGTGCTTGTTATGGAGAAATCACAGTGTAGCAGGCGCTCCTAGTCAAAATAAAAATAAAGAGCGTATAACCTATTATCAATATTAGTCTCAAAGGCAATGTGGTCCTTTTACAAAAATAAAATAAAAAATGACATATTAATGAATATTAACATGTCCAAAAAAAAAAAAAAAGTCTTACTGCAAAATGTAGTGCCATGCCATACATCTTTAAATATTAAACAATATATTCGCAGCAAAGTCATCTACTCACCAACTGGAGAGAGATAGAGAGAGAGAGAAAAAAAAGAGAGAAAAAAGAAAACATGTTAAGTGTTTGTAAATATGTATGCTGTATCTGTCCTCGACAAGTTTATCTGCTATGCAACATTATCCAACACGATGTTTCTCTTCACATATGCCATGGCCTCGACTGGGTCACAAAACTCCTCCTCGTTGCCATTGTGAGTGATTCGAAGCTTCGCTGGGTGAAAAATGCCGTAACGTACTCCGTCTCGGCCTCGTAGCAACTTCTTAACATCATTAAATGCAGATCTTGTGCGAGCCACGCTGGGAGGATAGTCTGGGAATATGAAAATTGTGGATCCTTTGAATCGCAGAGGTCCAGTCTCTCTGGCTCTGCGTAGAATCTCGACACAATCCTGGAAATAATGCAATTTGGCCACAATTACCCGAGGTTTACCCTCAGTCTGCCTCAACTGGAGACGCGATGTGATCTGTACACAAGCACTTCCCTGTCCATGCCAAGAATGTCTTTTAGCAGCTTTGAGACTGAGGCTGGAGAGCTCGAACCTGGCCCCTCTGCCACATTCAGTATACGGATGTTTGACCTCCTCATCCTCCCCTCCATATCAATGCATTTCTCCTGTAGGCCCGCAACTGCTGTTTCAAGTTTACTCACAGACGCTTGTCATGAGGTCACATCAACTGAACAAGCCGATAACCCGTGTTCTATATCGGTTACCGTCTTTTTCATAGTTTCTAAATCTGAGCGCAACAGCTCGATGTTGCAGACAACCTCCGTTTTAACGCCGTGTAATTCTGACCTCATATTGTTGAATTCGTCCACAAGAACAGTCTTCAATTCAGCCCTGAGCAGCGCAGGGATATCATTTCTCAACAGCGACAGAATTTCTGCTTTCATATCCGCCATTTCTGTTTGTTTCTCCGGCGATTTCTGGTCACTGCACGAGGTGCCAGGCCTACTCGCAATACTTTACCCCGTATATGTGTACTGTAGCAGACTTTTTGCCATTTATGTACCGCAGTCAAAAAAAAAGTTGTTCAAAAACAAGAGGTGCTACAACAGAATGTTTTAGTGCCAATTTAAAGCAATAAAACGCCCAAAAATAGAATTAATTTAACGAAAATTAACGGAGCTCACCAAAAACACAACTTACTCCATGCCTGGTCTCCAGCTCCCCCCGTTTTCCCGCTATTTTGGATTGTTTGAAAAAAAATTCAAAACAACTCGTCCTGGGGGCCTGGGTAGCTCAGCGAATATTGACACTGACTACCACCCTTGGAGTCGTGAGTTTGAATCCAGGGCGTGCTGAGTGACTCCAGCCAGGTCTCCAGATTCACATGGGGTAACCTCCTCGTGGTCGCTATAATGCGTGGTTCTCACTCTCGGTGGGGCACGTGGTGAGTTGTGCGTGGATGCCACGGAGAATAGCGTGAAGCCTCCACACGCACTACGTCTCCGCAGTAATGCGCTCAACAAGCCATGTGATAAGATGCGCGGATTGACGGTCTCAGACGCGGAGGCAACTGAGATTCGTCCTCCGCCACCTGGATTGAGGCTACTCACTACGCCACCATGAGGCCTTAGAGTGCATTGGGAATTGGGCATTCCAAATTGGGGAGAAAAGGGGAGAATAAAAACTTGTCCTAGGTCATTTGTCCAATCAGATCCAAACCAGTGCAGAAAGATTCCAATATGTCCCAATATGAAAAGTTGTTAAAGGATTTTTTTAATTTTGATTCATCGTTAAACAGTATGCCAAAATGTACATAATGGGCGGGACCACTTTTACTTAAACGGATCTAACTCTTGGACGGAATGAGATATTATCACCAAATTTGGTACAATTATGTAAGAGGACACCAATGGTCCTTAAGGCAAAGATGTTCAGAAGGAGATCTACAATATGGTGTGAATAATGTGTTTCTTTGTGAAACATAGCGGTATATACAATGATTTACATGCATGTAAAACGTGATAGTGCCTCCCGGTGGCCAATTTTTTTTCACATTTTGCACAGACCTCTTGGGCCAAGAGACAAATATGCCTACCAAGTTTAGTTCCAATCGGCCTTATTTAACCCTATATAAAAGCTGAGAAAATTTATTGGTCGATGGCGGCCATGTTTTTCAAGATATACGACTGTCCCCATAGACCTTGATGACACCTTGGACAGAGACACTGCATGCAAAATTTCAAGTCGATCAGACCAACGGTTCCATAGTTAGAGCCATTTTTAGTTTTTTAATTATTATAGGACCACCAAGAGGCAGAGGCATGCAATTGTAATTAATTAATATAATAATAATGTGTCCTCAGAATGACCCCATAAGTGTACCAAATTTGGTGATAATATCTCAATCCGTTCAAAAGTTATAACTGTTTAAGTAAAAGTGGCCACACCCCTACGTACGTTTTGGCGTACCGTTTGATGATAAATCAAATGTTAAAAATTCCTAGGACGAGTTTGTTTAGAATTTTTTTCAAACAATCCAAAATAGGGGGGAAATGAGGGGGCGGAGCCAAAGTTGGCCATGAGGAAAGGAATAACTGGATACAATTATTTTGTTTCTAGTCCTTACTGTTCAAGAGTTATAGCCCCCTAAATTTTTCTTTTTTTTTTTCAGTATAGCACCACCTATGGGCCGATTCCATGCGTATGGCTAGCCAACTGGAGAACTACCATCCCTGAAAGTTTCAAGGCCTTACGGTTTGGTCTGCACGATCAGTTTTAGGGCAGAAAAATAATAATAAATATAGCCGCAAGCGACAATTATCGGGGTCCAAGCACCAATGGCTCAAGTAGACTATTATGTCTTACAATTGTCATGTATATTTTCAAATGCAATGTGTTTTTACTGCAAAGTCAACAAACTTGAATCTCCACTGAAAAGGTAGGGTTTGATGAAACAGCTTACAACAGGGCTAGTCAAATGGCGGCCCGTGGGCCAAATCCGGCTCGCCAATCATCTTTGTCTGTCCCTCCAACTGATTTTTGAAATTGTCTTGCCATATGAAATACCAGAGCGCTCTCTGTGCAAAACTCAGTGTTCGTAGGCACGAGCCTCAGCAATCAGGGGTTAGTTTAACAATGCTCAATGGCGTATGTAACAACCTTCAGCTGTCATCAACTGTCCAGACTGGAGTGTGTTTTAAGCTTTTCTGGCGATAGTTTAGTTACACTGCTTTGCTAAAAATGGATCACACTGTTTAGGTGAGCATTTGATATCGTCTTTTTCAATTAAATATTTATTTAAAATTGCTTATTGTGTGCTTAGTGTGGTCAAATCTACACATATATAAATTATCACTGCAGTTTTGACAGAAATGTTGTCAGCACATATATGCACATTAGGAAACAAAAGCAATTGATTATGAAAACTGAATGTTCAAAGTTCAAAGCGCTGAAAAGTTTGCTTTTATTTACTATTATTGAAGTGTCAAACTGGCGTGTCTCATCTGTTCAGGGTCTGTAGGGCTCGTAAAAAAGTGATAATGTGAAACTGAACCTGCTAATATCCTGATTATATTTGGTTCTATACAGCTGTGAGTTAGTTCTCTCAATCACGAACATCATCAACTCAGTTTGTTATTCTTTGTTACAATTATTATGTTTTGTTTTTTCAAAGTTTATCAAAATTATTTGTTAGTTAAGAGTATGTCATATTTGTTCTTCTGCCAGATCTTATAAAGGAATTTATGTCCAGACCTCTGTGTTTCGTAGTATATTTTGACTCATGTTAAACAACTAAATTTTAATGAATTGCACGTTATATGATCCAGTGGGTCCATTTAAATCGAATGTGAAGTAACAATTTGCAGTTCAAAACTTTGTAAGTCCACAAGCACTTCTTTTTAGACAAATATGTATTTCAATAATAAACATATGTGGCACTCTAACTTATACAGTGCATCCGGAAAGTATTCACAGTTCTTCACTTTTTCCACATTTTGTTATGTTACAGCCTTATTCCAAAATGGATTAAATTAATTATTTTCCTCAAAATTCTACAAACAATACCCCATAATGACAACGTGAAAATTTGTATTAAATCTTTGCAAATTTAATTTAAAATAAAAAAGGAAAATAAATAAATAAAAAATCATATGTACATAAGTATTCACAGCGTTTGCTCAGTACTTTGTTGAAGCACCTTTGGCACCAATTACAGCCTCAAGTCTTTTTGAGTATGATGCTACAAGCTTGGCACACCTATTTTTGGGCAGTTTCTCCCATCCTTCTTTGCAGGACCTCTCAAGCTCCATCAGGTTGGATGGGGAGTATCGGTGCACAGCCATTTTCAGATCTCTCCAGAGATGTTCAATCGGGTTCAAGTCTGGGCTCTGGCTGGGCCACTCAAGGACATTCACAGAGTTGTGCCAGAGCCACTCCTTTGTTATCTTGGCTGTGTGCTTAGGGTCGTTGTCCTGTTGGAAGATGAACCTTCGCCCCAGTCTGAGGTCCAGAGCACTCTGGAGCAGGTTTTCATCAAGGATGTCTCTGTACATTGCTGCATTCATCTTTCCCTCGATCCTGACTAGTCTCCCAGTTCCTGCCGCTGAAAAACATCCCCACAGTATGATGCTGCCACCACCATGCTTCACTGTAGGGATGGTATTGGCCAGGTGATGAGTGGTGCCTGGTTTCCTCCAGACATGACGCTTGCCATTCAGGCCAAAAGAGTTCAATCTTTGTTTCTCGTGGTCTGAGAGTCCTTCAGGTGACTTTTGGTAAACTCCAGGCGGGCTGTCATGTGCCTTTTACTGAGGAGTGGCTTCCGTCTGGCCACTCTACCATACAGGCCTGATTGGTGGAGTGCTGCAGAGATGGTTGTTCTTCTGGAAGGTTCTCCTCTCTCCACAGAGAAATGCTGGAGCTCTGTCAGAGTGACCATCGGGTTCTTGGTCACCTCCCTGACTAAGGCCCTTCTCCCCCGATCACTCAGTTTGGCCAGGCGGCCAGCTCTAGGAAGAGTCCTGGTGGTTCCAAACTTCTTCCATTTATGGATGACGGAGGCCACTGGGCTCATTGGGACCTTCAATGCTGCAGAAATTTTTCTGTACCCTTCCCCAGATCTGTGCCTCTACACAATCCTGTCTCAGAGGTCTACAGACAATTCCTTGGACTTCATGGCTTGGTTTGTGCTCTGACATGCACTGTTAACAGTGGGACCTTATATAGACAGGTGTGTGCCTTTCCAAATCATGTCCAATCAACTGAATTTACCACAGGTGGACTCCAATCAAGCTGTAGAAACATCTCAAGGATGATCAGTGGAAACAGGATGCACCTGAGCTAAATTTTGAGTGTCATGGCAAAGGCTGTGAATACTTATGTACATGGGATTTTTTTCATTTTTTATTTTTAATAAATTTGCAAAGATTTCAAACAAACTACTTTCACGTTGTCATTATCGGGTATTGTTTGTAGAATTTTGAGGAAAATAATGAATTTAATCCATTTTGGAATAAGGCTGTAACATAACAAAATGTGGAAAAAGTGAAGCGCTGTGAATACTTTCCGGATGCACTGTAAAAGTGTTTTAGTGAACTGTTGTGTTTAAACTCTAATGTGCAACATTTTTATAGAACTGAAACTACAACCACATAAACACTTTAACAAATATATTATCAGCTCAACTGGGTTCACAGCTTTTGTGTTCTTGTACATTGGTAAAACATATGAAACTGCTTACTGGTGTGCATAAAACGGCAAATACATAGTCTGAACAGGACAAAAACACATTACATTTTTAAAAGCCACATCCAAACCACATTCGTAGGTGATTTGGAATCCAATTAAAATCAAATTTTTCTTAATGCGTCTCAGTCTGAACGGTCAGATCAGATCATTTGCTGTGTGCGATGGTTGTTATACGTCAGGTTTTGCGGCATAATTAATGCCTTCACAGGGCACTTCAAATTTAATACAATAATGATGGCCACACAGTGGGATCATTACAAACAGTATTTTCAATAAAAATAGAAAAAAGTGAGTTCAACCTGTTTTATTACACATTTCAGTCCTAAACTGAAACTCTCACAGTGGAAGGTAAACAGGGCAAAGAGATCATCACTTCTGAATGAAACACCCTTATGTCATTTATATGTTACAGGAACGACATCTTCGGAACGATTTGACATATCAAAATTCTTTTGATAAATTTTTGTCTGGGTTTTTGGATGAAGCATACCAAGTTTTGTGCAACGGCCTAGGACAAGTTCGAAAAAGTAGGTTTTTCAAATAAATATATATGATAAAAAAAAAATCCTGCAGGAATGGAAATCCATGAGACCATGTCATTGTGGGGCACTTGTGGATTCAGAGAAGCTACAAATATGTATTGTAGCCTGTACGGTTCCGGAGTTATGAGCAAAAAAGTGAATTAGTATACTGCCACCGTGTGGCCGAATGTCACAATTTTATATGCAGTTTCGAGTTGACACCTGTGTATAGTAATTTCCATAACCCTCGGCCATTCCCAATTTATATAAGGTTCTGAAATTGATTGACCGGTGATGGCCATTTTTTTATTTTTATTTGTCGAATCGATTTTTTAAGAATATGTTAGCATTTCAACCAAAGAAGAGGCATACTTAATTTGAACTTTGTCGCTCAAATGGCTGCAAAGTTATGAGTTTTTTTAGTTGTAGTGCCCCCTAGGGGTAGAATTGTACAAAATTGTGCTGACATATTCTAAATGTCCTGTTGACTATGTGCACCAAGTTTGGTTACTTTTGGAGTTTGCGTTGAGTAGATATTGATCAATTACTCAAATTGCATTAAACCGAAGGAATTATATCATTAACATCTTCTGAACTTCTGACATATCGAAATTCATTTGATGACTTTTTATCAGGAAGGTCTTTAGATGATTTATGCCAATCGGACTAGGAGAAGTTCGAAAAAGTAGGTTTTCAAAAAATTTAAAATTGCGGAAAAACATTGAAGATGGAAATGAAATCGTTGATGTACATTTTGTAGTGCCTGACTCAAGGAATCAGAGGGGAAAATAATTTTGATTCTAGCCCTTATGGTTGCAAAGATATGCAGCAAAAAGTAAAAGCACCACCTAGGGTCAGATGGGTGTGTGTTTGTGTGCCTGAGTAGTCAGGGGATTTTGGGATCATCCTGCCAAGTTTGGTGTCTCCACGACTTACGGTCTCTGACACGCAGACACATAGAGGGCAGGAAAAATATAAATAAAATAAAATACGAAAATCAGTACAATTACAATAGGGTTCCAGCAGCTTCCCCCTAAAAATCCTGACAAAAAACAGGGTTTCTAGCCCTTCAGGCATGAACTCCTAATAATACAATTCTGACTTGATTCTGAAACATCGTCTGTTTTCTGCTACAACAGATGTGCTCCCACACTTTTTTAAAGGTGAGCTAAAAAACATTCATGGTTTTATAGCAGCAGTTAAACTTGAAAGTCACTCTGAGCCGTCTAGTTTCCTTGCTGTTGCTCTGCAGTCTGCTGAAGACATACAGCATCAGCAACAAAGCACCATCCATGGTAAAACAGGAAGTATGGGGGAATTAGTCATTACTGCTTCTCTCATCAGCATGGAAAGAAAAGCAGGGCAGCAGCAGAGTCAAGATACAGCTTTGACACTTTATTTTATTTTGCTTTTAAGACAACCTGTTTAGAAATTATTGATTAATTACACTTAAAACAAAGGGACCTCTGTTCCTAAACTGATTTAGCTTTTTGTGAGCAGTTTTGCACACTTTGATGCAGGTTTCTAACTGTGTCAACATAATAAAGCACACAAAAAAAAAATCAAGCAACAAAGTAACCCTTGTGCATGGTGCATGCATGTCCATGTATTTATTGATCCCTATTGGGATGTGCAGTTTTTCTTTCCAAAATTAAGCAGAGTAATTTAAACATTCAGCAGTGGCCTGACTGGCTCTCAGGGGTAATATGGAAGTTCATAAATGATAATAAAAGAAAGTTTAAAACAATAGCGAAAGTTAAAATTCAAGGTGAATGGCTGATATGGCATATCACAATCTTTGTGAGAAACTATTTTCAGCATATTGCATAATTCATCCTGTCATTGCATAAATCCATGCCATCATTTCTGATTTTCTCAATACTGAGGTTCAATGCAAAATCAGTAAATACTCAAAGGACTCATGGTCCAATTACTGTAGCATTTGTGAAAGAAAAGTTTCTGTTGTTATTTCTATATTCAGAAATGATGCTCATGTCATTACACAGTTCAGATGCTGAAGGATCTCTTTGGCCTCACAGACTGGGAACCAACCCAAGGACCAAGATACACTGTAACTATGAGAACTTAAGAGTTTGGTCCTTGTTCCAGGCATGGCAGCTGATAAGTTCAAGCAGAAAACTGTGATAAGCCATGGGTGTTTCTTCTGCAACTTAAAATTCAATAACATTTTTTTTTAGAAATTCCAAACTAAATGTAAATGTAACCTAAAACTACTGCAATATGAGTGCATGCTGCTTATTCACTTCCGCAGACGTACCAAAAAGAAGTGTTAGAACTTCCCAATAGATTTCTTGATGATATTCTTTTACAATTTTGACTATGTAAAGACCAATATAATATACATAACATTCATGTATAAGCAATGGTTTTGTCTTTGAAATAGCAAATCTTTCTTGTTGTTTGAAGTAAATTCAAACCAGACCAGCCAGGAACGTAACAAAAGCAGATGTTCGGTTGACCACTTTACAACAAAAACACATGAAACACCTCACTCATCTCATTCTTTCCATAAAACACATAACAGTCCTCTCAGCTGAGAGACTTTGCAGCAATGATACTGCAAAAGGTGTCTCATACATAATATGAAATAATTTTTATACATTCAGCCTCAACTCTTTAGAAATCCAGAAAAAACTTTATAGATGTCATTCTGCATGTGCATGTTAGTGCATGTTATGGGTTGCACCAACACAAGCATTCCGAGACTACGGCCTGCTCCAAAGCTAAAAAACACACAAACACACACACACACACACACACACAAAAAAAACGGATAAAGATCTTCCAAATTCAGCTAAACAAAACCATATGTTGTTATTCTACTTACCCAGGAAATCGTAAAAAAAACGATATTTGCTCTGAATGAACTTAAGTATTTCCTTAGTCATTTTTCTCTCTCTCTCTCTCAAAAAACCAAACAAACAAAAAAACCTACTCGTGAGGAGGGTTTTCAACTCAACTCCCCTTCACATTCTTATCGGTGGCATGTTTAACACATGTTCTTTTTAAAAACCCTTCATCTGTGCAGCTGGGTCAGTGGTCACTGACATGAGCAAAGTGCTTTGGACAAGCTACTTTTTAACCTTTTCATGATTTACTGGAGAAAACACTTAAAATACAGTTATACAGTCTACAATTGACTGTAAAGCTGTTTGTATTAAGTTGCACTAATTCATCTGGCAAAGAATTTGGAAGCCAAAACGTTTCCTATTAACATGCTTAAAGACAATCACTCAATCTCAGACACACAGACATTAATTCAAACAGATTAAGACTGCATTCCCAAATGGTGTGTAGTATATGTAATTTATTTCTAGCAGACCATTTACATAAAATTCTCCTTTTAATTTAACTCTCCGGTTCCCCTGGAGAGCCAGAACATCTTGATCAACCGTCACACACTGCTGGGGTGCCAGCTTTGGCATAGATTTGTTTTTTCTTAAAAAAGAGAAGAAAAAAAAAGAAAAGAAAAACTTCCTAAACCCTTTTTCCATTAGTGTTTTTTCCATTTTAAGAGTGTCAAACATCAGTTCACACCACTGCTCAGTGCTTTTTTTTTTCATTTAAAAACTTTCAGAAGTGTTATCGGAAATCTCCTTGTTAGTCTTCAAGCCACATTGCTTGTGCTGTGTCATGCTGGTTCAGCGTGAGTTTTACATGATCCGTAGGCCTTGGATTGAAGACTCTAAAGTCTGTGGGGGAAAAGAAAAAATCAGAGGTCTGGTTAACTGCCACTGAAAGTGACAAACTGGAAGCAAAATAATGCCATAAAAATTGTAGGACAGTTATAAATGTACAATGTTTACAATTATTTCAAAATAACAAATATAAACCTTGAAGTCCCATATGGTCATTGCTCCATCAATTCCTGTAGTGCAGAATTTGCGACAATCTCTTTTGTCTCCTTCATATATAGACACTTGGCTATAGGGAAATGACATTGTGCATACTTAAAAAAAAAAAAAAGTATAACTTTTTTTTAAAAAACACATTCAAGACAATGCATTAAGGTTTTGTCAAAGAAATCGGGAAATAATGCCTACGTGATGCTGTTCTGATGCAGGGTTTCTAGGGTGCTATTGCGGTCCTCAGTGGTGGCCCTCTTGTCCATGTTGCGGAAGCGCTCCATAGCAGAAATGTTGCGCTGGATGCTCTGCTTTGGAATGTCCAACTTGGATATGAAGGTCAAGGTTCCACCATCATCAAAACTGAACAGCATAGGGCAGCAGTCGTGACCCTAATAGAAAATACTTTATATTAGTTCCTAAAGGAGGCAGTCACCTCTTAAAGGGATAGTTCACCTAAAAATGAAAATTCTCTCATCATTTACTCACCCTCGTGCCATCCCAGATGTGTATGACTTTCTTCTACAGAACACAAATTAATATATATATTTTAGAATATTTCAGCTCTGTAGGTCCATACAATGCAAGTGAATGGTGATCAGAACTTTGAAGCTCTGGCAGCATAAAGTAATCCAAACGACTCCAGTGGTTTAATCCGTGTATTCTGAAGCGATCTAATCAGTTATGGATAAGAACGGACCAAAATCCATCTCCTTTTTTACTATTCTTCTTGGTGTTTGTGATTTCAAGCTTGATTACACCTCCTACAGCGCCATCTAGCGTTCTGCGCTTGCGTCAAGCACTAGTAAATGAAATTGAGCTTTAAATCATGATCATGTCTAGAGACTGCAATGGCAAGATGTGCAGTGAAAAAGGAGTTATATCTTCATCTGTTCTCACCCAAAACCAACTGGATCACTTCAGAAAACACATGGATTAAACCACTGGAGTCATATAGATTACTTTTTTGCTGCCTTTATGTGCTTTTTGGAGCTTCAAATTTTTGGCCACCATTCACTCACATTGTGAGGACCTACAGAGCTGAAATATTCTTCTAAAAATCTTTGTTTGTGTTCAGCAGAAGAAAGTCATACACATCTGGAATGACATGAGGGTGAGTAAATGATGAGAACATTTTCACAACCAAAATGTTACAACCCCAAAAAAAAAAAAAATAAATAAAACAAAAGTTCTTACTGCTGCCACAATGTTGTTCTCAGAAACAAAAGTCACACTCAGAAGGGCAAGGAATTCTGTCTTCAAATGACTTTGCCTGCAAAACAACAGAGGAACGCTATAAGTTTAGTTATTAGTGCGTTTTACTGTTGACAGAATGGAGAAGACAAAATGTTTAAAAGGTCTCCCAAAGCAAATAGTAAACAGGTCAACCAGCTGTGATTGATACTCACGTTGAGCTTTTTGTGGGGTCCACTACAGTTACAGTGCTGTCATGGCTGACCCAAGCCAGTCTGTTCCCACTGGCTGAGAAACACACACTGTGAACCCACCCTCCACTTCCTGCCCCGCTAAACTCTGCCATCACCTGCCCGAAGGGCATCTTGGACCCCCATGGGGTTGGAGCTGGTTTCTCATCCACCTCCTTGATGTATGCAGAAAATACCCTAAGGAACAAATACATAAATACAATTGTGTTGAAGAGCAATACATTCAAGAAAGGTAATAAAGTGTATTTGTAAATAAGTATTTACAAAGTCTTACCTGCATTTGAAGTCACATGACCCAGCTGCCAAAAGCACATTGTTTGGATGCCAGTCTAAACTGAGGACAGTCGAACGGATGGGCTTCTTGATGTGTTTACTAACCCACCTAAACACCACAAGAATAATAATAAAAACGTCCACATGACCTATTTTAAAATAGTCAAATACTATCAACTTAATGCATAATCTGAACAAAGGCACAGTGACCTACCAATCGTTTTCAGACTCAAAGTAGCAAACGGATATGAGCCGTGCTCCACTCCCCACTGCAAACTTGTTCTCCAGTGGAGACCATTTCACAAACGTGGCAGCACGGTTGATCCTGAGAATTACAAGGGTGGGTTTCCACAAGCCATCTTTCTGACTCCACACATAAGCATTTCGGTCCGCTCCACAAGTCACAATACGATCACTTTTAGGAGCCCAGTCAATCCCTTCAGAGATGTTAAAACATCAGGGGATTCATTCGATGTCTTGTGTCACATAGAATGTATTATGTTTCATTTAACTAATTTTAAACTGATGTATCACATTAATCTTCAGTTTGCTGTGAATTTTACCTGTGATGTGTCCATTGTGTTCTTTTAATTCGTGAGCTTTAACCCACTGGTTTCCACTTTTCTTGTATATGTGAACTTCGTGATTGTTTGGACTGATGGCAATTTCTGTCATTGGAAAAACCAAATGAGATGGAACATTAGTGCACAGGTGCATTGAGACTGAAATAGACAACAACGAAGACTCAATGTCAATGAGAAGGCTTCTTACGGGTCCTGTCCCGGTTCCATGCATGGCATGTGATGGGTTCCAACAGAAACTGGTGGAGTGACATAATCTTCAAGTAATTTGCCCCTCTGTCTGAAAACAAACACAATCATGTGATTGCAATGCCACTGTTGCTCCTAAATCGGTACACTAGACTCTTGTAAATGCATGACACACATAAACATGTTTGTAACAACAAGATCAGGATGAACTAAGCATCTGCTCTCTCAATACTGTTACAAATGACTCAAAATAAACAAAATCAACATGAACAAACTGGAAACCCGGGGCTAAATCTCATGCATCACTCTACTCCCGCAACTAGATCTGGCATTAGAAGAGCTATATTCCGTCTGTGACCATTTAATGAAGTCAACATCGCTCGTTCAGCTGGCAAAACCAGATCACGGCTGTCAGTTTCCCGGTTTCAGGGCGTGGATGAGGCAGTAGATCAATATCTGATGCCGTGGGCTCCTGCTCGCGAGCTGTCTGCCTGCTACATTA
Source organism: Myxocyprinus asiaticus (assembly GCF_019703515.2). Classification (NCBI taxonomy): domain Eukaryota; kingdom Metazoa; phylum Chordata; class Actinopteri; order Cypriniformes; family Catostomidae; genus Myxocyprinus; species Myxocyprinus asiaticus. The sequence continues at coordinate 21,111,579 of NC_059356.1, forward strand.
GCCTACAGCTAACCCATAAAAACAGCACCGATTCAGCAAAAATGACTCCAAAACCTCGAAATTAAACTACAGGCAATATGATAGAGATCCGCAGCACCTTGTAAAACCACAAACAGTTTTATCCCGCGGGTAAAGTCACATACATGCTCGCGGTTTTCTACATTTCATGATCAGGAAGGCCTTGTCCAAGATGCCGGTTTACTCCGCACCCTGCTGTCGGAAAAGGGCATGACAGAGGCCTCGAATACCTGAACTGATGCTCCGCTTCTCGTGGAAATGTTGGTAAATGATGTTCGCTCTCAGGTTTTCTCCTGTTGGACGGACTTGAATTCGCGGACTCTGGACAGTCGACACGAATCCACTCCGAATGCTTGCTCGTGCTCTCTCGCTCCCTGATTTCGGCCAGAGATAATTTAGCAGAGATGGGCCACTTCTATTAAAATGGGAGAAATTGGAACGCTCAACCAAGAAGCTCTAAGCGCCCAGCGGTCAGCAGATGTAAAAAGGAAGTCCCGCCTTACAGTTAAAAGAGCCAATCACCTTTTAACATACAGACATCGCCTGTCAATCAACTCTAGAACGCGCATGCGTATTAGCTATACAAGCCGGGAAATTTTTTTTGTTTTTTTTGTTTTAGCGTAATATGAGGTTGAATCACAATTTATGATTCCATTATTGTCAGATTTTATTGCTGATTTGAAAAATGTTCTTTGATCGCAATCTTTTTGATTGAAAGAAAGATTTTGGACTTTCTCCATTCAAGTAGATAGGAGCTGCACTGTCATGACTGGAAATAGCCTCCCGAGAGCGTTCCAAAGATTGCCGACAGTGGACTGACTTGCTAGAAAAACTTTGATGTTTCGGCCTGTCAAGGAATCCAGGAAATGACACAGGGCTCAGCGCGCATGCGTACGCACGGCAGAACTCTGGGCGTGGACCTGTACACACTGCGTAGTTATTCAGGACGACAGTTGAGAGCTGGGAGCAGTTTTTGATTTAGACAAGAAGATAAGGTCAATGACATTTTAAGCGTATCGAGGTTAATTCTGTTGATTGATTCATTTACAGTGTTTTTGTCTTTGAATATGGCTAATCCTTAAATATCTGAGCAAAAACAAACTTCTTGTTCACAAGATCATCTACTACTTTCTCATAGTAACACTCAGATGTGCACAATCAATGCTGCTCCCTTCCCACTTTTTACACAACCCAATGTAATTTGACACAATTTAATCATTAAAGGTATCAGTTAATCCTCTTTATAGAAATATCTGCTCTACTTGTAGTAAATAAAAATATTAAATGAGATCTCTTTCATATCTTAGTTGTTTCTCTTAGACGGCAATGAGATTAAATGGAGAACAAATGGAGACTTTGCTTAATAATCTCCTGCCATCTCGGATGTGTATGACTTTCTACTGTTGAACACAAACAAAGATTTTTAGAATAATATTTCAGCTCTGTATGTCCATACAATGCAAGTGAATGGTGACCAGGCCTTTGTAGCTCCAAAAATCAAATAAAGGAAACATAAAAGTAATCCACATGACTCCATTGGTTAAATCTACAGTATGTCTTCAGAAGAGATATAATAGGTGTGGGTGAGAATCAGATAAATATTGAAGTCCTTTTTTTCACCCTAAATCTCCACTTTTACTTTCAGATGTGAAAGTGAAAGTGGAGATTTAGAGTAAAAAGGGACTTAAATATTGATCTGTTTCTCACCCACACAGATTGTGCTCATTGATATCATTATGTCTTTGAAGAAAACAATTGTACAGCAAAAGCCTTGTTAACCGTTCACCTCTTGCTAAACAATATCTTCTGTCAATTCTGTAGCATTTTTTTTATGGGCATTATGTCAAACATATGTCAAAATATTTATACATTTTTAAAAAAATTATTCAGCAGACCCCTTGCAATTATGCTCTGCAGACCAACAACTGAGAGGCATCTGGTATAAGTGAGATGACATGTTCTCCTTTTGTCTGAAGGTAAGCAGATTATCAGAGATTATCAGCAGATTTATTTTCACTCAGAAACGAAAAAGAGAAAAACACTGGGTTCCTAAGCCAGGGGCCCCCGGTGGCTGAAGGGCCCTAAGCAGCCATTTATACCGCTGAATGGAGCGGGAATGGTTCTGGTTGTTTATCCAAAAAACACCTCATGCACTTGAGCTGTGAGCTTGCTATTGGTTTGATGAGACAGTTAACTTTGTCCTCCTCTGGCTAGAGATCATTCAGAATTTTCTAGGGACTGAGAATGTTTTAGATATTAATAACAGCTGCACTGATAGATGACTAATGGATAGTACTTTGTTAGATTGTCCCTTCTTTACCTGCTCAAGGCCCTCAAGAGCTTTCTTTCCTTCTGGGGCTTGGCGATGCTTTCATCCCTTTGGCCAAGGTCTCCTGTCAGATTGCGCACATTTGCGTCCAGGCTTAAAGATCCACAGCAGGTTTTTCAGAGCCAATAAACTGAATCATTTCGGATCATTATGCTACTTTTATTTGTAATGTGTCAATAACGCATTTGCTTGAATTCATACTTGATGACAGATGTGCAGGGAATTTACAACCATATTTTAGTGAATTCCTTTCTTGCTTTTCCATGTCTGACTTTGCCAATGACTACAGTCCTTCCAAGTCTCTTATCATGTTCCTTAGCTCTGTCTCTATCTTGTGTTTTAAGGCAACTAAAGCATTGGCAGCACTCTCCTCCTCCACTAACCCCTCTGTTATATCCTGAATATGTTCTCCCTTATACTGTTACAGTATATTACAGTGTTTCTCAGCATCTGCAACCATATCCTGTTCCTGAGAATGTAAAAATACAATAAATTTTCCTTAAAAAAAAAATTAATAACACACACAGACACACACTTTACTTGCAGCTGCCAAGGCCAAGTCATTTTATTCTTTGGAAAGAGAGACCAATTTTTCATCAAGTTCTTTGATCTTCTCAACCATTTCTGTAGTTTTCTCTACAGGCAGCTTGCAGCTTCTCTTCTTGGCCTTCATTTCATCCTGTTGGTGTGCCACATGGAGTAAAGGCTTAAACTAAAAACAAAAGTCTGAGGATTAAGACGAGAATATAAACAAATGACATATAGAAGCGTATCCTTCGTCAAGGTTTGAACTCACCTTTGCATGTAGTATCCACCATCCCCAATATTGAAGCTCAAGTCATTTTTCTCTGATTTCACTGATCGGCCTAATCAATTATATATATATATATATATATATATATATATATATATATATATATATATATATATATATATATATGTGTGTATATATATTATTTTTTTTATTTTTTAGTACTTCTGAAAAAAAGATTTTTTTTTTTTAAATCATGTACACCCACATGAGATAAAGACTCATATCAGAAGTCATATCAGTTGCATATTAAAAGTGGTTTTACTTTCAATTGAGTGGGTCTCCTCATGAGGGGCCTTCATATTAAGATTAGAGTTTTATCACCTTTAACATCTACAGGTGGACTCCTACTGTGATTGTGGGGCCAAAATCATATAAAAAAAATCATGTTTTTTTTGTGTTAATTCTCATATTTATAGGTGAATAGTAATGTAGACTCACAGACCCAAACATACTGGTTGGAGTCAAGAGGAGCTTTAGGTAAAAGGACAAAAGTGATATTAGTAATGTTTCATAGTTTATCAGGGATAATTTTTACATTTCTAGCACACTCTAATCAGTTCTGGTTTCTTCAATGACAGAAGAAAAAAAAGTAATCTGCAGCTTGTTGAGAGATCACACTGGACTTCTCCAGCAGATCTCCAATAATGAACCACATTCATTACATTCTAGAAATGACCTAGTCATTTGATAAAATAGTGTGACTATTACAATCAGTAGGCTCACAACTCTGATGTTGGGACCAGCCATCTTAGGTGTTGGATTTGGATCGATTTCCCTAGAATAAATATGACAATCAATATGTGATTCTGAATTGCCTATCAAAGATGCTGCAGTGAAACCACATTTAAAAGTTTGGAAAATGTTGTCCTTGGTAGAAGAAGAGCAGAAGATCCCTCACAAATCGAGAAGAGTTGTCATTCTTGGTGGTTTTAGCATTGCTAAACGCCTCTAAGACAGTTGATTTGATCCTTCAGGAAGCACTAAAAAGAAAACACAATGTTAAATTCATATTACTTTCATCAAGGTTTACATGTATGGCAAATTATTCAGTGATGAGATGAATATAAAATCAATCATTTAGTGTCAACCACTTATGGAGTGTAAATATTTTAAATCACAGATTCATCGTTATCAGAAATTAAAGGAAGAAAGTTGATTTTAGTCACAGTTTAGGATGCCCTGTTCCTCTAAATAATATTTCAGATGTATTTCAGCAATGAGTTAAATGTTTGTGAAAACATGACAGCTTTAAGTTGACATTTTGAAATTGATTCATTCAGTTCCATTTCTATATCAGCCATTTATTCAGTCAGTTATTTGGATCTTTCATTTTACTTCCGGGGCACTGTCTGATGCAGAGCAATCACTATTAATCAAATACTAGTTATCATGACCATTTTATGACCATAAGATGGCAGAAGTGAGCTACATCAATATCACAATCCGCTTAAATCCTGTCTATAAGAAATAACAGAGTATATTGAATAATAAAAAATGTCTATAATTTGTTTGCCTAATATCATAAAACTATATTGTTATTTGGTGTGCACCTGTTATTAACCACATTATAAAACAGTTTATTAAGTATGCTTCATATGATCAACGTCTTTATTCATTGAGCATAACATTGTAAATGGTAAGTTGGTAATAGTAATTATGTTGTTTACAAAGTATATTGTAACATTACGTACATTTGTGATCCTAATTTGTGAGATTATAAATAAGGCCTGTTTATATAAGTCCTAGACAAAATATAAAATGCTGATATGAGGAGAGGGAGTCTATTACAAAAATATTAATATTTAGAAATCTTTATTAACTTTAACTCCAAATAGACTAAGTGCATTGTCCATGCTGAATTACATAAGTCATTTTCTTAGTTCACATTACATTGCTGTAAATGTAATGTATTGTTCATGCAATATGTTAAATTAAAGTCTCTGTGTGCATGTGACTTCACTACAATCTATAACAGAAATCATTCACACATATGATAAATAACTGGGTTATTATAGTTTTGATTTCTATTTTAGTTTCACTTTATTATTCCAATTTAGCTTTGTTTTCTTTAGTTTTCATTCTTTGACTGCTAGTTTAGGTTTAGATTTTTCCAGTGTTCTCTAGTTTCAGTTTAGTTTAGTTAGTAAGTTTAGTTTTTATTTAGTTTAAGTATTTTATGGCTAAAATGTTACTGATATCATTTAAAAATGTTTAACATTGTTAATTTTCTTTGGCTACCTAGAGGCATTTTCATCTTTAAAAAAGGCAGATTGTAAATGTTTCACATTTTATAATATACTGTGTATCAAAAACTAAAACTAAAATTAATTTAAGGTCATTTTTTTATTTGGTTTTAGTTAGTTTTGGAGTTATGAAATAGTATTTTAGTATAGTTTCAGTTTTTTTCCTATGTTAGTTTTTATTTTCATTAGGTTAACACAATTGTTTTCATTTATTTTTCAATTTTGCTTTTGCTAATGGAAAAACACTGATTTATAGTCCAAGAAATTAATAAGCTTCAAAAACTCTCGCTGTTTTCATTTCATATAGCATTCAGGTATAAGCCAACTGTTGAAATCACTCACTTCAAAGCACACAAATGTTTCCTCAGTTTATACCTAATTGAAAGTGGTGTGGGGGCGTGGCCGAGCGACGTCTGTGGAGAGCAAGGCCAGGAGAGGAAGAGCGGTAAGGATTGACACCTGTGGAAAATCATCTCTAACAGCTATTTTGTGTTGCAGTGAAAGCTGGAGGGGATTTAAAGGGCAGTCCAGACCACCGGAGGAGAAAGAGAGAGACGCACACAGCATTACTGTGCATTTACGTTGTGCTGAAAAGCCAATCTTTTGATGTTACGCTGAAATGTGTGTAAAATAAAGAATTTGCATTGGACATTTACCTGGCCCTTGCTTCCTCCTCGATGAAGAGAGCAGAGATCTGTCACAGTGGTGCCAAAACCTGGGAATTAGGAGGAAGAAAATGCCATCATGGAGTCCTCGACGCTGGCCAAAGTATTCAAGACCCTCGCCAGCATCCACCAAGCCCAGCATCAGTCTCTGCTTGAGCTGCGTATGGAACAGGAGGCTTTCATCGATCTCTTTGAGCGGAAGGCTCGAACACGGAACTGGAATTACCCAGTGGGTGGCCCGCCTACTGCTGCTGTTGTCCGAGGAAGCCCAGCTCGTGGCCCAACAACTCCCTCGTCCAACCTCCTGGTGTACGAGGACTTGAAGAAAGCCATCCTGCAACGGGTCAGCTGCAGCTCAGAACAACATCGGCAACGCTTCCGCTCGCTGACGCTTGGTGAGCACGGCTGCCTGTTCACATTCGCCCAACAGCTCCGTGACACCTGCCGAAGGTGGCTGCAGGCTGAGGAACATGACGCCGAGGAAGTGCTCGATCTGGTGGTACTGGAACAATTCATCGCCGGGCTACCGAAAGGGACAGCGGAGTGGGTCCAGTGCCAGTGACTGGCATTGCTGGATGAGGTGATCCAGCTGGCTGAGGACCATATGGTGGCATATTCGGGGGCCGGCAAGCCCTCTTCTTCTCTCTCTCTCTCTCTCTCTCTCTCTCTCCTCCCTCTCCCTCTCCTTCCCCTCATCCTGTTCCTGTTCCCTGGAAATGGGGAATTCTGACCCCAAAACCGATTCCCCGGTCCCGGGGGCCATTCAACCCGCCGGTTTTCCCTAACCCTCTCCGCTCTCACCCACAGCTCTCAACCTCCTGGTGAATCCACTGCTGCAGGTATTGGCATGAAGTCTGGGCCGGACTGTTGAAGCTGTGGGGAACCTGGGCATTTCCAGGACTGATGCCCCGCGATGGAGGTGGAGACGTTGGTCCAGATCCCTGACGTGCCACAGGCCGCATCTGGGATCCAGATGACTCATTATAATCCAATGGCTGGTCACTTAGGACAGGAAAAGACACTGAACCGTCTAATGGCCCATTTCTATTGGCCGGGCATTCGTGGAGATGTTCGCAGGTGGTGTGCGGCATGCCATGAATGTCAGCTGGTGAATCCGCCGACCACCCCAAGAGCGCCATTGCACCCCCTCCCATTAATCGAGGTCCCCTTCGAAAGAATTGGTATGGACTTCTTCGGGCCATTAGAGCGGACTATGCAACACGTATTCTGGAAGCAGTGCCTCTGCACAACATTTCAGTGTAAAGTGCCGAGGAGGCACTTTTCAGAATTATCTCCCGAGTGGGGATTTTGAAAGAAATCCTCACTGATCAGGCACTACGTTTATGTCACGTACACTACGCAAACTGTATGAATTATTGGGGATTAAATCGAGTTGGACCAGTATTTACCACCCCCATATGGACGGCTTGGTCAAATGATTTAATCAGACCCTAAAGAATATGATTTGGGGGTATGTCATGATGGGGGCGTGGCTGAGCGACATCTGTGGAGAGCGAGGCCGGGAGAGGAAGAGCGGTAAGGATTGACACCACTGGGAAATCACCTCTAACAGCTGTTTTGTGTTGCAGTGAGAGCTGGAGAGGGTTAAAAGGGCAGTCCAGGGACCTGGTAGCTCAGCGAGTATTGACGCTGACTACCACCCCTGGAGTCACGAGGTCAAGTCCAGGGCATGCTGAGTGACTCCAGCCAGGTCTCCTAAGCAACCAAATTGGCCCGGTTGCTAGGGAGGGTAGAGTCACATGGGGTAACCTCCTTGTGGTTGCGATTAGGTGTTCTTGCTCTCAGTGGGATGCGTGGTAAGTTGTGCGTGGATCGCAGAGAGTAGCATGAGCCTCCACACGCTGTGAGTCTCCGCGGTGTCATGCACAGTGACTGACTGTCTCAGAGGCAACTGAGACTTGTCCTCCACCACCTGGATTGAGGGGAGTAACCGCGCCACCACGAGGACCTACTAAGTAGTGGGAATTGGGCATTCCAAATTGGGAGAAATTTTTTAAAAATAAAATAAAAAATAAATAAAAAAAGGGCAGTCCAGACCGCCGGAGGAGAGACAGAGAGACGCACGCAGCATTGTTTACGTCTGTGCATTTACGTTGTGCTGAAAAGCAAACCTTTTGATGTTATGCTGAAAAGTGTGTAAAATAAAGAATTTACATTGGACATTTACCTGGCCCTCACTTCCTCCTTCACGAAGAGAGCAGAGATCTGTCACAAAGATGACAAATTTATTTCTGTAACTTTATAATATCATTATTGAGAAACTGTTTGATGCACAAAGCAGGTAAATACAAAAGGTTTTCTACTCAAAGTTTCAGATTTAATTGGCCTGTTGTTAAATAATATTTTCATAATGAACAATATCTTATGAATAATATCTGTGTTCTGATGTCTCCATACATACCATAAATACATATGTCCAGTTCAAATCAATAATCAATCAAAATGTTATGTTTTCATTTATTAAACATGGTAAATTTCTAGGCAATAAACTGATTTGAATCCCGTGCAATACACTGATTTAATTAATTGCATTAATATGTATTTGTTTCAATTTTAATGACCCTTTGGATCAAATAAATTTCATTATAATGCCAATAGCACAATGCCCCTGCGCTCATTAAAGCAGTGATGGATTGAAAAAGGCCGATGTGTTGCCTCCCTCCCTCATTAACCTGCTGTTTATGTGGATTGGCTTTCCTCTGCACAACACTATTAAAAGCTCTATTGTTTCCAGTTACTAAAGTTCTGAAATCCAATCCTTTTCCCTCTTGCTCAGACCTTTTTTGTTCCTGCCACACAATTCCAGAGCCACAATTAATGCAATCAGACTCAATGCAAATGTAATGTCAATCAACTGCATCCATCAATGACTTAATTTGGTTATTTACAACAGTCCAAAATAACAACCTCTGCCAAATGGCAATTTATTCACATAAAACATTACAGAGTGCTGCCAAATGTCAAGATTACTCTTTGTTTTTGTTCAGGTCATGTTGCATGGATACATCTGTAAATCGTATATCTAATGTGTTAAACTGATTCACGTATTGAAAATAAATCTTTACGTTTGTTAAATGAAATAATGAGTCTGAATACCACATGACTTCTTTGAAACAACAGCCTACATACAATTTTCTACAGAGTAAAACCTTGATGACTGATGTCCTTTTACCGTATATCACACATCAGCCAGTGCCAGGCGGATGCGCGCACGCCCCGTCGCGAGTACGTGCACGTACAGCTGTACTAACGTGATGTCAGAACGCCGTTGAGCTCAAAAAATGTTAGGCTGTGTTGTTAAGTCTGGAAGCTACAGGGGATTTGTCAGACGGAAATAATACCGTTTTATCGACAGGAAACACATGCACGAGCCACATATTATCGTAGCGTGCTTTTTTAAATTTTTATTTCCGCTTGAATCGAGCGTCTTGGGTTTATCCTGAGAGAAAGTTCGTCGGTTATTTTGTGGGAGTGATGTCGAATCCTGGGACTCGAAGGAACGGGTCAAGCATCAAAATCCGACTGACAGGTAAAAAGACCAGCAAATAACACATTTTATCACTCCAATATAAACATAATGCAGTTTATTGTCATTTCACACCTCTGATTACACTAAAATCGGCTAATGTGTGACTGGTAAGCTAATGCGAGTATCCTGCTAGCTTCTGCCGAGGCGAGTTGCAGCAGCTCTGTTCTTCATACCAAGCCCGAATAACACACAAAACTGCCTTTCGTTCAGCATGTTTTGAAATAGTATATTAGTCTATTGACTTGCATTATTTTCACATATTTGAATGCTAGTCGCCGAAAGCAGCTCTGCATGCATGGATTGTTGGGTTGGATTAGTCATAAATCAGATGAGAATTAACCGGATGAAGCCGAGGCAGCTGTTTTTCTCCACTCCTCTCATCTGGATAGCTGTGTCTCCGTTATATATTCAATGTCAAGACTGCCCTGTATGGCTGATTCATTGTGAAGCTATTCAGTAATGTTTGGGGTATTTAGTAACTGAAATATGAATTAACAAAGGACTGGAGTGGTTGGGGTTTATATGCTAATATGCTGATTCACAATCCACTGTGTTGTGTGATGGGTTTTGTTGGGTGAAACCTTGTCTTTCTCTGCTCTTTTGAAATCTCTCCTTACTTGGAAATGAGCAGGATATGATTGCATACTGATCTCTCAATGATATCATCACTGACATAGTGCATTGGAGGATATGATTGACTTTGTTTTCAATGCTTTACAATAACCAGGCTCAATGACATTTCAGTGGAATGGTAAAAATATTTCTAAATGCATAAATATTAATTGTTGTGTATCATATGATAATTCTCTCACCATTTACGCACTCTAGTCATCTCAAACTTGCATGCCTTTCTTCTGCGGAACACAAACGTAAATGTTTTAATGGAGAAATGATGCCTGTTTGTCCATACAATGCAAGTGGAAGGGTGATCAAATTTGCAATCTCCAAAAAAGACATATAGGCATTTAGGCAGCATAAAGGTTATCCATGAGACTGCAGTGGTTTAATCCATGTTGTCTGAAGCAATCCAATCGGTTTGGGTTCTCTGTGCATGCGTCAAGCACTAGGAAGTCTCTTTGAGCTTGAAATCATGATCGTGTCTAGAGACTACAGTGGCAAGATGTACAGTGAAAAAGGAGTTATTTTTTGGTCTATTCTCATCCAAAACTGACTGCATTGCTTCAGAAGATGTGGATTAAACCACTGGAGTCTTCTGGATTAATTTTATGATGCCTTATGTGTAGTAGTCGACTGATATGGGCTTTTTAATGGCCAATGCCGATATCCAGAGAGCAGGGTGGCCGATATATCGCACAATTTAATATAGTAGATAAACATAAACTTGCTAAAAAAATTATAAACTCTTATTTAGCACTATATTTACTCAATTTCACACAAAACAAAAAAATAATATTGTATTTTAAATGGTAGATAGCAGTTTCTTCTGATTTCTGTTTAGTCATCAAATTTTAATAATTTATTTGCACAAGAAGAAATTGTTAATATATTAGGGAGAAGGCAATAACAGTACACACAGTAGTCCAGCAACCATGGATGGCGTGTCCACATTAGCAATTGCATTTTATCCAAAAATACTGAATCATACCAATTGTACATACAGTGCATAGTGAATAAGACATTTACTTATAGCGCACGTTTACTTTGGGCTGTATCCGAAAACGTAGGCAGCTGACTTGCTACCTTGCTGTCTTATCAGCTGTGTTTGAATGAATGGAACTCTTAAGGAAACTGGTCTCTGAATAGTTTGAAAAGCACCTTATTGTCATCTTGCCTCCGGAGGCAGCATTTTCCTGGTTTCGGACACAGCCTTGAAGTTGCACTCACACGCTCTCCTGATAGTTTAAACGGCCTGGATCGCCTACTTGGATTGCTATGGATTGACCATCATGATTTCTGAATGAGAGGAACTTTTCATCCTGATCCTGAAGTTTTTGATTCTGGCTGATAGAATGCACACTTCAGAGGAAGATATTAGATGAGCGCTCGACGGGAAGAAAACGCTGGATTTTCGTGAGGTTCGTGAATTACATCTGTTTAAATGAGATATTTGCATATTTTCAGCCGGTATGTAATAGAAGTTTTATTGATATTTACCTTTATCATTATAAAAGTTACAGGGAACTGTTGAGGAGAGACTGTTAGAATACGTGCTTTAGAGGTAAATAAATTAGCGTTGTGTGAGGTTAGTTTATTACATCTGTTTAAACGAGATATGCACATATTTGCAGATGGTATATGATATTAGTTTTGTTGATATTTGCCTTTTTATCATTAGACAAGACAGTTAAATGTTACAGGGAGCTGTTGAAGCGAGAGAGGGAGAATGAAACAGGCGAGCACTTTAACTTTATGAGCTCAAACGTCTGCCGCGGCTCTGATATCCGGACCGTTTAAATGACACTGTGTTGCACACCAGTCTATTATTGTAGTAACATGATGGCACGTAACAAGAAAACGAACCGTGACTGGTCGTTTACATGTCTCAGTCGCTTCACAAGCAAGCAGGCGATTCTCAGCGCCCTGAAGAAACAAATCGGCCAAAATTTGTACATCATTCACTCGCATTGTACAGAAAAACTTTTATTGAGATGTGTGCGACTAGAACAAGTTGCAAGTAGACTAGAACAATCTCCCTTTTAATTGGCGAGATAGTGTAATGGCTTTTTTACACCACTTATGGCCCCATTTGTTGTGTGACAGAATTATTTTGTTGTCCAACACTGTACTCTGAAGTGTTTTGATGCAGGCAATGAAAACACCTTATAAATGCATTTTGTTCTCAGTTCTAACACACACACACACACACACACACCAGAGAAGTCTGAATGAGATGGTATCTCATTCTTTATTTTGCACAGATGTGCTTGTGTCTCACAAAACTCCTGTGGCCTGTGGCCGCTTGAGAGTTTGTTTGTGGAAAAGATGTCCACAACAGAGGTGGAAAGCTCTCAGGCCCACAGACCAACTCAGCGCCTCCAGCTGTGCTGCTCTGCCCCCTGGGCCCATGAAAGGAATTCTAATTGAACAAGGAATGTCTGTCTCATGAAACAATTGAGTGTTGAATCTTTTCAATAGCCACTTTACTGTTTAGTCTTTCATAGTGTTTAAGTCAAGAGGATTGGGGTTACTGGAGCTTCCAAGGAGATTTTTATCTGTATTCCAGTAATTGGTAGATCGGCATTTGGGTAAAAATATTATTCCTAATTTTTTACTTGTGTTTGTCATTGGTATTCGCTTTTAGTTTACGTAATGGATGCTCAGTTTCAAACTGATGTCATGTTATCCTAACTTTGTAATGGGTGTTGAAGTGTGTCTTCAAATGAATTTGCCTAAACTAGACAGAAAGGCAACAACCACAGCATATGATCTTGTATATAGCATAAAAAGAATCTATCATATTAGCTTAATGACGTACTATTTTGTTAATGATGGTAGAAAGTGTAATAATATTTTGACATACCATCACCATTGTGACTGCTGTATTTAGTCAACCTGTATCTTTTTTTACACACAGATTCCTGGTAGTTAGTTGTTCTTTGTTTTGATGTGTTATGACTTTATACCATCCGATTAGTTTTAACAATCAACACCTTCATTTTTGATGTTGTTTTTGGTCTGGGAGGCCGTGACGGCACTATGTTTTGTGCAACCTTATCAGTGAAAAGTCATTGAGAGTGTTAACATGCAAGTTCTTACACAGATTTTGCTTAATTAGCCGACAACATGCGAGTTCATGTAAACACCTTAAATACAAATGTTGTGCCCATGCCTGTTTACGTTTTGATATCAAAAACAGAAAATAATCTGATAATTTCAAGTCTCATGTAAACATGGTTTTATTGCATTGTCAGATTTTTATAATTAAGAAAGAAAAAAAAACAATTTTATTAAGTTATCAGCATTTTGACCCTTTTTCCACCTGGTATTAAGATGCATCTCGGGTGATCCGATCACATGTGGTCAGATAAGACACACTGCTGTTTACACCTGGTCACTTAAATGTGTCTCCTGTGACCACTTGTGATCGGATTTGGAGGGGAGCGTTTCTGTTTCACGACGACATACATTAATCACCATGTCAGTGTGTTACTGCATGACATTAAAGCGTGAAAAAGTCCGAAAAGACAACAAAAGTGCAAAAAATGGCGCGCATTTCTCCCAGATGCAGCTGAAATTTAATCTAAGAACACATGCAACATTTCAATCAGAATTGTCTGTTATTTTAGTGGATTAGTTATGTTAACCTGAGCTGCAGATGTTCGTGCTTCTCACAAGTGTCCCTGCATGTTGATATCAGACACACTGAAGAAGATCTGTGAAGTTATCATACTTGTGTGTGTATTCAATTTTTTTATATTTTCAAAGCAGACAGTTATTTCCTTTTAAAGCCTCTCTTAACCGACAAAGTTTAAACTCTTGTTTTAGCGCAGCAGTTGATTGACAGGGGAGGGGGGTGGTGCTTCGCTGCTGTCGGGACACATACAGGACAGATTAGTGTTTACACCTCAAAGGCGATGCGGTCACATGCGGTTTTGACCACATTCGTCTGTGCTTTTTGTGATCCGATCTAGGGGTTGGTGATATGACAAATCTTATATCACGATATGAGTCATTTTATATCACGATAACGTTATATCATGATATAGTAAAGGTTTTCTGGAAAATCAATAAAAATGGGTGTATGTAAAATAACCATATTGTAATGCCTATTTTTGGAACTCCAGTCAGTGAATTAAATACTTTATAAATGAAAACTACCTCCTCTTTATTTGGAACAAGACAAACAATGTCAAAGTATATAAATAAAAATCAACTTGTTTTCAAAAATCAACCTTTCCAAAATGCTAAATATAACATTATGCCACATTTCAGTTTAAAATGTTGACTGTTATTTTTATTATTATTATTATTATAAACTTTGCACAAGAAACTTAAGATCTTCTCAAAGCAATGTGAAAAATAAAATAAAACATAAGTAAAAAAAAAATATCCAATGAAAATAAACACTTCTTGAAGAAAATAAATGGCACTACTTGCGAAAGAATAAATAAATGATGAATTAATGCGGAGTTCATCTTTTGGCTTTCATAATATTCTTTTACGTGCTTAATTTTGAGGTGGTAAAACAGATTGCTTGTATTATGAGTGATTATCGTCATGCGAAACAGTTTGCTTTGTCAGCTTTTGGTAACCTACAGCACTTCATTTTCATGACCTGTTTGGGAGTCATCCAGTTCTGTGGAGATTTCTTTCTCCATTTGAGGTTTTCCTGGGTCAAAACTGATTTGAGTTGTGTGAGTGATCCCGATCTGAGTTCTCCTGCTGTATTCGCGCGCACTTCGGAGCTCCAGAGAGAACGCGCGCCAGTGTCACGTGAAACATTCGTGTGTCAGATGAGAAGAATATTTAGCGCTTTTGAAGCACCAAACGTGGCCGCAGAAAAATGTTTAATGCTGGAAAAAAACCTGTCCATGTTTCTTCAATTCTCTCAGTTTCACGTGAAGCCCTGCCCACAGATAGATAAGACCACACTGTGCACATGGATATTTACATCTCATGATATACACGATATAGCAAAATCTCTATCGATTGACACTTTATATCGTTACCACGATATATATCGTCATATCGCCCAGCCCTAATCCGATCACAAAACGTTTTGACCTGTATTTAGCGCTGTAAACGGGGTCATTGGTGTGCATGTAAACAGTAATTGGCAAAAAATCAGTGTGCTTGAGGAAGACAATACAGTGCCTAGATCAAAATTCCTAAAAAAACAATGGGAGATTGAATTATTGTTTTTTCAAAGTTCCTCATTGCTGACACAAGGAACGTCTTTTTCTGATACTTGATGGTATGCAAACCTTTCAGTACGTCGAAGTACAGCAGTGTTATGTTTGACGACTATAAAATTTCCCTCAGAAATCCTGGTAAAATTCCTTTGACTTTTGAGAGGATGTTGAAGTTTTAATTTGCTATTATACACAAGGTTGTTGCATGTTTAGTTGTGTATCGAAACACTTGATGTTGATCTGCCATTTTGCAGTGGTTCTTTCCTTCTCTTAATCTTCTTTCTTTCTGTGGGGACATATTTCGAACAACAGGAAGTGGGATGGCTACGTTGACTTGAGATTCTTTTCCTTTAATTGCTTTGCAGAACACAATCACCCACCAAAGGACACTTTGAAGGGAAAACAGTCATGATAGTCATGCTGTAAGATCACTTCAAACAGAATTTCCAATAAAAATGACTTTTCGAATTACCCTTATTTTTGAGCCCCACACCTTTTAGCCCTCCAAAGCGCTCACAGTGGTTGGTAAAGTCTTTGAAGGGAATAGGGCAAAGGGATGATCATATCTGAATGTAACACACCCTCTGTTCAAAGAACAACACCTGAGTTGAATGAAGCTTGTGGCTTGAGCCTATCCTGTGAAAACGTGGCTGCGAGCTGCTTTTGGTAGTTTCATTAGAGGGGTAAAAAGAGGGTCAGAATTCTATAAATATTTGTGTTCCATTCAAGCATGCAAGCATGAATTTGAGCTTGCTCAGCAGTAATTGCACAGATCATGGTTACAAAGTAATCAGGGTGAAATGCATTTTTGTTTCCTTATTACTTGGCAAGGTCTTTACTGATGATGCCCTATGAACGCACTTGACTTCACATGTTTTCAACTGTGTTTTGCCGTGAGGGATTGTGGATTAGTTGGGTTGTTTAGGTCTTATTGTGTTAATGAGTAAGGCAGACTTGATGCAACTGAATATGAGAATGCAAAGCCATGCTAGCAAAACATTAATTGATTGGTATTCTGTTATGCTTTTGTAAGTTCTCTATTTACTTCTGCTATTACTTTACAACACACAAATGGGGATAATAAACTGTAAGGGCGTAAGCATTGAGGCTTCAAAACATGTTTGCCTTTTACTACTAAACAGCTGTGTTGAACTTGTGGTGTTGGTGTGACTGTGTTGTGTACTACCAAGACTTGTAAAGCAACCTGGTGATTTAGAAAAGCTGTTCCCTAAAGCCCCTGTAGACTTAATGATGTGTTGGTGTATTCACAATTAACATTTCTTTAACTAGGCTCCAGGTGTGCTATTGTGAATCCAATCAAAACACATGTATTTGAGTAATTACCATTATCAAAACTAGTCCTATAAAGTCCCGTTTTAAGTTTTTAACTGATTTTTACCGTGAAATTATTTTGACAAGTTGACCAGGCTAAAAGTTAATATCTTGCTCAGAAATTAGCATGGTGTGTCATGTTTTTTTTAGGAAAGACATTTTGTCTACATCTGGTATACAGGGTATGAAATTAGCACCTGCCACCCGCTAAATGCGGGTGTTTCATGCGCAGTGGCGGGTAATTTTGTGGCAGGTGACTTGTAAGACGTCTCAGAGTGACAAATGACAGTAAATGCCATTAGACACAGACACACATTTGAAGAAGCACACCTTAGCATATTTTGAAGAACAGACTAAAGAAAAGCCGGCGATGCGGGTGTGTGATTCACCGTGTGTTCAGAGGTTTATTGGGACTCACTTGCGGAACACGTGAATAGTTCTCACTATTTCTTCTGTCAATCATCTGGGAACAAATAGCAAGAATTGTGTTGTCTATTAACCTTATTCAGCTGCTCTTCCGTGTTTTGTCTCTTACCTTCCGGTTTGAATTGAAGCTACTGGGAAGAGTTGATCAAAAGTGATTACGTGTGGGAACACAAAGTATTTTTCACCAAGAGTTGATGGTGTGAGACTGCACCTCCCCTTTACTATGTGAAAATGCTCATGAGGTGTTTTTGCTGTCACTGTAAATGTCACATTCAGGCAGGTCACATTCAGACATTTTGAAAAAGGCTTAAAATGTGATTAAAATTGTTGTAAACGAAATATCCAATAAAACGTACACTTTCACATGAATATTTGTATGTTTGTGTGCGTGTATGAACTAGGGTTGCCATGGTGTATGGTGTTACCGGCTTTACTCGGTACAAGGGACAACAGTGGTGTGATTTTATACCGGTGGAAACTTATGAATGGAACTTCCAATATCAATACGATAGCCTAACGCAGTGATTCTCAACTGGTTTTGCTTCGGGACCCAGATTTTACACTGGACATCAAATGGCGACCCACCATAGTAAAAAACAAACTGTATTTAATGTATCCTGGGTCGCATTTTCTTTTTGTTCATGGTTTTCAAGTATAAATGCATGCATCAAGTGACTTTGTTTTTGTTTTTGTTGTTGTTCATGTTAAAGCCATTTATGTATTTGCCCTTATATTTACAGTGTAATGACATATAAGCACAGGCATAAGACCATGATGGCCCCTCATTACTATGGTTATAGGTCAATGTAGCTAGTTTTTCTAATAATAATAATATAATATAATAATAGTGTTAATGAAAAATAGTACAGATTCTACCTAATAGATTATTTAATATGAAACTATAACATTTGTTAAAATATTAGTTACTTTTACTACTGTAAAATCATGAAACATTTTTGTATGGGTGATGTGTAATTTTAAAAACAATAACTTTATTTTGGCACATAGCACAGTGTTGCTCTGTTCCACCCCACTGCTGTTTATAATGTCGGGGCTGCCTGTTTGAGAGGTTTGGCTTCCTCCATAGCGATTGAAACTAGAAAAATTCTCACTAGAATTCAAATGGGGTTGATGCGCAGCGGGCGAGCATGTGCGCCAGAGATACGAGTGGATCAGAGAACAGATCATCGGCACGAGTTGTTCCATTACACTCGTGTGAAAAACAAACTTTAATCGCCGCGAAAATATCACATTGCAGATGAATTTATTTTGTATAAAACGCTGAAATTTCACTTAGGCGGCTGGCTAAATATTTTCAATGGGAGAATCATGCATGTTCTTTCCCTGCTGTCTGCGACCCAGTCCGAACAATCCCACCAGTTGAGAAACACTGGCCTAATGAATAGAATAGCCTTAAATAAAGAATAGTTGCCTAATGATGAGTTTGTGACCTGTGATAAATGAACCTAAATAACGCATTGAAAGCCTGATGTTCCTTATCAACATATCAAATTACACAGGCAACAAAGTGCGTGCAATGACAGAAAACATTTAATTGTCTTGGATTCGGAATGACACAAGAAATGCTGTTAGACACACAGATATGTGCTTGAAGAAACTTTAAACACTTTATTATATTTTTAAGAACAAATGACAGAAGGGGGCCTGGGAAGCTCAGCGAGTATTGACACTGACTACCACCCCTGGAGTCGTGAGTTCGAATCCAGGGCGTGCTGAGTGACTCCTGTTAGGTCTCCTAAGCAACCAAATTGGCCCGGTTGCTAGGGAGGGTAGAATCACATGGGGTAACCTCCTCGTGGTCGCGATTAGGGGTTCTCGCTCTCAGTGGGGCGCGT
This sequence comes from Myxocyprinus asiaticus, assembly GCF_019703515.2. Taxonomy (NCBI): domain Eukaryota; kingdom Metazoa; phylum Chordata; class Actinopteri; order Cypriniformes; family Catostomidae; genus Myxocyprinus; species Myxocyprinus asiaticus. The sequence goes on from NC_059356.1 coordinate 21,130,625, forward strand.
GGTAAGTTGTGCGTGGATCGTGGAGAGTAGCATGAGCCTCCATGCTGTGAGTCTCCGAGGTGTCATGCACAACGAGCCACGTGATAAGATGCACAGATTGACGGTCTCAGAAGTGGAGGCAGCTGAGACTTGTCCTCCGCCACCCGGATTGAGGTGAGTAACCACGCCACCACGAGGACCTACTAAGTAGTGTGAATTGGGCATTCCAAATTGGAGAAAAAGGGGATTAAAAAAATAGAACAGATGAGCCGTCTATGCGTATGTCTGACGTGCTGTTTGTTCTGAGGCGTGCAGTCTCGTGGAACACGCATCTGTAAAAGGTTCTCACTCTTTCTTTGTTTCAGTCTTCTGAAATTTTTTTTGCAAGAATAGTATCATCTATGAGAATGCTGCAAATGGCCTCAGACCATCTCGGTTCAGGAGGTGCTCTGAGTTCAGTTCGCTTTATTTCCACAGAGCAGTTCGTTGTGAGCGCAACTCTGCATGGTCACTTTATATATAGCCTATACATCTGTGATTAAATCATAAAATAATACAAAAACATGTTCACCTCGAACCATGATTTGTATTTCAGTGATTATTATCATCATTATAATTATGATGTTTACATTTTAGAATTGTTTTTTGATCTTAATATGTACATTGCCATTAAAAAGTTTGGGGTCACTTGCCTGAAAAGCTTCTGAGGTGTATGCTTAAATGTTTGAAATTGGTTTTGTAGACAAAAATATAATTGCGCCAACATATTAATTTATTTAATTACAAAACTAAAATTTTATTTTAAAAAAAAGTTTTTGTCGTAACATGAGATCAGATTAAACTCTAAAGATGACACATGAGAGCAGCACTGCAGTTTGTGCCTAACTGAGGAGAGGAAGAAAACACAGCTCAGAGTTCTGAAAATATTCAGAAAAATCTGAATATTTTTTTGCCAGTGGCTATTAGACATATTTTAGTCACATAGTGTGGAATTTAGTTGCATATACAAGTGATTTCCTCAAAATGTAGAGGGCTGACACTTGTGGCTGCTAGTGTGCAATTGTATTTTAGAGCTCCTTATATGCAATGAAGCAATATCTATTTGTATGCCCACGTTAAGTAAGTGTAGGATGTCATGCATATTGGATGGAAAAGATGCTTAAAAAAAAAAAAGTCCATTGTCCACAATGTGCAAAGTCACATTTTTGATCCGCGATGTATCTTGCCACAATAAACCGTTTCTCCCCTATTAATCTATCCTTAACATATGACTATAATTACTAGGGGTGTAAATCGCAAGTTTCATCACGATACGATCTTGTATAGATTCTCTTAGCCAGTGACCCAATGTTTGCTGAAAGTCTGCCGCGATACAAATTCGATTCAGGGTCTGCAATCGATATTGAGATATTATGTGCCAATTTTAGACAATCAATTACATTTGTTATCTCACAAATGCAACCAAAATATCATTTGAAAATGTTGAGCTCTCTGAAAAGTGCAAACCCAGTATCCACATTGGGACATCCACAAAAAAAAAATATAATACTGAAAAATAAATAACATAAAAAAGAAAGTCACAAAACACTAAAAACACTATATTGACAATTTGTCATCTCTACAACAGTCAAGCTAGTCTTTCAATCCAAAATACTTACATCCCCATGGCAAGAGTGCTTCTTTGGCTACAACTTCCACAGTTGTATTGAAAAATTGTTACAGTTTACTGTGATAAAAACTAGTAAGGGTGCTGATGTGATAAGTCTTATCATTGATTATGGCGCAGGGCAGTTGTTTTTTTCTTTCCCTCGTCAGTGCTGTTCAGAATATCACGGCTGTTTAGCCGTTTGAATTGCTCCATAGCGCTTTTAAATAGAAAATTTACATGCAGAATTCAAATGCGCCCCGATATCGAAGAAAGGGCTGATTTAATCGCGCATGTGAGCCGCTCTGCTCTATTCTGTCACAGGAGCTCACAGCCCTGTTGACGGGCACGCACGGATAGAGCACAGCGCAACTTCAGACGTCAATCACTCTGCGCACATCTGTGTCCCACATGAGAAGCATACTGTAATTAGCTTTTATAAAACGAAATGAATATCATGTGGTTGCTGCATCGCCTGACAGAAATGCGTGCAGACGTGGCTGGCATGAAAATGTCAAAATAAAGGTGCATCTTAAAAAAATAGACATCTATTTTTATGGTTGAATTGATGACATTGCATCATTGGTGATTGTTACACCCCTATAACTACAACTAGAGGTTGCTGGTCCAGGATGGGTGCATGAGATAGCCTGTCTGCTTCTGTTAGAGTGGTGATCGTAAAGTGACACAAGTAGCGGGTTGCTGCTTAAAGGGATAGTTAACATAAAAATGAAAATTCTCTCATTTACACACCCTCATGCCATCTCAGATTTTCCTTCTGCTGAACACAAAACAAAGATTTTTAGAAGAATATCTCAGCTCTGTGGGTCCTCACAATTCACGCGAATGATGGCCATTCACTTAATTGTGCAGCCCTCCCTGAAGAATCGTGAAATTAGTGTAATGACGCAGTCTTCAGGAGACATAGTAGCCAAATAAAAAGCACATTTAAATCATCGCAATATTCCCGATATTGCTTAATATTGTATAGCCAGCATAAGCAATGCGATAATATTGTGAATATTCCATATATCATCCAGCCCTAGTGTTTCCATGTTTACCTGTTAACATGCAGATCTGAATTTAGAGTAAACACTATGAATGATATATGTGACGGCCCATATCCCCTGCACACGCAACCTCTGAGTGCAGAGGGCTAACCATAATTGAATGCCCAAAAGCATGACTCCACTTTCTTGTATTTTTTTTTTAATTTTTTTTTTCTGAATTTTTTATTTTTTTATTTTATTTCTGAATTTTTTCAAGACAGCAGTCTATTTCAAGCTTGGGTATGCTTCTATGTTAAAAAGCTATTACATGGCATTGCCAGCTAATATGCCAGACGTCCGGCACGACAAGTAGTGCAGAAAGAGGCTTACAGCTCCTGCTTCTGTGAGCCTGTGGCACTGCGGAATCTTGCTTATTCATTAAGGAGCACTTGCACCAGTCTCCTGTTTACTGTGTCACGTGCAGCCTGCTTGCCTGTTTCCTCTCCCTCTTTCTTCTCTGGTCTTTATCTTTTTCTCCCCCCTCCTCCTGCACACTCACACGTGAGTGTTTTATGTTCATGGCTGTGTAGGTATGTGGAGCATGCGGCCTCTCAGACATTCCTGAGCGTGATGTTGATGTGGAGTCCATCTGGGGGTTTGTAGGGGGATACTGTTTAATTTGATCGTCTGCAGTACTTTAAACTGACACTATTGAACAGAGCCAGGCCATTACCCGTCCTGTGTAAATACAGTGCATTCAGAAAGTATTCAGACCCCTTCATTTTTTTTCTTCACATTTTGTTATATTGCAGCCTTATGCTAAAATGCTTTAAATAATTTCTTTTCCAACATCAATCTACACTTCATACCCCATAATGACAAAGCAAAAAACAGATTTTTCATAGCTGAAATCACATTGACATAAGTATTCAGACCCTTAACTCAGTACTTAGCTGAAGCACCTTTGGCAGCGAAGTCTTTTTGGGTATGATGCAACAAGCTTTGTACACCTGGATTTGGGGATTTTCTGCCGTTCTTCTCTGCAGATCCTCTCAAGCTCTGTCAGGTTGGATGGGAACCGTCAGTGGACAGCCATTTTCAGGACTCTGAAGATGTTCGATTGGGTTCAAGTCCTGGCTTTCGCTGGGCCACTAAAGGACATTAACAGAGTTGTCTGTAAGCCACTCTTTGTTGTCTTGGCTGTGTGCTTAGGGTCATTGTCCTGTTGTAAGGTGAACCTTCAGCCCAGTCTGAGGTCCTGATCACTCTGGATCATGTTTTCATTAAGGATATCTCTGTATTTTGCTGCGTTCAGCTTTCCTTCAACCCTGACCAGTCCCCCAGTCCCTGCAGCAGAAAAACACCCCCACAGCATAATGCTACCACCACCATGCTTCACTGTTGGGATAGTATTGCGCAGGTGATGAGTGGTGCCTGGTTTTCTCCAGACATGATGCTTGGAATGGAGGCCAGATAGTTCAGTCTTCGTTTCATCAGACCAGAGAATCTTGTTTTTCACAGTCTGAGAGTCCTTTAGGTGCTTTTTTGAAAATTCCAAAAGGGCTTTCATGTGTCTGGCCATTCTGTCATAAAGCCCAGATCAGTGGAGCGTTGCAGTGATGGTTGTCCTTCTGCAAGTTTCTCCTATCTCCACACATGATCTCTGGAGCTCAACCAGAGTAACCATCAGGTTCTTGGTCACCTCTCTTACCAAGGCCCTTCTCCTCTGATTGCTCTGTTTGGCCGGACAGCCATCCTGGTTGTTCCAAACTTCTTCCATTTAAGAATTATGCTCTTAATGCTCTTATGCACTGTGCTCTTGAAAACCTTCAATGCAGCTGACATTTTTTTGTAGCCTTTCCAAGATCTGTGCCTCAACACAATCCTGTCTCTGAGCTCTGCAGGCAGTTCCTTTGACCGCATGGCTTTGGTTTTTGCTCTAATATGCATTTTCAGCTGTGAGACCTTATATAGAGAGGTGAATGCATTGTAAATGCCTCTATGGAAAGCATTGGGTATGAAAACCACAGATTGTCATTATAGAGAGGAAGTGTGCTTGTGTTTGTTTGCTTTCGGAGGTTAGGTGCTATTATTCCGCCCTGTGTGGGAAACCATTAAGTGATTTTGTCACACTGAAGTCACATGAACATGAATAATGTTTAATGTTTAACACCAATAGTTTTGTGCAATTTATCCACTGTTACATTACCATACACTTGCAGACAGATTTCACTTGTTTTAACTATGTTATCATACTCTTGCAGACATATTTCACAAGTTTAACCTATGTTGCAATGTTGGAGTGCTTTTTCATGGAAATTCTGTCCTCAGTGCATATGTGACTCAAGCATATCAAGCATGAACATTATTTTGCAGCAAATATTTTTCTTTTTGCCTAAAAAATAAATAATTTGTGCACTACTGTTCTTGATTCAGGGTTTTTGTTACACAGTTGTTAAGGGAATCGTGTACTTGAAATCACCCTGTTTAACGTACAGTATGTTATAATAGACTCACTGTTTATATAGTGTAGTTTGTCTGACACACTATACATTGAACTGAATGTTCTACACTGTAGACTTGCATAGCTGGCTAATTAGTTGAGACTTTGTATTGAAGTCGCTCAGTGTCAACCGTGACTGAACCAGTTAACCTCTATTATTTGATCTTTATTACTGGGTTAAATATAAACCACAGCAATGACGTTTCAGAACGAAGGGCAGTGAGCTTATTTGTGGCTCACCCTATTCAAGGTGATGAGCCACAAATAAGGGGCAGGGGCAGCGGTTAAGGCTCTGGGTTACTGACCAGAAGGTCGGGGGTTCATGCCCCAACACCGCCAAGATGCCACTGTTGGGCCCTTGAGCAAGGCCTTTGACCCTATCTGCTCCAGGGGTGCCGTATCATGGCTGACCCTGCGCTCTGGGATATGCGAAAAAATAATTTCACTGTATATGTTCAAAATGTATAATGTGTGACGAAAAAATAAAGGCTTCTTTCAAGACAAGGGTTGTGCAAAACTACATATCTTCAAAACTGACTAGTCTGTCTGGACAATTAGGCTGGTTTATGCCAGCCAGACACTAATCAGACACATTCCTGATGGGGTGTTCACACATGATACATTCATAAATAGCTTGATGGAGAGCAGCAGAAATTGGGGTTTTTCAGTTGAAGTTTTTTTGTGTTTTTATTTTTTTATTTTTTAACTTCACATGATCAATATGGACGTCAAAGACATCTGTCTGCTTATGAATATAGACCAACAATTTAAAAAATTAGACAAAACTTATAGAACCTCAGACAAATTGTTGGATCTACTGCTTGGTCAGAACCTGAGTTCAGTGTCTGTGCTTGGATGTATTACATAGGGGGGCATGTGAAAATTCTGGTCCCAATTCCTGCTAACATCAGCTCACCATATGAAGAGCAACACCCTCTGCTCCTTCACTGAACAAAATATATATCGCTTCAGTCTTTCACTTTTGAGGTCCTTGAATAATTTGGATTTCATTAATATTTGACTAAATGTCACTTTCTTTACACCTGTTGCCTTAGCCACAACCAGGCTTGATGACACAATAATGTGATACTTTTAAGCTGATTGAAAGGTTACAGTACAGGACAGGTCAGGTTAATCAAATCACAAAATAAAATGCACTCAGAGCCTTATATTGTTGTCAATGGTACCGGTACTTCAGTACCAAGTCGATACTAAAATAAAAAGATGTAACGATACCAGTGTTTCTGCAGTACCGGTAGTAATGAGCACTGACTCTATCCAGTACCAGTGCTCAGTATGACTGACACACGACTGCTTTAAAATGCTCACAGGCTTATTTTAAACACGTGTTCTGTTACTCCTTGTCCATTTCAGTGTAAAATGAATCAAATTAACATTGTGACGTCTTAGTGTGATTTATTAAACCGCTAAACGCTGCAATCTGACTCTGGATGAGCTGCGTACTTTAAACCCGACCGCTCATCCACTATAAACTCCGCAGACATTGACAATCATTCACGTTATAGGAGATGACAAAGCAGGACACCAACCCACTGTGAACCACGCAGTACATGTAAACTGCATATTTATTTAATTAAATCACAACATTTGCGATTTAATCTCAACTCATCTTTATTTAGCATTTAAAACAACAGAGTTGACCAAAGTGGTTCACAGTAATGAGATTTACAACATAATTCAACATTACCACATACACAAACACCAGTAATCTAAAATACAAACACTCCAAAACTGTGTCCTACATTTCATTTGTCAGACTCTAAGAGAACAGTGTAAACAGATGAGATTTCAGCCATGACCTGAACTGTTTATCCAGAAAAGTGAAGCTTCTGCCTAAAAATGCACATCATAATAAAAGCACTATTCAGAATAAAATCTAGATGCCTGTAATTGAAGAAATTGTGACAAATTTATTACAACTGTACAATAAAATGTAATATTCACAGTAATAATAATAATTAAGCAACATATCATAAGCAAGAATAAAAGTTTGGCAAAACAAAAAAATGCAGTGACATGTTGAAAAGTTAATTAGACACCATTTTGATGATAAAATTAAATTTAACTTTAAAACATGGAGTTCTGGAAAATTATGAAACTATAATTATTAAAATGATTATTAAATTATTAAAAATAACTAAAGTGGTGTGTTCAATCGCACAGTATTAGCATATTTTGGTAATCGAAATTGGTACCGAGAACCGTGAAATTTCACTGGTATCGGTACCGACTACTGAAATTTTGGCACCGTGACAACACTAAACACAACATCTAAAGCTCTATTCGGACAGCAATTATTTTACATGGGGACGCGATGTAATTCCAGCATTTACAGGGGGTAGTCAGTGATTTTTATTGCCGTCTGAATCCGAAATGTTGCGGGTGACTAAACATGCATACCCCATTGACCAATTTATTTGACTGCGTTGATAAACAGTCTTGTCCCTACAGTTTCTTAATTCGTTTAATTGCTCTTCGCAAGAATTTTTGCTTATTCCGTATGTGAAAATATACACTGTAAATATCCGCAGCGCTTTGCAGCATTGGTGCTTTAAATTTTTTTTTTTTTTGTTTTAGTGTAATTCCAAACATATTTAAACGCAAATACAGAGGACACAGTTTGTGGATTCATGAATTGTCCATATAACAGGCGCAACTGCAATCATGTGATCGACAAAAAGTCTCGCTCATCCCCCGTAATTTAATTGTCATCCGAACGCATGATTTTTTTATCACAGATGAGCCATGAAAATGTACTTTTACAGACATCACCCTGAGAAACAATTGCTGTCCGAATAGGGCTTAATACTGTAATATTTCACTTTCAATTGGAGAGTGCTCCTTCGGGATTTAGAGTCCATAGGGAACTTGAGACTTTTCTCACTTATTGGTGACATTCACACAGAGTACCAACAGGCAGTCGTATGATAACAATAGTACTAGTACTGACCAGGGCTGCTTTCATGAAGCATTGTAAGCCTTAGCAGATCGTAGAAACCATTGGCCTCAATGGTCTTTACGATCAAGCTTGCGATGTTTTTGGGAAACGCTGTACTTGTACAGAGCTCATCCCTTTCACAATGTTTGGCATTCAGCAGATAAAGACAAAGCCAGTTAATTATTATTATTTTTTTTTTTTTATTCAGCTGGCAATTACTTATAGTGTTCTGTATAAAATCCCAGTATATATTTGATTACAGCTAGTTTTGCGAGAAATGCGAACCCGAAAGCAGATTTAGGCTGCTACTAAATTTGTCCTGCAGTGTTTTTCCTGCATTGAAAGTTTTTCAGTGGCCGCCAAAGTGAAATTTCAGGCCACCTAAACAAATTTTATGATATTCATGTTGCTTTTGGCACTTTATAAGTGCTAAATATGCTTCGTGTGGTGCACAGATGTGCGCGGGTTGATTGAAGACTGGTACCCTGTGCGTGTTGCTCAATCCACCTGGAATCTCTCGCGCAAGTGATGAACTGTGATCTATCCTACTATTGTATACAGGAGCACGCATGTGCGCTCGTCAACCAGGCTTCCCTTGCTTGATATGTGAGCGCCACTAACAGCGCAGAGCGGATCACATGCATGACTAAACTGGCCTTCCCTATAGAAATAAGGTGTTAAGAAATTTTGATTTCCCACAGCACAATGAAGTACAAAAAACTGTTGAATTCAGAAGTTTCTAGATGCTCCAGTGAGCAAAAATAAATGATATTCATTACAAACATGAAAGGAAACAACATACCCTAATATTAATTGCAATTATGCACACAAAAAAAACTGCATCGTGATGAATGTGTATGTCAGCCACCACCGAAGACCATTTTTGACAGAGGAAAAACCCTGTCTTGTCTTCCTTTTTTCTTTTAGTTTCCAGACAAACTCACTTCATTCCCACAAATATTTAAAAAATGCGATGTCATGCAGTCTGTTTCCCTGATTAAAATGTTGGACGTGGTAGGCATTTGTTAGAGAGAATGAGACTGCATTTTGGTTAGCTACAGACAGTGCCATGTTGTACAGTGCTGTAAGTCTGTGTGGCCTTCAGATGGGATGATGTGGTGGTTTCAGCCTCCCTCAGCAGCCTGGTCGGCTCCCACATGCCTCATCTGGATTTAGGTTACTGCACAACACCCGGGGGTCACGCAGCCACCTCCCCAGGTCACTGCCGAACACAGATACTGCTAAACGCAGGGATTATTTCAACCCATCAGACTTTTGAGACTGTACTTTTCAGTATAATGTTTCTCACGTACTGATGGGACACAGAAGTAGGCCAGTGTGATATTAGGCTTTCTCTTCTGTGTGAGCAATCCTCTCAGCTCTCGTCACTACCCAGGACAGATGCCCATCAGAATCAGAATGAGCTTTATTGCCAGGTATGCTTACACAGACAAGGAATTTGTCTTGGTGACAGAAGCTTCCAGTGCACAAACAATACAGCAACAATGAAATAAAAAATAGAATAAAAATTAAAAAGTGAATAGAAAATAAGTTTTCCACGGCAGGCTCTCTGCAGGGATGACAATTGACCAAAGGACCTTCTTTGAACTGACCGACATAAATGGCCTGTTTCTTTTCAATCTTGTTTTAGGCCAGTTCTTGCAGGTGCTTTTTGTGTTAGCTGTGTGCATTCTGGAACCATCTAGCTTCCTCATAACAGACAAGACAGCCCATTTTTTTAGGCTTGTTTGAAAGCACTTTTGATGGTGTCAGACAAGCTGTTAAGAGCACAGACAGGCAGACATCTGTGGTCATTGTCGCAATAAGGTTTCAGTCTCTTTGGAGTTGGCTCATTGCTGTGATTAATGCACCACTCATCAGATTCAGGATATCTTCATCCAGTCACTGCCCCAATAAATGCTGGATGAGAACAAGCATGTTTCAGTTTCTTCACATCACATGAGCAGGAATATTTTTAATAGATGTACACTCTATGGAGCATTTAGATCTTCATGAAGCGTTTTAACTTTTTTTGGAATAAAATATTAACCAGATAACTACCTTAGTCGCTGATGTGGAAATAAAGGCGGTCAAACTTAAGAGACGAATAGACAAATTTCAGGAATTTAACATCGCGCTCAAGTTTGTTTTATAAATGAATGCATGGGAAACGTTACGTGTGACACGTGCAATACATCAATATAGACATTTCAAGAAGTTACTCTTGACAAGCTCTAGACATACACAATAAACGGAGACCACACACTGAGTCGAGATCGCGGCCATCCGATTTAAAATCACACCATGCACGTTTTCTTTCAGGTTTACACTTTAGTAATATTGGCTACACAGTCTCATGCAGTCCTTACTCGCACACACTCTTTCAGTTCTGCCCACAAATTTTCTATCTGATTGAGGTCAGGCCTTTGTGATGGCCACTCCAATACCTTGACTTTGTTGTCCTTAAGCCATTTTGCCACAACTTTGGAGGTATGCTTGGGGTCATTGTCCATTTGGAAAACCCATTTGTGACCGAGCTTTAACTTCATGGCTGATGTCTTGAGATGTTGCTTCAATGTATCCATATCATTTTCCTTCCTCATTTTGTGAAGTGCACCAGCCCTCCTGCAACAAAGCACCCCACTACATGATGCTGCCACCCCGATGCTTCACAGTTGTGATTGTGTTCTTCGGCTTGCAAGCCTCACCCTTTTTACTCCAAACATAACGATGGTCATTATGGCCAAACAGTTCAGTTTTTCTTTCATTAGACCAGAGGACATTTATCCAAAAAGTAAGATCTTTATCCCCATGTGTACTTGGTAGCCTGGCTTTTTTTATGGCGGTTTTGGAGCAGGTATTCATATAAGGTATTCAGCTTTGGCAGTGTTGGGGAAGCTACTTTGAAACTGTAGTTTGACAAGCTACAAGCTACTCATAATTTAAAGTAGTTTAGCTACAGACAAGCTACTATTTTGAAAATGTAGTTAGCTACACTACAAGTTACTATCAAAAAGTAGCTAGATACATTGAAGTTACTTAATGAGGTGATCATTTTTACAATGTTACTATCAAACCAATAATATTAATAAAATTTACACTAATAACATTTATTAATTAATAAATGTATTAAATACATTTCATGTAATTAATTAAATATATAAATGTATTTAATACATTTAATGAATGGTAACATACAGTTAATAATAGGCATAAAATAAAATACAACAACATAAAACAAAAAAACAAAACAAAAGATCAGACGTCATTAAAAATAATTTTTATACTATACTTCACACTTTTCAGTCCTGCTGTGGCCAGGTGTAGCGTGCTTCCCTAAAAATCAAATTTTTATGACAAACTCTCCTTGGGCTGATGCTTTGTGCTTGTCATATAATATTTATTATGGATAATATATGAATAGAGAGACACAGGGCTTGTTTCTTCCCTCACCTGGGTTTATGTTCATTGTATTTTCTGACTTTTTTGCCATTGACACGCAAGTGCCAGCTTTACAGGTCACATACAGAGGTTGCTCTACAAATATTTGTTTGCTTTGTTCAGGTCCAAAAAAGAAGGCATATGGTCACCCTAGATTGTTGCATAATACATGCCATAATAAGTTATTTCTTTTACCAATATGTAACAGTTCAAGGACAGGCAAGGAGGTGGGGGGAACTGGCTGAACAGTCAACAAAATTAAATGATATAAAAGAACTTAAAACAACATAAAATTAAAACGAACATAAGAGACACATGCAGTGCAGCCACGTGCGTATCTCTCTCTCTCTCTCGAGCCAGCGTCTCTCTTTCTCTCTCTCGAGCCAGCGTCTCCCTCTCTCTCTCGAGCCGGCGTCTCCCTCTCTCTCGAGCCGGCGTCTCCGGCTGCTCTTTATCTCGCTCTCCCACTGATCAGCTGATTCAGCGCCGGCCGTGCTCCATCACGGCCCGGCTACGCCCTCCTCCTTTTTGTTACGTTAGTAGCGTCGCTACTTGTAGTTAGCCACTCCCCAACACTGGACTACAGGGACATCCCTACCATCCACATTATTTCATCTCCATTTAAAAAAAAAAATGTAATAGCATGTTAAATTAAAATATGATAATAATTGCTGCACTACTCTGTGTGTTCCACTTTTAATCCTGACAGGGCGCCATTCGCTCACGCAGCACTTTCTGAAAGGGTCAATTCAGACTATATTTTAAAAAATGCAGCCCATAGCGGCTTTGTATTTGTGCAAGACCATATCAGTATTTTAATCTTATTTAAATCCATCATGCAGCCTTGATAGTTATATCATACAGATGTCTCAGAGATCAAAGTTACAAGTTTTAGTGTTTTGATTTCTCCCTCATCAATTAAGTGCCGCTTTCACAATTGTCATGCCCAACATTTCACAACACGTTCTTAGGAGTGTCAACCCTTCTACATTATGTGGCTGGGATTATTTCTGGATTTTGTTTTTTTTAATTGACAAAGTTTTTACTCATGTTTACACTGCAGGTGTCTATGATAATTCATTGAAATGATTCGATGCATACTGGTCATGGGTACTTGATATGTTACGTTTTACGTTTTCACTGCAAATGCTGGAATTGCCATTGAAGCTCTGTGATTGGCCAAAATGCTCAATTCATCTTCTCTGCAACCCTCTACTTTACTTGAATTTTAGAATATTGAATTTTAAAATATTGAATTTCTTCCGCTGTAATTTTATGATCTGAATATTTATAGCTAATTTCGCCTCTTAAATTCAGAACACAAATCTGCTGTTTTAAAATACAAATCTAAAAAAATACGCCACAAAAACAATTAGATTTTGTTAAATGCCACATGTCTAAAATTCAAATTCACAAAATTCAAATTCAAATCCTTTTGTCTTTTATTTAGCTCCATAAAATGCCAAAAAAGCTAAAATGTGACACATTTTAACTAATGATAAAATATATATATATATTTTTGTAATGTAAGTAGTTAGAAGGTTCCCTGTATAATTAACAGCATTAGCTGAGAGGATTTCTTTCATATATAAAATGGACATTATATCTGAAATATACCCATATGAACTGAAATCTGAAACGAATCAAATTGAGAGCTAATTGGGAAATCTGTATCAATACCCAGCCCTAAAATGTAATTCATTTCTTGCAAAAAAAGGTTTGTTTATACATACTTTTTTAAAGACTTCACAGACTTTTTAGAGGTGCCTTATATGCAATCCAATAATTGGACCAAGTCTACAGTATATTAAGTAAAAATACTGAGCAAACGAAAATGTTGTCACATTCACATTATATTCTGACTTGTTCACCAGAACCAGGTGATGGGAATTATTTGTTCGAGAATTGGGTTGCACTGGTCACGCTATCTGTTTTTGACTCTTTAAAAAGTAACTTGCACGGGAATCAGACTACAGGGATCGGGCTGCAGAATAAGTTGCGGCATCCTTGAATAGCAGTGCAAGAAACACTTGAGCATTTTAGTACAGTTTTCTGACTACTTCAGCAGAAGAATGCTCGTTAGAGAATTGTGAATGAAACAGAGTCACAAATTGTTTGGTTCTGGTAATTGTTTTTAATTTTTTTTATGTAACTGGTTATGAAAAAGAACAGATTCTCAATTCCTCCATACTGTGTTTAAAACCAAGGTTAAAACCCCAAGGTATGGCTCAGGTTTCTCTTTATTTCCACACCCGGTGACTCAGTGATGGGAAGTCTGTCTGCCTCTCCCTGTCGATGTTTCTTTTCCTAGGGGAGCTAGGCGGATCCAATGTGGAAGTAGGACTGGCTGTCCTACTGTATCTGTGCTCGAGGAAATGTCTTGTCAATTCATGCACATGGAGATTTTTGGCATTCCTGTATACCCTCCTGGCTTGCTACTGATTTGTACACGTTTGGATCGGGATGTTTTAAAAAAAAAAAAATCTTCAGCACAGTGCAAGGATTTGGCCATGGAGAGTGGGAGAAAGAGAAACAAAGAACCGGGAGGAAGGGTGGAGGATAACTCCGGAAAAGCTCATAGATATTTCATTCGTGCTGGGGACCGGCGTGGTGTTTCAGCCCTGAGCATGACGGGGCTTAGCATGAGTGTGTGCATGACGGCCTTTCTCATATCCCTCCATTCCTCACACTGCTGTAACACAAACCTAAGCTGTGAATGGGAGGAGTGCTTTGTGTCATCTCTGACTCTGGCAAGAAATGAGTGGAGTAGCCAAGACCTAGTCAAATTGGCAATGTTCTGCGGCCTCTGGCTAGTACTTTATCTGTTAATCAGTTAAACTGTCCTGGACTTATCTAGACTAAACAAGAACTAGACTAATCAACTGTTGATTAGTCTAGTTTTACGGTTTTCAAACTGGGGGCCACCAGAGCATGTTAAGATAAATGAAAATTAAATGCTTAATAGACCATAGCTCTATGGCATTTTAATACTGTTAAATGTCAAGAGCACATGTCATGCAAGAGCACATCAATGTACCAGTTCCACCAGCGTGAATTTCCTTCGCTCTCGCATAAAACGTGACGCACACTCTTAAATATATGCTGCTCTATTCTCACAAATTTATTGTAAAGCCGTTTGAGGAATCAGTTCACCTTTTGGCCGGTAAGATTTTTAGGAACTGCAGCATAATACTTGGTTAAATTAGTATTTCAAGAATGATATCCTGATGCTCGCTGATGTTATAAGCAATGTGAGCAAATCAAATGACATATAAACCAACTAAGAACATCTGTTGCGATTTACGTCTTACTAATTTCATGGGCATATGTAAAATCTGAAAATATGTGGAACAAAATCACAACGTGTCCATTATTATGAGTTTAACGTGATAGCGGGTTGACGCGTCTTCATGCGTTTATGACAAGTGCAGTTTCACGTAGAGACAGAGACTGGCTCATGTGATGCGACTTTATCTCAAATAGAGGCTAAAAAACAGTTAAGTAATCCTAATGTCAAACGAACATTTAAAAAATAAAAAATAATCAAAAGCAAAATACGGTTTTATATTAATAGAAATATTTGACACATTGGTGAATGAGTCTATCAGACTGAATTTTAATGAAATATTATGAATTTTGATATAACACTAGAGGACATTACCTTTAGTAGAAGATTAAACTTCAGTTGAGTTGCTTTGTGGTTGCATTAATAGTTTGTCTCTGTTGACTAGGGGTGTAACAGTATGAAATGTTCACTGTACGATGAACTTCACAAAAATTACAGCGGTATCATGGTATTCAGGTACCTTGCTAAAATTATTTGAAATGTACAGCAACGAGTGGTCTGACTGGATAATGGCCCTGGATGTGATGTTGGGGCATTTTTCTGGATAAATGAATAAATACATTTGAAATCTTTATAGTTCGTTGATTCCGTCCCAGACTGGTTTTTGAAACGCAGGCAACATTATAAATTATAATACATGTTTTGCGCATCTCTAATACATCTCTATGCTTTTTGCATATTTTCACACAATATACAGATTTACATTGAGGTTAAAAATAGAATTTCGATTATTTTTGTGATGCACTGTTTGTCTTGTGCATCCACAAGTGTCTGACTGACTTGTGTCTAACTGGCAAGTTTCTAAAAACTTTAAACTGTTTAGATGAAGTAACTACTACTTCGCTGGTTTTCGCATTTCATGCCGTTGTTGCACTCGTGGGTGATCTTGTTGAGCTACGATGGTTATTGAATCCCACACAAAGAGTGCAAAAGATATGTCCCCTCCCGTGCGTGCACACACACCCACACACAGGCATGCGCTCGAGTGCATGAACGAGTGGCCGAGAGAGAGGGAGGGAGCTGTGCTGCTGCTCTGATCTTGATGAACTCCCATTCTGATCACGCTTTTTTCTCAAAATGATTTCAAATTAGGGGACCATCAACATTGATGATGCCTTGTGGGTCTTTTAAATAACTATAATATTCCCACACCGCAAACAGGGAGAACTCATCCAAACGTTGTTTTGATTGGCTGTGATTTTGTTGTGTCATGCAGCATTTTCTTGATCAGTGTGGACAGAAAAGTTTTGTGTCACTAGAATCTTGTCACATCATACCTGGTTAGGACACTGCATTACACAGACTTTGAGATAACACTCCTGCTTCCCACACTGTGTACCTGCCTTATATCCTCCATCCCTGCAAAGGCTGTCCTCATCAAATGCTCTGCTCATACTGATTAAGTACAGTGATAAGTAACTGTTGGCCCATACCCTGTGTGTCAGCTTTCAGTGCCCTCAAGCTTTAACCTCATATGTCAGCAAACTACTTGCCTTGCAAACAACTGCAGACCCACTCACCTCAGACCCATTCCTGTGTAATACTGAGGACTAGGGCTGTCACGATTATGACATTTGGCTGACGATTCATTATCAAACAAATGATTGCGAGTATGACGATTAATATGTCTGTTTTAGGACTTTCACGATTATGACGATTAATCCTATATTTGTCATGCTACTTTAGGCTACATTCACACAGTCAGTGTTTGGGATTGACAACTGTATTTACTTACAGTAGCAGTTTGAAATCTGTCTGTATCAACGAACAACCGAAGTCACAACCGTATTCTAACAGCTGTAACCATAGTAACGGTGACTAAAAGATGGTGACGTCAATAACATCAGTGTGTCTTATCACAAATGACGCCGCGTTATTAAATAAACGAGTCCAATCGAGGTGCGACTTCATCCATCAGATCATAATTAACCGACAGCGGCTTTGAATGCTTTTTAACTGAGTGCACTCAGCATTTGTCGCGCGACTCATGCCCACGAGCAGCTCCAGTGGAAGACAGCAGCAGGATCTTTGTAGGATACGCAGCTCATTTCTCTGTTTACGAGACACACACACGTGTACAGTGCAGTGTGGCTGTATCATGTGAAATGACGTGACAGACTAGTTGTCTAGTACGGTTCCGTTCACACAGCACAGGTTTGCTGAAAATGCGGTTGTGAGACCTAAAAAATTGGTTTGTGTCAGTTAGGTTATAGAACGCGGTTGTCAATCTTGTAAATATCTGTGTGTGAATGTAACTGTATTAAGCACTCAAAACAGGGTTGAAAACCGTATTCTGCTGCTGTGTGAATGTGGCCAAAGTGTGTGTTCTTCATACACTTAGTCTTTCATTCACATTTGGAATCATATAATAAATTAGGGTTGTATGATTTCCTTTAAAGCTTTAAAAATTTATGGATGACGATATTTAAGTGTAAATAATAATATTTTAAGTATAAAATGTTTTCAAATGCTTAAAATATGTCTCTCTTTTTGGTTAACTTTAGTCTTGGTCCATTTTACATGTATACTGTTGTTTTTTGAACCCAGCCAACCTGAATAGCATATTATATTATTTGATATTATAGTATATTGTATAGGGCTGCAACTAATGATTATTTTGATAATCGATTAATCTAACGATTATTCAGTTATTCTGCGATTATTGCAACGATTAATCATTCGCTCTTAACCGATTATTCAGCTTGTGCCCCGACTTAAAAGGTTGTATTAAACATGCTTAATAAAAAAAATGACAAAATCATATTTTAAAAATACCTCTAAATGACATTCACTGAATTAAAGGGGGGGAAAAATACTTCTTATTAAGTTTAATTCAGTAAAGAAATTCACTGCAAAAAATCATATTGTTATCAAGTGTTTTTGTCTTGTTTTCAATTTAAAATTGTCTAAAAATCCTTAAAACACGATACATTTACTTAAGAAGCAACATTTAAGATATTTAGACTTGCTTTAAGAGAATGGATCTTAAATATAAGTGTATTTTTTCACTTGGTTTTACTTCTGCGAGTGCATTAAAGACAAAATATACTTATATTCAAGATCTGTTCTCTAACAACAAGTCGAAATATCTTATATGCTGCTTCACAGGTGAATGCATCTTTTTAAAGGATTTTTAGATATTTTAAAATATTTGTATTTTTAATATTATATTCAACATTCTCAGATAATTTTTTTTTTTTTCTGCAGTATAGCTGCTAAAGAAAATGTACATTGTTTTAAAGGCCTTTTAGATATTTATATTGGAGCCAAAACAAAAACAAATCAAAAATGTATCTTGTTGCAGTGTATAATGGGGCGAAGACTACCACTCTCACCTTTCTGTTCACTTCAATCCATCTTTAACTCACAAAAAAACAAACTCTCTCTTATTAATAAAGCTGCGTATTGTCAATTTTTGTCACTGTAAAAAAAATGCACAGTGACACATATATTATGAGTCAATAAGTCACAAGCTATCACGTTATAATCTAGCTGCATTAAGCATGCACACTCAAGGGATGAGCATTCCCATGACAGATTGTGCCTCAGCCGGATGCAGTTTCAATCTCTCCCCCTTAGATCGGGACATTTGCACAACTCAGAAAAGGTGCTGACCACACAGAAATGCTAGTTTCGGAGTTTGTAGTTATTTACGTGATCTGCTTCTGTATTATTTGAACATTAATAAAGCTATAACGCATTAAATATAACTGCATTTAAGATGTAATGCCGGGGTGTTTCCTTTAAAGAGTTCTGGCTCTGCACATACCACAATGTGAGTGCTTATGTATTTACTTATTTGGTATTTTTGTATAATTCCCTCATACTTTGTGATCTACATCACCTAAAGCTGTGAAAGTTTAGAGTGCATCTGGACTGTGAGCTGTGTTTTCTTCCTCTCCTCAGTCAGGCGTGAACTGCAGTGCTGCTCTCGCGCGTCATCATTAGTTTAATGTAATCTCATGTTACATTAAATGAGATCAAACGACTATTAGACAATGAAAATTTTTGTCAACAAATTTTTATTGTCGACGTTGTCGATTACACAATTGTTAAATTAAAGGAAACAAGTGCTTTGCAGTCACTTTAAAATCCTTGTTTATATTTTTTGCGGGAGTTTGGCTCGAGCCTCCACAGAGGGCATCATTCAGAGCACTGCAGAAGTGATTAATCTTTACGTGCTCTTCAGGAGGTGCTTCGAGTGCGGTCCATAGTGCGGGGTAAGACTTCGTATGAAGTGCTGTCATAATGCAGTAACTCTGGAAAATGAGTCACACAAACATAGCATTTATAAACGCATTATAAATGCAGTGCTTTATATTAAAGTCAGGGAATAAGAGGGTGGAAAACCAAGAACAGAGCCTCTTATGTCTCTTCTGGAATAAACTGTCTTAAGTATTTTGTATTTTTCTTGCCTAAGACACATTAAGGGGAGTATTTTAAAGAATCCTATAAATGCATTTAAAAAAAAATACAGAATAGAATAGTTAATCAAATCAAATTTCATTGTGTATCGAGTCAAATCTTTCTGAACCAATGAATCACTTTTAACCCAACGATTCACACCCCTACTTATTGCATATGTATATCCTATTGTGAGGTAGGTGGCAATACTCAGCCCCAATACAAACATACCCTGCTGCTGCGGATGCAAAGCTGTAAAAGCTAGAAGAAATTCAGTAACACTTTGGAATATGGTATTTGCGAAAGTTAAAGTTCGTAATTTAATACGAAGTTAAATGGAGAGACCACCATGAATATTTCGGACTCCTAGTTGGTGGAACAAATTGTCTCACTGCTAAACCAATGTAATGAAATGGTTAAGACGATGGATGATCTCCCATGCCTGATAGTACCATACCAGACTATTTGGCCTCCTATCAAAGGGCTTAATGAAAGTGCATGGGCAATGGTGTTTGCACAGCTCCGGTCAGTTCTCCGCACACAACACTGTGCAAATAACACCAGCTGAACAGACTGTTTACGTGTGTGGTGGGGTGGGGTTGTTTGTCGGTTTGTGCAGCTGGGCGGCAGTAACTCTGAAGTGTTGTGTATGTTTGTTCTGCCAGTCACCCACTGAGATAAGACAGAAGTTAAAGCAACAGGACATTTTTTTTTTAAATGTTCACTCCAGTCTGTACTGCTCTTAAACTTCATTTAGAGAATCCCTGCCAGCTGTTTTTATGCTAGTAATTTTCATGTGATCTATCATACAGTTTTGTCTGGGTTTTTTTTTTTTTTTCTTCCTTCAAGCATTCAAACATTGCAGCATTAACTGAGCTAGTAGATCCAATATGTAGGGGAAGTCTTATCAACCTCTTTTAGTCAAGGTGGACGTCATATTTAATTTGACACATGAAAACAAGGCTTTGAGGGATAGACTTACTGTATGTTCAGTTAGTTTTATTGACTTGGGACCATTCACACTGAGTGCTTTTTCAATGTTTTTCAGTTGTTTTCTATGCAAACATGCTAGACCGACATTTTCGAGCGTTGTGCCTCGTCTTGCTATTTTGGGAGCGTCTCGTACAGGAGGAGTTTTGTAGATGCAGTTTCAATTTATACTTGTTCCGCTGCATCTAGATTGTTTAGAGCAAGGACATGTTCATTTTGAACGGTCTCTTAAGGTCGGATGGCACATTTGTGTAAAAATGAAAAAAAATGTGTCTACCCTGATTAAGGTCCATTGGTTGAAGTTGACATTTGCACTCCACTAATGGCAAACAGAAAAAATATCCACCTGTAGTTAAAAACAATCCTTCCTCTTTGTGAATTAATTACTTGAAATGAAGGGAGCCTTGCTGCCCTGACTGCCTAGGATGAAAGTTCTGTCTGACAGCAAAGTTTCCACCTCCTAGTTTGTTTCCATGGCTACAGATGTGGAAAGGTCCTAAAGCAAAGTTAGGGTGGGAAAGCTTTGAAATGTCTTCTGCATGTATATTTGATTACTTTGTGACTGCTGTAGCTGAGGGATGTGCCTCGGCATCATCTTACCTGCGGACTTTGATCTGTGGTTCTTATGCATCACGGCACTTCCACTTGGGTTATTGGTTGCCACAGTAACCGTCATTGGGAGGTGATGGACAGCCTGGGGGCTAGAGAAGTGATGGAATATGGAACCACCCCACCCCACTCTCCGTCTCTCCCTCGAATGCGAAAGATGAATCTCAGGACTAATGAGGCAGTGCTCTCCTTGAGTGAGGGAGCTGTGAGTGGGTGGCAACAGAGGTATGCCATTTGGATATTCTGTCCACAGTGCTAAATTTCCAGTGCTCTGACCTTTTGAAGATCATATCCTTGCAGCTCATTATTAGGGCATAAACAATACCGAGCACTGAGGCAGCATGAAACCTCAGCGTAAACCAATTAGCACTGGCTCCGGTAACATGATTCTTTCCTTTTTTTTTTTTTTTTTTTTTTTAACCCAATTTGGAATACCCAATTCCCAGTGCGCTTTTTAAGTCCTCGTGGTCGCGTAGTGATTCGCCTCGATCTGGGTGGCGGAGGACGAATCCTAGTTACCTCTGCGTCTGAGACCATCAACCCACGCATCTTATCACGTGGCTTGTTGAGCGTGTTGCCACGGAGGCATAGTGCGTGTGGAGGCTTCACGCCATCCACCGCGGAATCCGCGCTCAACTCACCACGCGCCCCACCGAGAACGAACCACATTATAGCGACCACGAGGAGGTTACCCCATGTGACTCTACCCTCCCTAGCAACCGGGCCAATTTGGTTGCTTGGGAGACCTGGCTGGAGTCACTCAGCACGCCCTGGGATTCGAACTAGTGAACTCCAGGGGTGGTAGCCAGCGTCTTTTACCACTGAGATACTTATGCTGGCAACCACTAAACACCATGAAAAAACATCCATTGTAAAGCTCCAAAACTGCTCCAGTGAGAGAGCATTCATCATCTAGGCTATGATTGTTTACCGTGTTTGGCATTACGCAAGATCACTGATTATGAAGCAGCTGCGTGAATAAGCGGTGCCATTATTTTAGGTTAAACTGTTATTGCTGATGTCAAACTGTGGAATTGTTAATAGAGGGAGTGATTGTAATCATCAGTTGTGATTTATTATGTT
This sequence comes from Myxocyprinus asiaticus, assembly GCF_019703515.2. Taxonomy (NCBI): domain Eukaryota; kingdom Metazoa; phylum Chordata; class Actinopteri; order Cypriniformes; family Catostomidae; genus Myxocyprinus; species Myxocyprinus asiaticus. The sequence goes on from NC_059356.1 coordinate 21,152,573, forward strand.
TGTATATTGGAGGGTTGCTAGACTGTGTCATGTGCTGGACGACACTCATTTTTACTGCACCTATTCTGGCGGCAAGCATGAATGAATTAACAGGAGAAAGAAAAACCTCATACAAAGAGTACACAGTTGAGCTGTGTTTGTCCACTTCCATGCACTTGTAGAATCAGTTCACACAATTCAGAATCAGCCATTGTCAAGCTGTACTGTCTATGATGCCCCACTGTTGCCTGATGTACTGTGTCTGCACTGCAGTAAAGGCTTTTGCATTGTGCCACAGCACTCTGCCGCTTTTAAAGGTATAGTTCACCCAAAAATTTAAATTCTGTAATTATTTATTCACTGTGTGTTGTGTTGTTCCAAACCCATACGATTTTCTTCCTTCTGTGGAACACAAAATGTTAGCTACCATTCACTACAATGAAAGTGAATGGTGACTGAGACTAACACTTTGTCTAACATCTCCTTTTGTGTCCCATGAAGAACACAAGGGTAAATAAATGATGACAGAATTGTCATTTTTAGGCGAACTATCACTTGCACTGATATGTACATTTCTTGTTTAAAACATTACAGATCATCGGTTTGCTTTCTCCTTGCCTGCTGTGTACTCGCCTAGAATTTTTGATAAGCTGGATATTGCTGACCACACCTGCTCCGTCTCACGCCACAGCGTGCCAAACACGAGCTGACATCAACCTTCACAAACGCTGCTTCTTTTAAGAATTCCAAATCTCATTGAAAAGCATAAAATCGCATTGCAGCCTAACACAGAATGACCTTTGATATTTTCACATTAGGTGAAGGCTAGCCAAGAAAGAAAGCTTTTAAAGCAGGCAGCTTAAGCCTTAAATATCTAGGGGAAAGCTGTGGATTTGGGGTGCTGGCTAACAGCGTCGAGAGGAAGCATGTCTGATTTATTCTGTACAGGCTGTGCTTGGACGGCCCCAGTGGCCCCTCTTGGGGGAACTAGAGGAAAGGGGATCCTGATTATTTCAGTCAGTTAGTGGAATGAGGCTCAGTCCTCTCTTTAGGCCTGTCTCTGCAGATAAATGCTGCTTTCATTTCACACACATCAGCAGCAACCCTTGTGTACATTTCAGATGCATCAGATTGCAAAAGCATCAAATGGAAGTGCCCAATTAGTTTTCCATTGTCAGAAATTCCAAAGTGAATGGCACATGTGTTGACATGTAGAACTAATTTGTGATGATAATGATGGATTTTATTTCTTCTTTTCTTTCAGTATTATGTGCCAAGAATCTGGCAAAGAAAGACTTCTTCCGTAAGTATACATTGTTTTTTCCTCCTTAATGTCTCTGTCCTTTATTTGCGCTCCTTAAAGGAAAGGTTTGTCCAAAAATGTAAACTTATTTACTCACCCTCATGTTATTCCAAACCTTTTTTTCTTCTTCCATGGAACACAAAAGGAGATATTTGAAGGATGTTCTTGATGATCTTTTCCATACAATAAATGCATATAGTGACCAAAGGCTGTCAAGCTCCAAAAGCAACAGATCGCATGGACTATACTCAAAGTCTTCTGAAGCCATAAGATAGCTTTGTGTTAGGAAGGGACTGAAATTTAAGTCGTTCACTGAGAATATAGTATTCCGCCAAAGCTCTCAAATCTCATTCACGCTTTTGCATATTTACTTATTTACATATAAACTTAACGCATTATATTTGCAAACATCATAGGCAGGAACCATTGGTGTCAAACCTTACACAAAGCACCTCTACACACCAAGTCTTTTGTGTCCCACTGAAAAAAGAAAGGCGTTGGGTTGGAATGTTGGTGAGTAAAATTGAACCGAATTTTAATTTTTGGGTGAACTATTCCTTAAAGCCTTTAAAATTTTCAGAAACTGAAATTTAATGAAACAGTTAGTGATTCTATAGCTGTAGAACATTAGAGCCTCTCCCCTTGAATGCATTATAGCCACCCACTGCTGGCTGCCTTTATCAGTGGGGGAATTCACATCCTCATTCAGTGGCTCCAAATCAGATTCCACCCACATCACTGAGAGCACACTAACACTGTTCTGGAATCAGAGTCTGGGTTCTGTATCCCAGCTGCTCTGACTGACAGGCTTGTTTGCCCTACTGGCCACCTCAGTGAGTGGCCCACATATTATTCAAATGACTGATGTGCGTCATTCATAGATCCTGTTTCTGTGCCATGGCCATTATCCTTCTCACATAACAAAAGGCCAAATGAGAATGTGTGACAAAGACAGGCAAAACGAAACCAATTGTCCCTGACAATTATACAGTAAATTATAAGTACTTATGAGCCACAACATATTCCCATAGATACAGAATAGGGCTGGGTGATGTAGCCTAGTTAAACAATTAAACCTTGATTTAAAATGTTTAACCCTCAGAGACCCACTGTAGCGGCATTGCGACATTTGTTTAAAAGAATTTAAATGATACCTATTTGTATTAGAGATGATAAGAAACCACACATAACAGTAGCTGACACTCTGTATCACAGCAACATTTTTGATGGAAGAGAAATTGGCTGGTGAATGTCAAAGCTTGCTGCACACAAAAAAAGTCAACAAAAAGTCACTGAAATAAGGCCATATAACACATACTAAACATTTGTTCACAAGACTTTTGAGAACTGGATCTTGTAGCCTAGAGTTTTTGCTACAAAAATGATGTGAAAACCATCCTGATCACTCATTCATACAAAACACTTATTGTTAGAAAGGCCATATGCGAGGAGGCGTGGATGATCATGAATATTGATGTGATTCACACCTGAGGAGACAAAGACCCCTCCCCTGAGAGAGAATGAATGTGAGGAGACTAAATGATTGAATGTATTGTTTGTAGCTTATTCACAAAATGATTACTCATAAAAGTTAAAAGTAATCTGACTATACATTTTCTTTACATAAAGACTTTGCTTAAAAACTTTAGACCTACACTATCGTTTAAAAGTTTTAGATCGGTAAGATTTTTTAATGTTTTTAAAAAGTCTCTTCTGCTTAACAAGGCTGCATTTATTTGATCCAAAATACAGCAAAAACAGTGATATTGTGAAATATTTGTACAATTTAAAATAACTGATTTCTATTTGAATATATTGTAAAATGCAATTTATTCCTGTGATCAAAGCTGAATTTTCAGCATCATTACTGCAGTCTTCAGTGTCACATGATCCTTCAGAAATCATTCTAATATGCTGATTTTCTAATATGGGCATATTTACAGCACATTTTACTCATTTACACCTGAACAGATATTTGCAAGCACAAGCTTCATTGATGATAATGAGGCAGCATAAACACTAGTTAAAATATAATCTAAACATTCATATTATTTTTATATCATATTACATATCATATTTATATCATACAGCATACAATTTAAATACCTTCTTTAGCCGAAACAACATTTAAATGTAACTAAAACTTGCCTATTAGGACATATTTCAAATTTCAATACTTTGAATCCTGGCTGGCAAGTCTGGAAATAGTCCAGCTAGTAAAATATGTCCATGTTTATATAAAATAGCATGTCAACTAATGTAAGTAAAACTAAATGACTTACTCATCCGAAATTGTATCCTCGGCTGGATCAATTCGCTCTTCAAAATGTTCATCGTCGGATTCCCGCTCTTCTTCTGAGGAAAACGTGAACTCTTCGTCACTATCCAGGCGCTTCCTACCTGTGTAGCGTGCCATCTTCCAAACGCGCAGAAAAGTGAATGAACTTGATGCTTTTTAAGGCTCTGTTGGGGGCGTTTACCATTTGCATTGGTCGCCTCAAAACATTACCGTATGAATAGCGCGCTCTGCTGGTGGGTGTGATCACATTAGAGATAATGAGCTTAGCCAGGAGAAACTGTACATCGCTTTGTTTCATACAGATTACATTGCAGGAGAATATTTGTTTTAAATTTGAATTGTTTTATTTAAAAGTAGACATTTTAAGCTTTCTTTAGACATATGTTTCATGTTTGTGTGATAAATATTCGTGGAGTTTCAGTTCATTTTCGTGACGTGTTTCAGAAAGATGATCGCAGAGACAGAGACGGCTGAAAGCGCACCCTGTTTATTTTCTTTATTTTACAAAAGCACAAGGTTTTGTTGTTATTGTGAGTGTACACAAATAAAAGTAGACCCTTTATAGTCTCTAATGATGTCTTACACTTATCTGTATGCCCAAAAATGACGGCGTATTTTAAGTTGTTTCCGCTGTTATGAGGAAAAAAATCCAGCAGGACTCGCCGGTGTGTCCGTCGACCCCAGAGGGTTAAATACACACTGTTTTTCAAAAGTATAGCCACAGTATTTAAGAATAATATGTGTAAAAGAGACACTAGTGTGATAAAAAAGCTTACCTTGTCTGTGTAAAGTTATCCAGCATTTCAACTCCATTGTCATGACGACGGAGCGCCGCTAAACCATGTAGACTTTTTTCAATAAATGAGCAAAATGAATAATGATATTCTCTCATAATAATATTTCATCATTTCATCTATATGCACCAATATAACAATACAGAGTACTAAACAGCAATATTAACCTAATTTTTGCTAAAACAGTTTAAAGCTTGTAAAATGCCTTGTGTGGACTTTCAGGAACAATTTTGTTCATTGAATTGGGCAGTTTAACAGAACTTGGGGTGATTCAAGGAGGTAATGAATTGAACTTCCCAACACTGAACATTCTTGCTACTGAGGTTTAAATCAGACAAAACTGTATCTCTTTTTACACACTTTGGCATGAAAGTAGTCTATTGTCATTGTCTTCTTTAAGAACTTAAAAGCCAAATAAAAAGCACATTATCATGGCAGTATTCTTGATGTTGATTAATTTTGCCGACAACAAACTATCAAATGTTTCATAACTATACAATACTGTACATCACACAGCCCTGATACAGAATGTGTTTTTCAATAGCTTTTCCCCCCACTGACACGTGTTTTAGTTGGGTGGCTTTTCGCCACTAAATAAACAGTCCTCCGGGCATGAGACTGTCCTTTCAATAACATTGAGCAAAATGCATTGCCAAGTCTAAATCCAAAACAACACATGGCAAATATTTTCAGTCTGTCTAAATTCTTTGAGCAGTCATTGTGGAAGCTGCTTAGCTGTCCAGATTGTACCCAGTCTTTCAGAGGGCAGTTTTTTGCGGTGACATCTGAGTTTAGTTCTCTATTGTTTATTTGTCTTCCTTTGACACGGTCTTTCTGCTGCAGGGTTGCCTGATCCTTTCGCCAAAGTGGTGGTGGATGGCTCGGGTCAATGCCACTCTACAGACACGGTCAAAAGCACATTGGACCCCAAGTGGAACCAGCATTATGACCTGTGAGCAAATTCCTGCAATGTTTTGTCCCTCTTTGGAGTTACTGACAATTAATTTCCTTTATGTTCTCTGTGGTATTCATAATGTTGTGCAGTTTCGGTCATTTGGTTAATCTTTATACTGTATAAGGAAGCAACATAAGCTGGTTCGTTAAAACCAGGGTCAGAAATTAACCAAGGCACAGGACAAAATGTCGCAAAAAGTGACAAAAATGCCCCATCTATTTAAATGTTGGGAAAAAAGATGCCCTTGTAGTGCATAGTGAGTTCCTCTGTTTTTTAATCTGTTTTCTAAGATTTGAGATATTTAATAATATCCTTTTCTTGACACCGTAATGACCATTTCAATTAACTGATTCAATTGAAGTGTTTGGCATATACAGACAACACGCTGTGTGTAACATATTAGAAAGATGTGCTCTTATATAGGTAAAAGTAAAAACACCCCTGAAAATCAATTCCAGGGGTCAAATATTGCCCCTTACTAAAGTAATTTTCTGACATTAGTTAAAACAGTACTTCACAGTGTGGAACTTGCTTAATAAAGTTTCTCTGCAGGTATATTGGGAAGAGCGATTCTATCACCATTAGCGTCTGGAACCATAAGAAGATCCATAAAAAGCAAGGTGCGGGTTTCTTGGGCTGTGTGCGGCTCCTGTCCAATGCCATCAGCAGACTCAAAGACACAGGCTGTGAGTAGGATATCTTTATAGCCGTCCTTAATCTATTCATTGTACCATATCAGAGTCTTTATGATATTTATTAAATGCTTGATAGACTGTTACTTTGTACTCTGTAAAGATTTGGTCATCTCATACATCATACTTATGTAATGTCTCTCCGTTCTCACCATCAGACCAGCGTTTAGACTTATGCAAGTTGAACTCATCTGACAGTGATGCTGTCCGTGGACAAATCGTTGGTATGTAATGAAAACAGTAAATGTAGAACATGTACAGACTATTGAGTATATAAAACCTATTATCAGTTGGTTAAACCAGTGAATAAGTATTTTCTGGTGTATGATGCTTCTTTGAACAACATAATTTTGCAATGTGAAGTTTCTCCTTTCACCATTTTCTTTATCTGTAGTGAGTCTGCAGACTAGAGACAGAATTGGCAGTGGAGGTCCAGTGGTGGACTGTAGAGGACTGGTAGAGAATGAAGGGTGAGTCAACTTCTGTACGTAGAATGCATGTTTTGTATTGGCACAGACTGGATGCAGGTCACATGAAAAGAGAAATCTTTGTCAGCTTCCTAATGATCTTAGATGGTCTGATTTAGTTTTGACTGTAAAACCAATACACTAGTATTGGCTCTGTCTGTGTAACATGAAATAATGAAAATGCATTCTCAACACATTTCAGATCTGTGATATTACGTATTTCTATTTAAAACAGTAGTAAATAATGCAGAGCTGGACTTTATTTTATCTACCATATTTTATATTTTTTGAGAAGTCGACTATGATATTAGTCCACCCAAGTTGTTTCTGGGTGTTTTTTATGAATTTTTTAGGTTATTAAATTTCTTACAAATATTTTGAACACTATATATATATATATATTCAAATTGTAATAGTAATTTTTCACATTATTAATGTCCTGACTATACATTGTGATCAGTTGAATGCCACTTTGGTGAATAAAAGTGCCAATATCTTCAAAATCTGTACATTATTCCAAGTTTTCGGCCACCTGTGTATGTGTATGTGTGTGTGTGTGTGTGTATATATATATATATATATATATATATATATATATATATATATATATATATATATATATATATATATATAATAACATGCACTCATGAATTATGTACAATAAGATATGATGTATATTTAGATAGTAAATGGGGTAAATTTGATGTCATGTTGCCTTTAGTAGTGTTTGTTTGTCTGTGTGTAAATATTCTAACTGTATGTGTTTTCTCACCTGCTCTGTTTGTGTGTTTCAGGCCCGTCTTTGATGACTCGGGGCCCGGGCGGCCTCTCAGCTGCTTCATGGAGGAGCCCATGCCCTACACAGATCCCACAGGGGCGGCTGGCGGGGGCAACTGCCGAGCACTCGAGTCACCCAGTCAGGAGCAGAGGCTTCAAGCACAACGAATCAGAAACCAGGATTCCCGAGGGCATGCACACACACCCCAAAATCGACCACATGGACACCAGTCCCCCGACCTCCCTGAGGGCTATGGTAAGTGGATGCATGATAGGGATGTTCCACTAGTAGTCCAACAGCGATTTATTGTTTTATTTTTAAAGGGGATGATTTTAGAGACACAACTTCGTGGAGAGTGTACTGACAATCCAATAGTTAGCCCTTTTCATAAAGTTAGGTTCCTAAATTCATTCCCTTTAAAGCCCAGATTATGTTGGTAATTCACTTCCAGAATTGCTGTTGAACTTTAAATCACCTGTTGTGAGCCATTCCCCATCATTATGCATTATATATTGGTTGCTGTTTTTAGTGAGTACTGTGATTGTTTTGTGCAGCAAAAGGTTGTAGATATTTATTACACAGCTCTCTAAAATAAACTTCATTCTGATTGGTCAATCATGGCATTCTGTGGTCAGATATTTTTGTCATCTCACTTACTAAAATAATTTCCACTCTAATCAATTCATGCTGATTTAGGTAAGAAGCCTTGGAGTAATTGGGATCATGTATAATTGGCAGGTTATTTGGTGATTCTCACAACCAGTCAAGAAAATGTCTTGGTCTTATTTTACTCCAACAACAGCCAAAGAAACAAATTCATAATGGTCCTAAATGTAGGCTTAATTTTCTTTATGCAAAATAAAATGTCAAGTTTTTTTAGTATTGATTTTAAGTTAAATATGACCAGAACAGGCTTCGTGAGAATCACCCCATGACGACACAAAAATGCCCTTCAGGGTGATACAAGATCTGAAGTACAGTCCTGACCACCCTGTCAGGGTTTATTTTGCCATGATGACTGGCTGACTTTACATTTTACCTTACTTAACCTATTTATTTGTTGAATGTCTGTCAGTTATCCTATTGAAAGTCTGCGCTTACCAATAAAACTTGTGACCTAAATGCTGGCCCCAAACCAACCATTATACAGGGCCTCTTTTAGACAAAACACAATCTAGTTGGTTTTGAAAAGATGTAGTTTTACACCTCCCTAGTGTGCATGCCTCATGATCTCTTACCCGCAGTTACTGCTAGAGTTCTTCCATTGAGATTAATACAGCTTAGAGCTCAGGGGTAGATGCTACTAAAGTGCAGTGAACTGGAGAGACTCAGTCTGAGCTCTCAAAGGAGTCTATTCACTCCATTTCTACTGCTTATGCAGAGCTGTGTTGCTGCTGCAGCCTGCACTGTACAGGTGGATTGGCTATAGTAAAGCTTCTCATTGGAGTGCAGCTGTGCCTGACCCTGCTGGTGTTGTAGTAAAGTCCTGTGCTGTGACCAGTGGATGATGCCAGTGTGATTAAATCTCAGGCCAGATGTGCCACACTGGCCATGTGCAGCCTGAGAACTGGAAGCTCAGTGTCCTGTTGTAGTAGCCCTGGCATTCTGTCAGATTGTGCAAATTGCTGTCTGAGTTAGCTGCACCTCATTCACCTTTTGACTTGTTTCAAAATATTGGGTCTGTTCGTTAGACCTTGCAGTATATATTCAGCCTAATATACCTTCTGTTGTTTATGATTTTATTAAAACTACTCATACAAGAATATTGACAAGAAAATAAGAGAAATTCATACTGCTCTTAAAGCGACGGTTCACCCGAAAATGAAAGTTCTGTCATCATGTACTCACCCTCATGTCGTTCTAAACCAGTACAACTTTCTTCCATGGAACACAAAAGGAGATGCTAGGCAGAATGTTCGGTCTCGGTCACCATTCACTTTCATTGTATGGAGTAAAGATCCAATAAAAGTGAATGTCGATTGAGGAGCCTAACATTATGCTGCACATCTTTTGTGTTCCACGGGGAAAAAAGTCATGCAGGTTTGGAACAGAACTAAGTGGGTAAACTATCCCTTTAATTAAAAAAATGGTATTGGAATCTTACTGAAATTTTGGTATGCTGACAACCCTACTCTTGACATCTCTCTCTTCTTTTTTCTAATACAGAGCAAAGGACCACCGTACAGGGCCAAGTCTATTTTCTGCACACACAGACTGGCGTGAGCACCTGGCATGATCCCAGAATACCCCGGTAGGTTCAGTCACAACCCGCCTTTGCTGAAATAATGATCAGCCCTAGTTGATTGCTCCTCACTGCGTGATGCCACCCTAATCGTAGCTCTTTAATTTCTACAATCAGCTAACTTGATTATAAACAATCTCACTGTTGACATTTCAAGATAATAATTCTCTTTACATCACAATAACGACCTCATGAGCGTGAGAGGTGAGACTGAGTAGCCTGTTCATGAGGAGAGAAGGGTGGGAAATTAAAGTCTGCCACCAGCCAAGTGCGGCTGCTTTTCACATAGTAACAGGTAATTTTGCCTGACCTAAAACTTCTCGGATTGGCCTCAGATAAGTTGCTCAATCAATTACACAATTGTTTTTTCAAGACATGCATTTGAGCCTACCTAAAAGAACAAGCCAAATAAAGCTGGCAAGGTGTATCTTATTGGCTGTTTGTTTTGGATATTCTGTTTGAGTTAGTTATGGGGTCCCAGAACAGTTCACGGGAATTTTGGCTTGTATATCAGGTGGTCCGAATGAACTCGGATCATTTCAGAAGTCTGCTATGGTTTGCTTGATTGTTTGTTTTCATATATACAGTGGCCCCAGAGTGTATTTGGGCACTTAAGCCACACTTAAATGCATATATGTCTTCTCAAAACATTTAACAATAAGATTTTTTACTCTGAAATATATTTTATTTTCAAAATAAAGACAAAAAGCATTGTAACACTTTTTTGTTGTCAGACATTAGTGGATCATGTCCATAGTTAATGTGATGCTACACCTGTGGTTACTCTACTAGTACTCCTGTGTGAACTTGAGAGGTACTAACTTCAAAAGTTCACTAAAATGAACTAGACATTGCAAAAATGGCAATTAAAGATTGTTCTGAGAAAAGCTCTAGCATAATTTGTTTGCAGATATCACTTTCTTTGATATTTTGTTATCTATTCAATGAAACAATTGTAAGTGTGGCTTAGGTGTTCAAAAGTGTCCAAATACTTTTGGGGATTTTTATACATTTCAATTAAAAAAATAAAAATGTTTTGTAAAAAAGACAAGTTGCTTGTAAAATTAAGCATTCACCAGCCACTGTGGCTGCTGGGCAAAAAAAGTTAATTTCCCACCCTGGGAGAGGGTAAAGAGGCAGCATTATGGGGCACCATTATATATGTGACCAGTAGGGATGTAACGGTTTCACGGTTTCATGATATACCTCGGTTTTAAAACATACCTTTATATGACTTCTCATTCACATTATTGCATGAAAACAAAGTTAGGTTTCTAAAATCCAAATCAGTTTAATTGATACAGAATCAGCTACATTTACACAGCATTGTATATTCTTTTCATAATAAAATAAATCTCTAAATTGCGACTTCCTTATTTTACATTTGACCGTCATTTCTTTGTAAAGACAATATGCGTGAATGGCACGTTACAGAGCGCCTGCACATGGACATGTAGGAACCTGAACCTTTATTTCCCCCACCAAAGCAGTTGATGTATGTCCCACAAAGAAGCCAATGCCCTACACAAGATGCACGAGGCACCATCAGTTTTTCTCAGTTGCCCAGTTTGTAAGGTTTGACGCAAAAGAAGTGTCAGCTCAGACAGAAAACACTTCTAAGCAGCTCATCCTACAGAATTTACGGGAATTACTCTAAGTGGAAATAAAGTATATATGATGATAAATTATAGACCCTCTTTCACAACACCAGATACAGTACAGTTTTACATGATTTGTAATGACTCGTTAGATTTATAGGTAGACTAGCGTTATGTTTGTGCTTTCTGTTACACTCACAAACACAGCAAACGGATGTGCTTAAGTGCAGCGCAGCAGTAGGCCTACAATGTTTTTGAAGGGATTGTTCACCCAAAAATGAAAATTATCTCATCATTTACTTACCCTCATGCCATCCCAGATGTGTATGACTTTCTTTCTTCTGCAGAACTTAAATGAAGATTTTTAGAAGAGTATCTCAGCTCTGTAGGTCCATATAATGCAGGTGAATGGTGACCAGAAATTGGAATATCCAAAAATCACATAAGTTGGCATTTAAGTAATCAATACATCTCCAGTGGTTAAATCCATATCGTCTAAAGCATTATTATAGGTGTGGGTGAGAAACAGATCAATATTTAAGTTCTTTTTTTTTTTTTCATAAATCTCCACTTTCACTTTTACATTCTTATTTTTTTTAATTTTTTTGGTGATTCACATTCTTTGTGCATATTGCCACCTACTGTTCGGAGCTAGTCAAAGGTGGAGATTTAAAGAAAAAAAGGTCTTAAATATTGATCTGTTTCTCACCCACACCTATCAGAACACTTTAGACAATTTGGATTTAACCACTGGAGTTGTATGGATTACTTTTATCCTGCCTTTGTGTGCTTTTTGGAAATTCAGAGTTTGGTCACCATTCACTTGCATTTTATAAACCAACAGAGCTGAAATATTCTTGTAAAAATCTTTGTGTTCTGCAGAAGAAAGTCACACATCTGGGATTATTAATATACATTTTTGGTTGAACTGTCCCTTTAAAACAACTAAATAAGGTTTCCTGTATTCCTAAAGCACTACTATAAAAGTGACACCAGGCATACAGGAATTGGTCAGTGATACTGTAGCAGAAAATTAGTACTGAGAAAAACTAATAAATAAACTGTAAAATTATTAATTTATTTTCAATAGGTATTATTTAGGATCAAGCTAAATTACAAATGACATTTACTGAATTAAATGTTTATCTGAATTTTTAACCTGGGCAGTAATTATTACAAATGATTAGTTTTGTTTTTGCTAAATTGAATTTCAGAAATCTTAAAATAATCATTCAAAAATTATGTTTGATAGTAAAGCATGCAATTAAATTGCAGTGTAGGGAATGTCTTTTATTTATTTTTTTTTTTTTTTGGCTCAATTTAGCTAGAACTAAATATTAAACTGCTAATAATAATAGCAATGCACCTTAGTACCGTGATACCATAAATACCGTGTTATTTATTGTGACGGTTATCATACCGTGAAAATCTCGTACCGTTACACCCCTAGTGACCAGTGATGGTGTTGAGCAGCAGGGTGATGGGTGCGCTTGCTCCTTCAGGGATCTGAACAGCGTGAGCTGTGAGGAGCTGGGCCCTCTGCCGCCCGGCTGGGAAATCAGGAGCACTGTGTCAGGAAGAATTTATTTTGTCGACCACAATAATAGAACCACGCAATTCACCGACCCCAGGTTACATCACATCATGAGGTAAAACCCCACGCTTCACTGCGGCTTCGCTCATAACATCTGATTGCTCACCCCCATGGAAATTATCCCTCATCAGATCATGTTAATTATTCACCACAATAAAAAATTAAAGGTGCTAGTAATGATAATTGCTTGCTCATATGGGTTTAATAATTTGATTCTCAACATTTAATCCTTAATTGTCCCTAGTGAGAGTGTAACCCAAATGATGAATGAAAATTTCATGGCCCAGTGCTTAAAGGAATAGTTTACTCACCCTCATGTTGTTCCAACCCCGTGCCACTTTGTTTATTCTATGGAACATAAAAGAAGATGTTAGGCAGAATGTTGACCTCAGTCACCATGAAAGTGAATGGTGACTAAGGCTAACATTTTGCCTGACCTTTTGTGTTCCATGGAAGAAATAAAGGTTTGGAATGACACAACTGGAATGAGTAAATTATGACAGGATTTTTATTTTTGGTGAACAATCCCTTCTAATAAAACCTTATATTTGATAATGATTTATTGTGTGTTGTTTGTGTGTATTCGTGGTGAGCAGCCAACACTCTCAGGTGAAGGAGTCGAGCCAGGCTCTGCCCGTGCAGATGGAGGTTGGTATGGAGGAAGGTGATGGGGAGTTACCGATACGTTATGAGAGAGATCTGGTCCAGAAGCTCAAGATTCTCCGCCATGAGCTCTCCCTGCAACAGCCTCAGGCTGGACACTGCCGTATAGAAGTGTCCCGTGAGGAGATCTTTGAGGTACTTACAGTCATAACGCTGAATACCCTTCAAGTAGCGTGTTTGTTTTTTTGTAACAAAGACACTGTGGAGCTGTTTGATGCCTAGGAATTTTTTTTTTTTTTTTAGGTGAACAGCAAGTTTGCTTACTGATACTTCCTTTTTGGTACTTGTACCATTATACCAGTGCAAGACCAATATCAGTATTTTTTGTAGCGCTGCAATATTCGGTAACTGTATTATTTTAGGAAAGTATGTTTATTGTACTCATTAAATTCAACATGAAATTCAAAACTGACATTATTTACTCTCTTAATACATGTTCCTGGTCTTGTTGTGCATGATTCATCAGTGCATCTTTTTCCAAATCATTAAATATAACTAAATGTAATTAAAATGTATCCAGATAGGTAAAGATTGTCAAGACAAACTTTGATGTTGGCTTGAAAAAGTCTTGTCTGAAAGTTTAAACTTGCTTTAAAAATTTGAATTTTCTTTGTTATACAGACATTACAGTGAGACAAACATTAGCTATCTAGATAGTCAGACACTTTGTCACATAGATAGTCAAATAGATAGATGGATGGAAATAGAGTCGTAGAGCAAAGCAGATCAAAGGCCTTTTGTGGGTTTGTTTTCATCTGAATTTTTTGACAGTTAGAGTTTGAATTAACAAGCATTCCGTTGGCCTGTTTAAACACACCGTCAATGTAAGTGTATTGGATTTTTCAGATTTTTGATCGTCTACTGTGCAAAAACCATAAGTCTGATCAGTTAGAAAAGACATTGCGCACTAAAGGTGGTCACATACCGGACGAGAAGCGCTATGCCGCATCGCGGCTAGGACACGGCACAGGTATCAAACACAGGGCACGCCGATGCAGTTCAGGTGGCAGACAGTACACCCAAAAGTTTTTCCCTTCTTCAAGAATGAACAGTGCTAGAGTAAATAATCTGTGTCCTTTGATAATGATTTGGGTCGAATTTAATGGAAAATATACGATTTGCACTCCATGGCGCAGCAGAAATTTGAGCAGCCTCCGGAGTAATAGCTGGGAGTGCATACCTTCATTGAAAACAGTTGTTTCTAATTTTAGAATGCGCCATGTCATCCACCAGACGCGTCAGGTGTGCAACCCCCTTTAGTCATACAAGTTAGGTGGTTGTAACTTTCAAAGCTCTTGGAGGAGTTTGAAATTTTGGTCTCGTTTTAGGGATTTTGACAAAACCCTAAACAAAGTATGACTGACGTACTGGCTTCACATAGGCCACACGGGCAATTTTTAAAGTTAACCTACAGCCAAATAGTTATTTAGTGATTGTTTTAGGCTGCTGTTGTTGGCAATGCATCTAAAATCTTGCCAACAGGAATCATCATAATTTAATGCTGGTTGATGTTAAAGGGATAGTTCACCCCAAAATGTAAATTCTCACATTATTTATTCACCCTCATGATATCCCAGGTGTGTGACTTACTTTCTTCAGCAGAACACATTTGAAGAAAGCTAGAAAAATATCTCCGCTCAGTAGGTCTTTAAAATGCAAGTGAATGGAGATTTCTCTTTTGAAGCTCAAACTCACAGACAGTCAGCATAAACGTCATCGATACGACTCCAGTGGTTAAGTTAATGTCTTCTAAAGCGTTACGATCACTTTTGTGCAAAAAATATCAATATTTAAGTACTTTTTAAAACTATAAACCATCTTCCGGTCAGCAGCAGTATACGAATTCACGAGAGGGCAGAGCTCAAGCGGTGGCGTATTCGCGTTGGCTTGTTACGGATGTAATCTCACTTTTTTTTATTTTTTTTTTTTTTTTTTTGCGGTTGAGACATCCAGGATAAGCACACAAACGCACCATTGTGAGTAAACAATCAGATACAAATACAGATCTAAACCAAAACCAACAAAACTTAAGTACAGTTGTAAACAGTGCTGCTTCTCCGGCTGTGTTGCACGTGCACTAGTTCTCGCTTGAATGTGCCAATGCGATTGTCACACGCGTGTACCGCCGCTGACTGGAAACGATTTGTTATAGTTAAAAAGTACATAGATATTGTTATTTTTCGCACCAAAAGTGATTGTCGCTTTAGAAAACATTTATTTAAGCGCTGGAGTTGTTTGGATGATGTTTATGCTGACTATCTTTGAATTTTTTTTTTTTTTGAGCTTCAAAAGTCGAATCTCAATTCACTTGCAATTTAAGGACCTACAAAGCAGAGAGATTTTACTATTTTTCTTCAAATGTGTTCTGCTGAAGAAAAAAGTCATACACACCTGGGATATCATGAGAGTGATTAAATGATGAGAGAATTTTCATTTTTGGATGAATTAACCCTTTAATGTAAAGGCAAATAAGGATAAACTTAAAAAGAAGCTTTACCATTAAGCCACCTCACAAGTGGCTGCTAGCATTGTTTCAGATGGGCGTAGTCTTCCACAGTCAACTGCAAACTTGCATTCATGTCTTTATTCTGGAATGGAAAGCACTTTTTTCATTATCCAATCAGTTTCCAATGTATAAAAAGCCCTGCCCTACATGTTTTCAATGTAAAATATTTAGTTTCACTTGAAACTATGGAATTTAAATGGGCTGTGATTGTGGTTTCATATTGACTTTAACTATTAACTAACTACACTGTTACCAAATATACTGTAGTATTCTGTATATTTACAGTTGGTGTCACTGCTGTAAGTGCATGGCTTTATATCTGTTTTATAGGAGTCTTATAGACAGATCATGAAGATGAGACCTAAAGATCTGAAGAAACGTCTGATGGTGAAGTTCAGAGGAGAGGAGGGGCTGGACTATGGTGGAGTTGCTAGGTAACGTCTGTTTCATACAAAAGGTTCTCATTAATGAATTTCCCCTGTGCCCAGTTATTCCCTTGTCAAGACCAGACATGACTTTATAATTTCAACAATTTACCTGAATCTCAGACAGACTTATCAGAATGCAGGGCATCATGCTCACTATATTGCAGGTATTCCCCTGTTGTAAAAAGACTTAAGATTGAACTGCAAATAGTTTGGCCCAGAAATTAGCATTTTATCAAAAATGTGACTTCTATTTCTGATTTCCTGTCTTTGCTTTTTCAGAGAATGGTTATATCTCCTTTGCCACGAGATGCTGAATCCATACTATGGCCTGTTTCAGTACTCGACAGATAACATCTACACACTACAGATCAATCCGGACTCATCTATCAACCCTGTAAGTCATACAGCAACCCCATTCCTAAATAAGACCCCTCTCTGTAAATCATTACATAAAGAATACATACAATTAAAAGGTTCTAGGGCTTAACAGGAGTTTTTCTGTTGTCTTGGTTGGATTAGTCGTTCAAATTTTTACTTGTTTTTTCAATATTTGCTCTGGCCCCACCACAATATAAAAAAAAAAAATGTTGAAAAAAATAAAATTATATATGTCAGAAAAAGAAATATTTATATTTTCCATTTAACGTTGTTTATTTACAAAAAAAAAACTATACTGAAAATGTATTTTTTTGTTTATTTGCATAATTAACTGGAAATTATGCAACTCCATGAAAGCAATGATTGTTTGATGCTTCCAAGAGAATCACATGCCATTCTTGCAAATTTAACAAAACCTAATTTATGTTAGCGAGCTAAATAACAAGGACTAAAAACTAAATATTTTTCATTTAGATTCGTTCTGAGCAAAAAGGGTATTTTTTCGTTCCGGTTCAGAAGTTCCACAGCCTCCTTTCCAAATGGTGACCGGTTAGAACAAAATAAAAGAACGGTTAATAACATTCTTTTTAAAATGACAGTACACTAAAGCCCAAAGTATACTTTGATTTTGATGGGAACGCTCAGCGTCTGCATACTGTCGAATGTGAGCCTGTCAAAGTATACTCAAATTAACGGTGCGCGCATACTCAGGTGGTTGGCGCATGCACGCTACAACTGCTATGAGACACCGGACAATTTCTCTTGAGGAGTTTAGACTCATTAATGTGTCTTTGTATTCCTTCAGACTCGAGTTATACAAATGCAGGGATCTCCTGACCTCCTCACACATGCGCACTTGATGTGAATATCTACTGTTATTGTTTTTTCATTTTCGTTTCCTGTTATTTACCGGTGATTATGTCTTCTAGCATTTCTTTGTGACATCAATGGCTCAAATGTGAGTATTGCCACCTTGTGGATCCACTAATTTGTGCAAATAATTTCATGCTCGTGCATTCTGCGCGTTCAAAGACGCACAATTAGAAAAATCTGGCTACACGCGATCAGCGCTCGAGCGCTCTGCTGATGCTGAGATTTGCGTCACACGTCCTGTTCTGACCAAAGTATACTTTGGGCTTAAGGGGTGTGTGAAATACCCACTACAGTGTTGCCAGATCTGGCAAGAGAAACAAACAACCAGGTCTGGAAAAACAGGCCCAAAATAAGCCACTTGCCTCAACAAAATAAGCGAAAATAAGCAATTAAAGTTTTTCCTGTGTGGTGGATTTACCAGCATAGAAATCATAACCATACAGTTAATTATCAGTTAAGTATCATTTTAATTACAGATCTGCTTCTCAGTCAAACCCGGCAGCATCAAATCTGTATTCATGCATCATATCTAACAATAATTCAGTGAAGACTTGGAAACAACTGAAAATGTTATTTTTTACCTTTAATAATGTTTTCCTTGGAGCAGTCACGTGACGCCATGCGAGGTTTGGACGTGTGAACGGTGAGCTCTGTGCACTTTGCTAGTTTTAACACTATTAATGTAATAAACCGGTGAGATTCGATACACTATGTTCCATAACTGGGAGGACAATGTCAAAAAATTCAAAATCCTCAGGCTCTGGAGACATTAAAAGACACTTACGTACTCATGTTGACACCCCCCACCCTACCCCCCCCCCCTCCGGAGGCTCCGAGTCCGGGAGTCGATTTGGTCGGAGAAATGAGGGAAATTCGGTGAGAAATGTTGAATATGTCGGCAGTGCTAACGAAGGTCGTTGCTGACTTGGAGGATCTTTCTGTAATACGTAAATCGATCACTGCCATGGAGACAAGGAGAGGTGGTTACAAGAGTGGGGGATGTCGAGAAACGGATCGATTATCTGGAGTCATCGGAGAGGGAATTATCTGCTAATCCGCTAATGACCAAGGTGGACTTGGAGCATGTCTGTGAGAAGTTGGAGGACTTGGAAAACCGTAGCCGGCGGAATAACGTCTGTATTGTTGGAATTCCTGAGGCCGAAGAGGGTCAGGATATGGTGAAATTCCTGGATGGGCTCTTTCCGAGTCTGCTCGACACAACAGGCCTTTTACACTGATGTTCCCTGCCAAATTGAGAATAGATGCTAAGGATGGTCGTAAAACATTCACATGTCCCCAGCAAGCGATCAGTGGAGTGAGTGGGTTATTTTGTGGTGCTCATATTGCAGCCGAGTGGACCGACTCACTGAACATTCACTTGATTGTCCGAGGAAACTGAGCGCCTTTTTTGTTTCTTTTTGTGCTGGTTCCACCTAGCGGCTGGAGTTTGTTTTGTGAAGTGGCACTCGTTCGGGACAGTTCTGTGGATGAATCTGCACGTTCTTTGTGCTTGTGCCTCCTATTGGCTGGAGTTTGTTTTGTGGAGTATTTCTTGCTAGTCATTGGAGTGCTTGGGTCATTTGTTGCACTCATGTAGCAGCCGAATGGGTCGGCTCACTGAACATTCATTTGGCTGTCCGAGGAAACTGAGCGCCTTTTTTTGTGCTGGTTCCGCCTAGCGGCTGGAGTTTGTTTTGTGGAGGAACACCCCTTCGGGACAGTTATGTGGATGAATCTACACATTCTTTGTGTTTATTTTGCCTGTTGGCTGGAGTTTGTTTTATAGATTATTTTTGTTGTGTAATTCTGTCTTACAAAATTGTATAGAAACACCGGACTTCAGCAGTCCGACGGCAAAGTTGTCGCGGGGGCTCTCGTAGGCGTACATGCACTGTCTGAGTTTAGAGGGATGGACGCCAGTTGGCGCTGTCGTGCGTGGGGTTAATGCGCACGTTTTTCTTTTTGTTTGTTTGGATCGGGGGAAGTTTGGGGTTTGATTGTTGCACTGATGTTGGAATGTGGTCTTTTATCATTTTGTTTTTGACACACAATCTATTTTTTTCTAATATGTCAAAATGTCAAATGTTAATATGAGTGGATTGTCTCTCTCCACCTGGAATGTGAATGGGTTAGGGCACCCCATAAGAATAGAAATAACCTTCCTTCTTTTTAAGCGTAAGAAATATGATATAGTGTTTCTTCAAAAAATGCATCTTTCCCCGCAGGAGGCTGAAAAATTTGGGAAGATATGGGATGGGCATGTTTTCTTTAGTGTTGGCTCAAGTAAGGGCAGGGGAGTCATTACATTGATAAGTAAACATCTACAATTCAAATGTCTCAAACAGATTAAAGATAAATTAGGAAGAGTCATTATTGTTTTAAGCAGAAATTCAGGGGCAAATCTTATTTTGGCTAATATTTACGCACCTAACCTTGATGATCGGGGCTTTTTTATAGATCTTGAAGTGATATTGCAAGCTGCTGGTACCACTCATGATATAATATTGGGCGGAGACTTTAATCTTTTGATGGACTCAGTCCTTGATCATAGTAAAGCAAATGTGTGTAAGACCCCTAGAGCAACATTGACGCCAGGATGTGTAAAAATCTTGGTCTTACAGATATTTGGAGACTTTTGAACTCATCTGGTAGGGACTATACATTTTTTTCATCAGTCCATAAGATTTATTCTAGAATAGATTTTGTTTTATATATCTAAGTCCCTCATTTCATCTGTTGTTGATTGCTCAATTGGAAAAATCTTAGTCTAAGATCATGCCCTGGTGAAT